>NW_009970718.1:3171757-3205957 GCF_000747805.2 Chaetura pelagica | reverse complement strand
CAGCAGGAAACAAGTTATACAAACAAAAGGAGGTAATTCTTAATGCAGTGACCTCGGCAACTTGTTGCCAAACACTTCTGTGGATGCTAAAAATCATACTTGGGCAAAAGGTGACATTGGGCAAGAACAGGAAAGAGACACTCATCTAGCATTATTCCATGCACAAAACTGCATGTATTTGGAAAGAGTATTAGAGTATACATGTGGCTGGCTCCTCCTTTCTCTCCTGGTAAGCTTCTACTCATAGTTATAGTTTGAGGCAGGATAAAAAGGCTGGATGGATTTTTGGTCTGATTGGGTACAACTGTTATGTTCTTTCAGATGTAGCCTGAATTCTTACATGGTACACATGAGAGAAAGAAGTTCTGGTTTAGGAATCTACAGATTTACTCTATGCTTGCAGGGCAGTAATCAATAATTTAAACCTGTCAGCTACTGATGTTAACTACATCAAGGACCACATGGACAGGTCCAGAGTCATCTTTATGAACCACCCACAAGCCCCTCTACTAGCTACATTGTGACCAGGCATGTAAGACATGTTAGTGTCATAAAATAGGGTAATACAGAAGTCTTCTTCACCAGAGCATGAAGACAAAAAATGCCTCATAGAGAAATATGAATGAAAAGAACAGAACAAAATCTATTTCTTTCAGAGCTAGCAAAGCTGGAACACATAATGGTGGGAGATTCATCCTCTGGAATTCTAAGACTGAAAACTTGATCCATTTGTCCAGGTAAGTGCATTTCCTGGAGCTTTTTTAGTTAGCTCCTTTGAACCCACAGCATGACCCCATTCTCATTTCACACAATGGACAGAATATTGCTGATTTTATTAGGATTTCAGTTAGACCCTGTATCAAACTAGTCAGTGAGCTAAGAGGTGTTGAGGGGAAGGCTCTTTTCTGCCTTCTACATACAAAATAAACAGCAATCCAAAACATATTTTACCATTTCACTCAATTTCCTGATTTAATAAGCCTCTCCTAGCTGTACTAGGGCAATGTTATTGTTTAATGACTACCCACTTTTTAAATGGAATCCCATCTGTTCTGTTTTATTACTGCTTATCTCCAAAGTTTCCAATTAAACGGGGAGTAAGATTTTAATTCTAATGTGGTTCACTGGAAGTGGAAGTTACATCTGCTTTTTCATTTTCTCTTTTGTAGTCTAAGGATGGGTGGGTTCTTTACAGAAACTTATTACACATTAGAAAATATTAGTATTGATGTGAATGCAAAGATGTGTAAAGGTTCCCTTAGAGGTTTGGTTTCTCTTTCCAAACAGGATTCAATAACTTCATAAAATATAATTAACCCACAGAAGACTCGTGTCACTTTGGTATAAATTCCATGCTGGGCTTGACATGCAGAAAGTCAGGAAAATTAGTATTTTCTGTTCATACAGAATAAGACTGCTAAAGTTAGGCTGTGTGAGAGGTTTGCACCACTGTACATGTCCACTCTCCTTGTCACTAGTATCACTCTACCTGACATTGTAGCTTTTTTGATGTTCCTAGGCTTAACTGCCCTTCCACACTGTAATTTCCATTGACTAATTCACTCACTTTGCCTAGAGATTTGCATTACAGAAGCAATCTCACTAGCATCTTTTGCTCTGAAGATGCAGAAAACAATCACCACACCTCTCAATTCTCTCTGTGCAATCAAAGTATGTCCTATTCCACGCCCTCAAATCCCATGCCCTCTGCTCTTCCTGAAAGCTAACAACTTTCCTTTTCCAAACAGCCTTTACAGTCTCTCCCAGTCTCTCTTCAGTTCTTCAATGATAATAACTCCATCCATCACTGAAATCTGCTGTGGCATAATCCGATTGTGCCTCCATTGCTGAAAAGACCTGAAAGGGTTTTGAGTACACAGGAAAGGATCAGGATTCTCATGCCTCTTTAATCCAGTAATTTCCATGCTTTATACAGTGTATACAGCATGTAACAGGATTTTTTCATGAAAATTAAAAAATAGGGACTGAAAAATTGAACGTTACCTAATGTAGTGCAACTTGGATGTAATCTGTCACTGGAGCTTTAAGTTACACATGTATGATGAACATGACCACTCAATTCTGCTTAGCTTAGGCATCATCTTTCCTTCCATAGTTGGATAAAGTTCATTACAAAAGGGTCAAGCTAAAGTTATTAAGAAGTAGTTATGAATTTTATTACTGATTCACAAGAAATCCACATTAATTATCAACATCAGTCAATGCACCAATTCTGCAATGTCCTTACTGTAATGTATACACAAATTATTTTCTCCATACTTGTTCTTTATGGCCACCATTTCACAGAGCATTATTTGCCTTGGACAAACCACTGACACACACTGAAAAATATGCTGAAAAAATCCTTGACATTTTTTTTTCTTCTGTCTGTTGTGCAGTATGTGCCAAAGACATGGAGGATAGAAGACAAATTGACAGAAACTCAGAGACCCTTCTGCAACTATGACATTTTTATAGACTTTAGTCTTAGCATCTTACAGTCATTCCTTCTTGATACTATTCCTACAGTGTTTTCTCTCAACACATACCACACTCCTAAAATTCATCCATCTTGACTTGTTTCTTTACTTATGTCAAATTATTATATCAATTACTGCAGTCACTAGCTATATACAGTGCTGAGATCTTTTCCATTCATCTTTGTGTGATATGTGGTAAACACACATCAGACAATGTTCCCTGTGTTAATGATTCCCTCTAAAATTATGTTGGTTATTTTGAGTGAACAAAACAGAGCTATCAGTGAATCATTATAAAAAAATAGATTCACTAAAACATATTCTACAACCTTAAAAATCACGGACTTCTTTTCCCAATTTAAATGAATGCCACTTCAGTTACTAATGTCACAGTCATAATTACTAAAATTCTTACTGACACTTATCATAAAAACTTAATCTTATCTTTTAAAAAAACAAATAAACAAAAAAAACCCACAACTTTTTATCACTTTGCATTTAAGAAATCCTTGCCTGAGCAATAAAAACACATGTGCTTCATTTTGTTCCAAGTTAACCATCATTTTGTGGGTCTCTTTCAATAACCTGATCTTTGAGTTGCCCATATTTCAGGAGAGAACCTTTATAACAATCACAATCCAAGTTAAAAGCAGCCTCCTTAACACATTTAATCTTCTGTAAAACTTTTTTTCTTCTAAATCCTAAACTAGAGAGAAACTTAATCTGATAGTTTCACTTCAAACAGGTAACCTTCAAATTCTGGGATGTAACTGGATGACGTTCTTTCTCTTAACCCCACCATTTTTTATGACATCTTTCAGTTAATTTTTATTTGCATTAATTCTTTTCATTAGACTTGTTTATCTACAACCATTACTCATTGTTTTACCAGATATAAGGTCATGATGTTACTTTATAGTGAAGAAGGGTCACCATGATGTCCTCACAGAAGTCAATGCAACATTTCCACCCACAAAATAAATGGTGCTCTACGACATTTTAACTGAAACTCTTCTGGAAGGGCAGCTAATTAAACACCCTGCCATTATGCTACTTTGCCTTTTTAAACTTTCTGCTGGTTAGAGTTTAAATACATGAATACTACAAGAAATCCAGTTTTCTCTCTGCTCTTGGTCTCTCCTCATTCCCTTCAAACGAACAAACACATTCCTTTTATTTTAAATTGTAATATTGTGTTTCTTACCATCCATGCTGTGACAAAATCTCCCATCCAAGTCCCAACTGCAGCTATCTTCATAAAATTTTCATTCCTCATGCCCATGAAGTCTGTTATGACATATGCACTGTGGAAACAAGAATACAGACTGTAAGCTACACATATTGGCTTAATGCAGTTACGAAGAACTTGCTTTAGCGACAAAATTTATGATTAGCTGTGAAAGATTTCCTGTTTCTTTCATAACCACTTCTTCTGCTAGATCTGAGTCTTGACACAGTATTGAACCAGGATGGGTCAATTCCAATTAGAAATGGAAATGTGAATATGATTCTACAGCCCGTGTCTTTTCTGATGGTGATAAAACAATGACAGCTAAAGGCTAAGGATTATATAAGGACCCTGGAAATATAAACTACTTTACACTTTTCACCTCTTCCTTTGTTCAAAAGGAATTGTAACATTCTCTGCATCAGTGACTTTGCAAAATCTTTATGAAGAAAAAAGAAAATCTTTAAATTCTCCTAAAAAGATAATGGAGCCACTTGACTTTTCACTCTACTAATTATACAACAACGTTTTTTTAATGCAACAGTGCAAGCAAGCTTTGCAGAATTTCACTAAGTCGCTGTTTCTAGATTTATACAATGTATTTTCATAGATACATTTTACTTAAATCCAAAATAAGAATTTCCATTCTGCTTAAATTATGCAACAGATACAGGATTTAAAACCTCACATACCAATTTGACCTCTACTTTCAAGATCATCAAGATGCTACAACAATTAAGAAGTTACTTGTGCTGGATTAAAATCTCTGTGGAATAATAAAATAAAATTGTAGCTTTTAATACACTCATATATCCTTTGCTAAAATACTTCTACAGTGTTTAAGAGATTACTCTTCTCAAGAGCTAATGCATTCAATAATGATAGCAATTATTTTTGTGTCTTCCCAAGTGATATCTGTGTTTTCAAAATGCCTGTAAACAGTATATGTTGTCTATTTAAGGGTGCACACAACTGACCCAGTTGCACGTAACAACATCCTAAAACTTTGTGTTATCCATTATTCAAATCTTACCATTATTATATATAAAATGTTGTAATGTTGAGAAACTAACAGACCATATTCTGGCAACTGGATCAGTTGCGACTTCCTGGGACAGTCCTATTAAAATCTACATATTTGAACAGGCTAGAGGATCTTGCTAGCACAAATCCAACATACAGCTCTGTATCACCTCTTAGACACAAGTTAGTATGTTCTAAAGAGGAAATATGAAAGTTATTGAATTGATTCATGTCACATGAAAAATGGCATATGCTAATGGCTCTTTTCATTACGCACATTTCATAACTTTTCAGCTAATATGTCACTAACAAAAATATCATATTTTTTTTTAATCTCTTGAACAGCATATAAATATTGGCTCAGATTTTCTGCTGGAACTAAAAAAAAACAACACCACAACAAAAACATAACCAAACAAAAACACCCCAACAAAAAACCCAAAACAAATTTTAAAACCCCAAACTCAAACCATACTTTTTTCCAAGCTATTTTTTATTTATGTTCCACGTAGTTTATAAGATAAACTTCTGGTTTATTGTACATAAGGATGTAAGAAAACTACAACTACTGGGTCACCCTGAAGTCCCTCTGTTCCAATGTTCTGTCTCCAAGAGAGGACAACAGCAGATACCAAGGGAAAACTGTGAGAACAGGCAAGAACTCTCCTACCAGAAATATTCTCCAGCCTCTGTAAAACTGGGAAGCATTTGGAATTACTTTTTTTCCTTGCATCTGAGGTATTTCATTTTTATAGCATCTATGAAGGTGAAATATTATCATTCCTTCAGCCGATGTCTCATTAACAAAAATGGCATGACAAGAAATGTCAGTTGTAAGGACCTCCCCCGCCCCCCCCCCCACAAACCTGTGTCTTTGTCTTTTTCATCAGCGTGAAACGCATGCGAAAAACCACAGTTCTCACCATTTCTATTCCCATTTCTCATATGCATTATACATCCTTCTCTGCATTATACACAATTACAGGTGTAGTGAAACTAAATGAACACTTGCACAAGACTCCTGATAAACAGGACAGTTGGGTAGTTCCTACAGCCCCATCATCTATTGTGGGCCTGCCACCGCTCCCCTTGGCAGGCTGATGTAGATAAAGATGGGTTAACCAAAAAGGCTAAGAGGTCAATGGTCACTAGATACAGGTACTAACAAGTAGAAAGATACCAAACCAGGCATATGCTATATTTTTAGTTGAAATGGAAATTATCCAAGTAGTCACTTGCTTTTATGAACACGAAAAGTATCTGAAGGCTTACAGCAAGTTCAGTTGAACTGGATACAATACTCAAACATAGAGAAAAGCCTTGAATGCACCAGATCACCCCAACAGGGTTTTTTTTAAAATCTGAAACATGAATATTTGAAACATGAAAGCATCCAAGAAGTCTAATATAAATTGTGCATTGTACTTTATAAGTAAGTTAAACATACAAATTGACCTTCAGTTAGACTTAAAATAGCATATTATTCTAAAGAAAATATTAAGGAAAATTTTTGTGCATATTTTAAGTGTATTTATTGACTAAAATATTTTTAGTACTGTTCTTATCTTATTAGAAATAATTATAAAAAACACTGCTATTTTATTAACTGTTAGCATGACATTCAGTGTCTTTTATCCTCTGCAGTATTATTTTCACTTCAGAACACGAAGAGAAAATTACTTTTATAAAGTATAGATTTTTGGCTGCTAAAAAATAAAGAAGTCCAATTTTAATTTTCAGGTTTTAGTTTAAATATAAATGAGGGTAATTGACATTTTCAAAAAAGCCATAGTTGCCTGATGATGTTACCATATATATTTTGACAGTATCAAAAGTTTAATTCCATTGTGGAAAAATCTCCACTTTTTTCTATTTTTGGCTAGTGATTAGAGCAGTTTTCATTAATTGATTACTCTGCTTCCTGGCTAGGACCCATATTAAATGTCATGGTCATCCATGATTTTCCATAGCTTGCCAAAAGGCTTCTTTTTGCTTTGCCATACTTACATTCTGTAGTAAGGTACATTCATAGAGTATGAACAGCACAACCTAAGAAAACACTGAGGGGGAAAAGCACTGCAGTTGAAGCTCCTAACAGAGTAAAATGCTCTTCAGAAACAGACAGGATAACTGTAAATAATTAAAGGCTGCAGAACTAATTCTTGTGAATGTTATAGATATAGGACAAGTTTGCAACTGGGATTTGGGACAAACCCTCTATTAACCTTTGACAGTAAAACTGGAAGCTGCAAAGCCAGGGAAATTGCTTTTCACAGGCCAAAGCCTACAGAAGGTGGACCACAATTTTTAAACAATAGGACAACAGGACAAACAGAGGAACAAAAAGGCGTAAGAGATTTGAGGCAGAAAGACTCTAAATAGCTCTAAAACACAGTCCAAAAAAAAACCCCATCATAAGTTGCCTACATCCATGTTGTTGCAACAGTTAAGTGAATAACAGGCAGTCAGTTAAAAGGTATATAAACTCAATGAATGTGATCATTTTTTCTGGAGCTACCAGCAGAGTGTGCACAGAACAGACAAAGAGGGAAAGACTGGCACTATCCCAGATAAGGTGTTCAAAGGAAGATAGCAGAGCATTTTTTCAAAGACGGATGACACTTTAGCAGCTGCCAAAATGAAAAACAGTCTGAAAGCAAATGCAATGCTTTTAATTTTACATTGGATAAAGATGTACAAGCCACTGTGATGCTATCAAAATTGTTGAGGCACTTGAAAAAAAGTCATGGCTGAAACCCAGTGCAGAAATGGTGCTTTCTTGACCTCTCAAGGATCTAAACCTGGGATATAGTTTGAATTTAGACACACTTAGTTTTACATGTAAGCCAAGTATTCAAATTCTTAATGGACCCCTAGTCAGAATAGTCAATGCAGATTAAAGCATGATTTGTCCTTACACTACTGTAGACCTGTCAGGTGAAGGTTTTCTTTGCCTTAGGTTGCTGCAGGATGGCTAGCATGTCCAAACAGTATGTTCACATACTAAAAGGTACTGCTAAACCTACATGACTAAATAGTTTCAGGTGCTGTGACATATCTTGGTCTCCAGATAATAATCCAAAGAAATCCGGATCTCTTTTAAGTCCTGTGACACATCTGACAACCCAGATGCATCTGAACTGAACAGATAGAATCAAAGCAACATAGAATCATCAAGTTTGGAAAAGACCTTCAAGATCATCAAGTCCAACCATCTGCCCTACAACCTCTGGGAGCACTAAACCATCTCCTGAAACACCACATCCACCTGTTTTTTTAAGACCTCCAGGGACGGTGCCTCCACCATCTCCCTGGGCAGCCTGTTGCAATGCCTCATCATCCTTTCTGTGAAGAAAGGCAATCTGAACTTTCCCTGGTGCAACTTGACCCCATTTCCTCTTGTCCTACTGCTAGTTATTAAGGAGAAGAGCCCAACACCCACCTCACCACAACCTCCGCTCAGGTAGTTGTACAGAGCAATGAGGTCTCCCGTCAGCCTCCTCTTCTCCAGGCTTAACAGCCCCAGCTCCCTCAGCCTCTCCTCGTAAGACCTGTACTCAAGACCCCTAATCAGCCTAGTTGCCTTTCTCTGCACCCTCTCCAGCACATCAGTGTCCTTCCTATCCTGTGGTGCCCAAAACTGCACACAGTGCTTGAGGTGTGACCTCACCAAGGCTGAGTAGAGAGGCAGGATCGTCTCCCTGGTCCCACTGTTTCTGATGCAGACCAGGATGGTGTTGGCCTTCTTGGCCACCTGGGCACACTGGCTCATGTTCAGCCAGCTGTCAATCAACATCCCCTAGTCCCTCTGTGCTGGCCAGCTGTCTAGTCACGCCTCCCCAAGCCTGTAGTGCTGCCAGGGGTTGTTGTGGCCAAAGTGCAGGACCCAACATTTGGCCTTATTGAAACTCATACAATTGGCCTCAGGCCATCAACCAAGCCTGACCAGATCCCTCTGCAGAGCCTCCCTGCCCTCAATCAGATCGACACTTCCACCCAGCTTAGTGTCAACTGCAAACTTACTGAGGGTGCACTCTATCTGTTCATCCAAGTCATCCAAGTCATTAGAGATGTTAAACAGGAGCAGTCCCTGCACTAGCCTTGGGGAACACCACTCCTGACAGGACACCAGCTGGATTTAATTCCATTCAACACAACTCTTTGGGCCCGGCCATGCAGCCATTTTTTTACCCAGCAAAGCATGTGCACATCCAAGCCACAAGAAGACAGTTTCTTTAGGAGAATGCTGTGGGAAACATTGTCAAAGGCCATGCTAAAGTCAAGGTAGACAACATCCACAGGCCCTCCCCCGTCCAATAAGCAGGTCACCCTGTCATAGAAGGAGGTAAAGTTACTCAAACAGGACCTGCTCTTCATTAACCCATGCTTACTGGGTCTGATCAGCCGGTTGTTTTGCATGTACTGCATAAAGGTGCTCAGGATGAACTGCTCCATCAGCTTCCCTGGTACGGAAGTCAAACTAACAGGCCTATAATTTGCTAGATCATCCTTACATCCCTTCTTATATTAGTGGGCTACACTGGCTGATTTCCAGTCTGTTGGTACCTGCCCAGTCAGCCAGGTCTGCTGATAAATGATGGAAAGTGCCTTGGTGAGCATCCCTGCCAGCTCCTTCAGCGTTCTTGGGTGCATCCCATCCAGCCCCATAGATCTACATGGTGTAGCTGGTCAGTGACCATCTCCTCCTGGATTGTGGGGGGATTATTCTGCTCCTGGTCCCTGTCACCTAGCTTAGGGAATTGGATTCCCTCAACATAACTGCCCCTGTTACTAAAGACTGAGGCAAAGATGTCATTAAGCACCTCAGCCTTTTCCTCACCATTCTTCATAGCAATCTGAATCTGTACAGCTAGAAACTGAAGTCACAGCCACAGGGAACTGTAAGAGGCACAGAAATGACAACACCTCCTGTCCTGTAAGTTGGCACATCATAATGAGAATGGGTTAATGCACAGCTACCTACAAACAGTATAGTGAGCACAACAGCTAGTCAAACAGTCCTACACCATCCCCAGTGCATGCTTTGAAGGTACATGTGAAACTTTTTCTGTGACACCAGAACAGAGAGAATTAAGAGGCACTGAACCATGGATTTTACTTGACAGGATGTCAAAGAGGTAACTGCCACAAGAGGCTGAGCAGGCTAATCTCCAAGACACAACAAAACTAGGATGCAAAAATGGCTTGGCCATGGTGAGAGATCCATGGCACAGTGCAGAACACCTGAAACTGACGGACTGATGCTGCAACTGAGCACTGCTGATTAGTAACTTATTTATACGGGTGTTTTTGATATACAGCAACAGAACTTTGATTCTGAAAACCTCTGTTCATCCACTTACAGGCCTGAGGGCTGCCTAACTCTCTTTGGGGACTTGTCTTTTAAAGTTCTCAAGCCATTTAAAGTTCTGCTGCTTCATATGTACAAGAGCTGCTCACTCTCCACAGGAATAAGCCATTAGGCTTCTAGCTCATATCCTATATTGATTGATATTCATAATGTGGTTATTCCTCCATTTGGTTTCCCTGCACAGCTCCATTTGTGAAGTGTTTTGAAGGCCACCTGAAAGACAATGACCACTGGAAAATGCAGCAATTGCATTTCTGTTTGTTAATGTAGGAGAGTTGTACACACTTAACTTACATGGTAGGGAACACATGAGATCCAATCCCTGTTTGAAAGGATGCTGGCTCAACACCAAATGCATCTCACTGTCACTCTCAATAAGACAACTGCTGACCAACTCCTATTAGGACAGGAGGTCTCCTTATATGGCAGCCAACAAGGGTACAAGAAATGCATGTTTCAGTCTCATTTAGATGAGATCTAACTGAAGCTGGATATTCCATGTCTTTTACAGGTATCATCTGTGACATATAAGACAGACACTCCTTTTTCTCTGCTTTTAGAGAAGTGGAATGGATGCAGTTGGTCAGGATAGGAGTTTGCATTAGATCACAGGTACAGTCCTAATTAAGGTGCTTCAAGCAAGTTGGGACAGGATTTAAAATATATTCCCATCCTTAATATAGCTTCATTATTGCAAATTGTAGGAGTTTATTGTTCTCTGTGTGGATTTTTGTGCTGTGGATTTTATGCCAACAATCCTCAAGCACTTGAAGCCCAGTAGAGTCTGATCTTCTCTTTAGGGACCAGGTGATATTCATACAGATTAACTTTTGCCTAATGATGCTAGTCTTCCCAGGCTGTCTCCCAAATCAATGGATGTGACAGCAATCCAGAGCAGGCAGTTAATGTAGATGCTTTTCACATGTGGCATCACAAAGGGCCAATAGTTCACTTATAAAGGATTTGCAAAAGGTAGCTCATAATGGCAGGGCAGTGAGAGTCTGGAAAAATCTCTACAGGAAAAATCTTGGGGATCTGCACAGTTAAGTGTTGAGGACTTCCACCATGGCAGGAATCAGCCTCCCTGGGCTAAAGGTAAATGTTGGCACACACTCCCAGTGAGCTTACACGACAGGATTTGCAACACTTACTTTTTTTTTTTTAATGTCAAACCCTAAATGACATAAATAAAATCAGAGCCAAGCAGTGACTGAGTTGGAATTTGAATCCAGATTTCTTTCCTCTTGTAGCAGGATGCTCCGTCTTTCAGTATGCCTGCCTCAGTTTCCCTCTGTGATTCAATTGCTTTTTTCTCTCAGTTTTGCAGGCCCTAGCCTGGAGTGGAAAGATTAGCATGGGAAAGGCCTAGTAAGCTCTGAGCTTGTAACAACCTTGAAATGTACAGAGAACCAAACTGATGTTCATAACACCAGCTGCTCTCCGGTGTTAAAGAACACGGAGCCCAGCCCAGCCACAACTAGGCCCAAAACTGTGATAAACTAAGAATGAACAGATAAACAAGAGAGTTTGCTTGGTGAGAACAGGGCCTTTATGGATTTTCAACTGTTTTCCTTTTATTCTCCAGTGAGAGATTTTGGAGGTACGGCTAAATAGTTACATGACAGCAGTCAATCCACTTTTAAATTTAAAATTATTTTAAAATTCTGTAAAAGGCTAGTCCCATCTTTGATGAGGAGACTTCTCATACACTTTCCAGGAGGTATGCTGGACATTCTCCTCCCCAGATGCCTGACAGAGAGATTAATTAAGACCCAACTAGGGAAACCCAGCTTCAGCCAGGCAAGGGCGAGAGAGATTAACTCCTTTATTGTCTTTATTAGTGCACTTAATATTAAGCAATTGATCATCGTTAAGTTTTATGTTTCAAGATTCTAGAATCCTTTTAAAGTCCATAATTAATAAGTTGTCAACATTTTAATGGTTAACCTTTATTGTTTGACCTAACTACTACTAGTATATTTTATTGTTATGATTATCTTTTTGCATTCTAACCTTAGCTTTATATGTAGCTGTTCATGCTTCCACTTAAACTCTATAACCATAGTTTTTATTTACTGAAGCAATGAAATAAAGGGTTGCTTCTTACATGTCTGTTTGATACTACATGAGAGAATTAAGGTATTTACTTACTGTTAAGTGAATTGTTTAATGAAAATTGTTTTAGTGGACAATTAAACAAGAGAACCATGTCACTTTTTAGCAGCTCTTTTAATAGGCTTGTAAAATTCTGCAACTAATCCACAAGATTGTAGTACAAATTGGTACATTACATGCCTTATTTGATTTATTCACTCCATTTGGCTATACAGTCTCAAAAGAGTATTACAGTAAAAAGGTTCAAAATGGTAACACAGGTGCCCAGGGACACACATGAGGAGTGGCCTTGGGCATAACTGTTTTGAGGGGTTAAAGAGGATCTTGACTCATCATAATGTAACACACACTGCAGACAAAAATGTTTGCAGTCTCAGTCTTTGCCATATGCATCCTGAGGAGAGTACCTAGTGCTGATTTTCAACAGGTTGCTAAACAGCAGGGTAAATTATGCAGGGGTACATTGAAGAAAAATGTACACTTAAGAGTTTTAAAAATTTAGAAAAATGTTGTAAACTATTTTTTGGTTTTTTTTAGCATTTAACTTTTTGTTAAATGTTGTAGGTTTGCTTATCTTAAAATACAGAGAATTTGTTTGGTGGGTGACACTTAAAAATAGTTAATAAAAATTGAGAATATCATTAACAGATACTAGTGAATACAACAGGCAATACAATTGGGAAGGTTAAGTTAGTAATTTAGCAAAAGAGATGCAGTAAATTTTCTTACTTTGTTCTAAAACTTGGTGAGATACTGGTAAGAACAACTTTGAATGACAGTGCACACTGGCTGAACTCTTTAGAATGAGCTATGGCTCATACGCATCTGTTCCCAGTGCTGACATTACAGCACAGCTAAGAAGGGACAAGGACAGATGTGCAACAATATTCTCAGAACTGGCAGTTTCAAGGAAAAAATTATTCACTTTAAAAAAAAAGAAAAAAAACCACAACTGCTCATATCCTTGCCAGAATATAAACAAAATTAAATTATGTAAGCAGAACATTACCACTTTGACCAAGTGCTTTCATAACACTTAAAATTTGTGTGAGTTCCAGCAAAACCCTTGTACTTTCTATTTACAAAATGCAAAAAACTTACCATTTCCCAAATTGAAAGTTATATTGTGGTTTGATCTAAAAATGAAGTTACTTTGAAATATTTAGCTTGATTTCTTTCTATCCTGTTTTTATGACCATTCCAGCTTTCTTTCCAAATCTGCATGCCATAAGCATTTTTATTATTGTTATTTCTTTTGCTGGTTTCAGACAGGAAACATTTCTAATCTACAAAGGTTATTGGGAGACTGAAAGATGTTTCATGTCCAAATCACTTTGGATTAGTATTTACAGTACAAGTTTTTTCTTCCAGAAAAATGTATTTCTACCTCAAACTACAATACAGAATAAGGTTAGATATTCTTTCAGAGGTTCAAAGTTTAATTGCAGATCTGAAAACATTCATCTTCCAGCAGTAAGGTAATTTAAAGCTTAGTTACATCTGAATAGTGTTAAAATCAATCTATTGATTTTTATTATTTTTTTTAAAGATAACTGTTTCACAAGAAACTTCTCATGTTTTCTTATTAACCAGTTCCACAGTATGTAAGCAAATTTGTGGGAGAATCAGTAAAATAAACTATGCAGGTACTGTAATGACTATTTTAAATTATCCAGACCAATCTGAGACTTTATTTGAGGTTGTTAAAATTATAAGACATATTACAGAAGGGTCAAGGTTGTAGAACAGGTGACTCAACTAAACTGTTATTTCTGAAATCAGTATTTCTTTGAATTATTCTCTGTAAATGTAATGTTTGCCGAATTGGAGTGGAAATTGGACTTCAAGGAAGTCTGGGGATAAAAGATTCCTTAGATATTAGATTATTGGCAGATCCATCAAATAAGCAATTAATAACAATTAAATAAAGCAAGTTAAATCACAGACAAAATGAGTTGGGAAGGAAAATCTAGGGATGAACTCATCCAAGTCCTGATGCTAAACAGGGCTAGATGGTATTGAATCAGATCACTCAAGGCCTTATTTATGCTTATTTAAATTTACATTTATTTGAACTTATTTATTTAAACCTAAATCCTTTATTAAAGCAAAGCAAACATTACTTAAATGTCTGAACAAAATTTAAAAGGGCACTAGGGAATGAATGCACTTTACATTTGACTGCTCCAATTTCCAGTTCAAGTGGTGTCTTTTGATTATGCCAGGACCTCATCCATTTAACACAGCACAAAAGCAGCCAAGGATTTGGCACAGAAAATCTCTATGCAAACAACCTATGTTGTCATTTGAATTCAATAAAATCATGTATATGTTGCATACCCAGAATCATAAAATGGTTTGAGTTGGAAGGGACCTTAAAGATCATCTAATTCCAATGCCCCTTCACGGGCAAGAGTTTATTGTGATTGAACATGAATACAAGAATCTGATACAGCCACAAATTAACCTGAAATAAGATCCTTCTGAAACACTTTTTCTGCAAATGTTTTCAAAATGTTATCCAGGTTCTACACAGCCAATAATCTGTCCCTCAATCAAAATGAACTAGGAAAATCTTATCTGAGAAAAAGTTACTCTTTAAAGCTCCTTACGAGAGCCAAAGTACAGGAAATATCTTTGGTTTTTTATCTGTGGAAGATGACTGGTGTATACCAGTCTTGCCACACTCTGTAAAACCACACTGAGATACAGAAACTGTTTGAGTTGTTAAGAAATAATGATCTACCATGCTCACAGGTACCTTTAAGAAGAAATGGAAGGAAATTGTGGCATGACAACTCAGGAGCTGGTTTGAGGATTTGGTTGGCTTATCTTGTAATATAGTAACAGTAGCAGATTGCAGAGCAGATGGAAAAGAACTAGACTTCAAGCAATGTACAAATTAACAAATCGAGGAGATTGCTTCTTTACTGAATTACTTGAAAACAGTATATAAAGAACAACTGGGTCTAGGGCCAGTCATCTGACAAGAGCTGGCATATCATCATGGCAGAGAATTTCACACGGAAAACGCAGGGAAGAAGACAGCCTGTTCTTCCACTCCTTGGCTGACAAAGCAAACATCTTTATCATGACTACTTGACCATTCAAAGGCTGACATCTGAAAGATTCCAATACTGGATCTGTATTGTACTGAATGCTGTATTTTCTTGTCCCCACACTACTCAGTATTTTAAATAAAATTATCTTAGAAATAATGGGGGGAAAAGGTAAGAATTTGTTTGAAGATTTTACCTATTTTACAATACAGTCCTGTTTTAATGACATGAAAACGAGATTTCAGAAGACAGACACGTTGGAACCACATACAGTGTTTTCTCAAGCACTATCACTTGTAGTACATTTTTAAGTGACAAAAATGGAGAAAAAACACCAACTGTAGTGTGAGCTACATCCTCAAAAATAACACTCTCCTGATTTTTCCCACAAAATGACTACCACATCATCTAACAACGGAGAGACGTATGCACATGCATTTTTGATACCTAGACATTAAACTTTCATTATTTGGGCTGTATTTTTAAGGTCAGTTAGTTATAAATACTGGGTTTCATCTCACCTAAGTACAGGCTTTTTAAAAATGTCTGAATTTCAGGTAGTAATTCTAGGAAGCCCTCAAAGAGTCCATTTCACTCCACAGTCAATGGAGAAAAATAAGCACTTCAGAGATGTAATTCATCTAACTTATTTTATATATCTGCACTGGGTCTGGCTGGGATTGAGTTAATTTTCTTTTTAGCTGCTCGTATGATGCTATGTTTTAGATTTGTGACCAAAATGGTGTTGATAACACACTAATGCTTCCTGCCAATGTTAACCTGCAAGAACTTCTCTGAATCAGATGAATCCTCTTCTAGAAATTCAGTTCAGTTAAACGTAAAAGGAGTTGGTTAACTTTAAACTCACCTTTACTGGATTCTTAAGCTATGAGATATGACAAAATATGGATTTTTATGTTTTAAGACTGTCACAGTTTAGATTATTAGACTGAAGGTTTAAAAAGTGTTCTTGCAACTCCACACATCTCAAACTCCATCTAAACCAGTGAGGTACTAAAGTTAAGATATGCAGCTTGGGAAAATACCATTCTAACTGAAAAAACTTACCTTTTGTTTAGACATAAGGTTGAAAAAAACTTTTCCAAATCGTGTAAAAGATTAAATGATAAAACATTGTCATTAAGAAACATTTACAAGAATGAGTAAACTGTAATGAAGATTTAATTAAAATAGTAAGTTAAATCTAAAGTTGAACAGATGGCTAGAAAGATAGATACAACCATAATTAAATAAACTATGGAGTAAATATTCTATCTTCATCTGATGCTCATTGTGGAAAACATTTCAAAGCACTCTTTTTCAATGACAATCTGATCCAGAAATAGTTGTATACTGTCTGAAAATTAGCTACATGTTACTAGATGAAGCAAACCATGTAATTCACAAGAATAGCTTGGATGCACACAAAGCTTCAGGAAAAATGCCAATGTATTTAAAGGGAAATACTTCCTTAGTTTACTTATTTATTGTGTGGGAGATTTTGTAATTAAACTGGTATTTTACATTGATGAATGGAAGAAACAGAAAGTTGTTGGGTGGCTCTGCAGAGCAATTATAAATCCTTCTCTCTGTTCAGGAACAACCACTGTAAAACTCCTCTCTGCATTCTGAAACTGGTTGAGGGAGTAAGAAGGGTTAGCAGTGCCTGCTCTGAAGCAGACGAGACAGAATGTAATTCTTCAGTTAAAAGCATATCTTTTAAGCTTTGTACAACAATATTTTTTTTTCCTAAAGAAGAAGATAAATATAATAAACAGCTCACCTTCAAGTTGTAATGGGAACATATCACTATGAAGGTATAAGGCAGTAAAATACTGTGAGAACTAATCAATAGAAACTACTGGCTAGAGGTAGAAGTAGATTAAATTATCATATTTCAGGACTTCTAGATCCCATTTGTAATTAAAATTTAAAAACTTCTTTCATTAAACTTTTATTATTTTTCAAAATAAATATTTCACTAGCTATATGTCAGATATAATGCCCACTATGTTTTTCAAAAGTCTTTTTCAAATGCTCACATGTGAAGGAAAAAGTTATTTATACCTAAAGACAGGCCACAGCATTAAATCAGACATAATACTGCACATCTTTTGATATATGTATTGAGTCTGGCTGGGATGGACTTAACTTTCTTCATAGCATCACACGTAGTGCTGTGCTTTGTATTAGAAGCTACAGTGGTGCTGATAACACAGCAATGTTTTGGGTGTTGATGAGCAGTGTTCACACAGCATCGCACAGCAATCCTGCATTCAAAAGGCCAATAGGATGAAGATAGTTAAGAGGCTGAGGGGGTCAGAGCTGGGACACCTGACCTAGACTGACCAAGGGATATCCCATACTATATGGCATCATAATTGGCAGTAAAAGGGGAGGGAGAAAGGAGAAGGGAGTGATATTCATGGTTACAGCGATTTTCTTCTGAAGCAACTAGTATGTGTACGGATGTCCTACTCCCAGGAACTGGCTGGACATCTGCCTGCTGCTGGGAAGTAGTGAATAAATGTCCTCTTTTTGATTTGCTTCCATGTCTGTCTTCCGCTTTTCTTATTAAACTGCTTTTACCTCAACCCACAAGCTTGTTATTTTCTTCCCCTGTTCTGTTGATATTATATATTATGTTCATGCTGACCTTCTAGTAAAAAGAATTTACAACTAAAAAAGTGGTATTGTGATTTCAATTTAAGATTATTTTAATTACCAAAACAACATTTAAAATATGAATCACAGTGCAAAACTTCTGGCAGTATTTTCAGAGAGGTGCACCACCTACATCCATCTTCTTGAATGTTACCTTCATAGATATTCAGCTCTCAATGACATACTGTTAAAATAAATACAAATAGAGATTCAAAAAAAAGAAGTGATCTTCATATGCTAACGTCACCTATTTACAAACTCAATAACATATTCAACTTTTATACATAGATAGAAGCATGGCATTCCTATTTATAGATCAATCTTGTATCATCCACTTTCAGTCACTCTCTGGGATGTTTACAGCCTTTAGGTTTTCAGTTCAAAATTTATGAACCAGAAACCTTCACAACAGCATATACTTGTATTTATGATAAATGCATCCACATCCTGAGAAATCTCAACACTAGTAGGATAATGTTGATGATTTATGAAAAACCTAAAATAAAAGTATCCCCACATTTGTGAGTTTATCGCCTGTAATGATTAAAGAAACTTTTCTTGTTGTCTGAAGGCTATTGAGTCAGTAGTCTGTCATATTTGTGAACTGAAATTCCGTTTCTTGCTCTGCACTGCAAGTGAAAACAAAATCCTCTGCTAGATAAGAGAAAAAAGAATGGACTGTGACCCTGTCCCTGTTGATTTATGGGCTGTACAGGCACATTGTGCATTACAGAGTCATCTCTTTAACTTCCCCAAATGTTGTATCTCAGAGTCAGCAGGAGATCTGCCCCTTGCAGGAATCCAGTTCCACTTTTTCATATCCAGTTTTCATGTTTTTCATTATACTAGAGGCTGGCCATTTGCCAGCACTTAAAGCTGATGGCTTTCACTCTTTTCTGGACTTTTTCTGGACATAAAACAATTTAGGTTGGAAGGAACCTCTGGAGATCACCTAATCCAAACTCCTGCTCAAGCCAGGGATGATTATAACCTGATTAGGTTGGGGGAAGTCAAGATCTTCCTTCATAAGTAGGTCACAGACCAGAGTGTCGTTGAAATTTCAGACCTCCACAACTACTGCAGAGTCAGAGGTGAGGAGCAGCCCAAAAGGACAGCTACCCCTACACTGAAGATGCCACTTGGGAAATTGCTTAGGGATTTATTAAGATAACAGTACAGATATCCCTGTGCTCTCTTGCAGATTGGATGGCCCATTTCAGGAAGATTGACAGCACCAAGTATTCCAAAGGGAAAGTTTATACACTGCTCTGCTAATCTAATTACTCTGCATTTCAACAGATTAAGATTTGGGAAGATGAAGACAAACACTCTGCTCATCTAAATCTGAAGTGAAAGATATCTATTTTTTTGCCAGAAATGTACCATTCTGCTTAGTTTTAAGGTGTGTTTTTTTCTGATAAGCATTCTGAAGAAAAAGTATACTCAATTCTTTAAAAATTCACACAAACTAAATTCATTTTGGCAAGAATCATGTTGTTACATAAGGAAAAACACAGTGCAAAGTAAAAACAAATGTGTTAACTGGTTTTGGACTGAAAAGCCTACAAAGGTTTTTTTTTTAGACAAGAATTTACTAATAGAACAATAAACAGCTATACATTTTGTTAGTTAAGAAGGCATCTTCATTGGGTTGGCTTTGGTCTTTAAACAGACTGTTAAATTTAAGAGTAATTAGCAATTTTGTAAATATTTCTTTTTTCTTTTTCTTTTTTTTTCTATTTCCTTAAAGGAAAACTAGACTTTGCCATTAATTCATCACATTGCCAGGAAGCATTTCTAAGGCTAAAAGAGAACTCTTACAAACAGACCACTCAGGACACACCACAGATGAGGAACATATGTGTCTCCTCCACAGGACAGTTAGGTTCTTAATGTGTGGATATGATACATTTCCATTACTTTTCCAACATATTGTTACAACCCATGTTCTTCTCTCTAATCTCTTGCAGGCTTGACAATGTCTGGCACAGGACCACATCCATACTGTAACTAGTAGAGCTGGATATAACAGCAAGTACAGGGCTGCCTTCATATGCAAAAAAGTACCTGCAGGAAGACAGCTAAAGCCATAAGGATTTTTCCAGAGAGAGGAATACATTAAGGTTTGGAAAATATGTACATGAACTCTGGCTTGTGTCATGCCTTCAGTATATAAGAGAAACAGCCTCACCAACAGAAGTTTTTTGGAAGTTCTAGATCCCTTCTCTTACTGCTCTTTTTTTTCCCCACAGTCCTAATTACTGGCCTATTGTTACATGCATCTCTCTGTAGGTCTTTCAGGTAAGATTTAATTATCAGCATTTCCATCTCTCACAAATTTCCATCTCTCCATTGTATGACCACAATGAGACAAAACTGAAACCTCAAATGGAAATCTTTTTATAGAAAATACAGAAATGAGCCTTTTTGCCCACAAAGTAGGTGTTCATTAAACTATGTAACAGCATACTGCTTTATTTTTCTCTATTAGCTTCTAGTTACTGAGGCTTTTAGGTACACAGAATCTAGTTTTAAAGCCTTTTCATCACCTTAACATAAGGAGCAAATCCTTTTCCACTGAAATCAGTGATTTAATAATTACTATTACAAGGTTGACAAATCAGGTAAATAAGTAGCAACATTTTATCTAGTCACAGCACAGATGATTGATCAATGTGGAAAAAAAATGCCAAATGATTTGGCCAGAGAGGCAAGATACAAAACTGCTATGCTTTGGACATACTCCCTTATTAGGGATTTATTTTTATTTAAAAAGGTCGGGTTTCCCTTACAAAAAAAATGCGACAGTAGTGTCTACTCATTAAACAAAAGCTAACAGTTTGCTTCAAAACAACTCAGACAGACAAGATTGCTTTTGGAGTGGAAGTAAGAAGTTGATCCTATTTCTCTAAAAACTGAATGGTCTGTAGAGACCATTCCTCCTTCAACTCCGTCAAGAGAGGAAATGATCAAGAGAGTACTGTTTTCTTGATGCTACCAGCAGTGCCAATTTGGAACAAATATTAGCTTTCAATATTCTCAGATGACCTCCAGGGCAGGGAGAGACTAGAAAGTGGAATAGCTTTTATGTCACTGGGAGCATTTTTTCCGCACAGATAGTTGAGGGATAAATTCCTCAAAGAATGAGAAAGCAAATTAATACATGATTACAACAGGCCAAATTTGGAACACTGACACTTTGCATTCTTACCATTGTAAGATAAAACCCCATTCATTAACAATTCCTAGATACTATTTCTGAGACATTTCCTAATTAAAAGTACTATGGTCAGCTTGAATAAAATATATACAAAATATAAGATGAAAGCAACATACTTCTTCCTGAAGTTCTTCTGGCTGTAAAGCAAAAGAATCTGAGCTGATACAGAAGACATCAGCAATAAGAAAAACATGGTTATGAAAAAGTTTGTCATCAATCTCTCTTCTCTTGAGCAGTGGAGGCACCACAGGAAACTTTCTTACTAGAAGGAGATTTCTGCCACAACAGAGAGCTCTTCATTATTAATAGGTAGTTCTTTCAATAGCTGATGCCCATGGCTGCAGAAATAAACTTATGTTTAAGGCAGGCTAAGTGACTACTGTCGACTGGAATGAGAGCCACGTACCACTACTGTGGCAAGTGCCAAAAAGAGAACTCATATTGAAAGAGAAGAATTATTGTATATTTGTAATTTCAGATGTTGTGTAGCCTCTAGTTTCACTCATCAGTCTTTTCTTAATGGAGTGAAACTTCTCATACAGGATAAGTTTATAGCTACAGGAAAAGGAATGGTCATTCACCTTGAGTTTTGCAGAAGGATTTTCAAACGGCAGATGCCACTTACACAGTTTTGCCCTAACCTGCATGCTGTCCACTTGGGGCAAATTACTTTCATATTTGAACATTTAAATTGCTTGTCTAGTGTTTTATCTAGAATGTGCTAAACACGCTAAACATGTCTAAGTGCTAGACACTCTGATCTGCATAATCCAGGTCATAAAATTCTATACAGGAATTCTTGGCAGAAATAGACCTTTTCTAAATGAGGTTAAATCTGTCAGAAAGTCTCCGTTTCAGTACTCTAAGCATACATACAGGGAATGTTCACATCACCTACTTTTTCCAATAATTATCTAATCTCACTATGAAATATCTGCACTTTATTCCTACTCTGAATCTGTCCGGACTCTGCTTTCAGCTACCACATCTTTTACACCTTTGCTAAGCTAAACACTCCATTACCAGAAAACTTATCTTCCATCTCAGTAATTAAAGCCTCATGACCTACTCTTCTATAAACCAAATCAACTCAACTCATAATGAATGCTTTCTGTGCTTTGAGTCATTCTTAAGGTTTTGTGTTTTGGTTTGGTTTTTACTTCTAAAGAATTTTCATATGGAATCTGTATGATATATTTGTATCTCCTTATTTCAGGGAAGAAATACCTTTTTTTATATCAAAGTTCCTATACTAACTCATCTGGTCAAGGTTTTTAAAAAGCATGTTAAATTTATTGTAGTGTATATCATTACATTTGCCATGCACAAAATAAAAGCTAGCATTGCTTGATTAGGAGTAGTGAAGTAACAGAAGAGTGTTTTGCTGGCACAAGTACTCATTTTTGAACATGCTGATTCTGTTAAAACTAACATCTACAGTGTTAACCAGGTACTGTGCACATACCTGTGCAAGCACTTGCACTTCAATAACACAGTTGAGGTGAATATAAACAGAGGTTTGTGTTTGGATGGGTCTCTGAGTTATAAAGATTCATCATTCTTAATGAGCACAATTAAAGTTCTCCTTAATTTTCTGCTTTTAGATATTTTTTTTATTCATTAATCTTTCATAAAAGGTAGGAGGAATGGGGATTTATGTGGGTTTTGTTATTATAATTGGCTGTTCCTTTACAATAGGATGAAGAAAAAAGCTGCTACCTATCTCCTCTTTCCATTTTGCCTACTTCCTTCCTTCTTCAAAGTCAAAAAAGAAAAATATTATTATAGTTGACCTTGATTGCATCAAAATTCTTTCTGAAGTGTGAAAACCTTTATAGTAATTGCTGAAATTTGGATGAAAACACCTGACTTCCTGGAAACAATTAGTTCTGTAGTTCTTGCAAACTTAGTCCCTGACCAAAATCAAACCCTAAAAGAGAAATAAGTAGCAAGGATAGAACAAAGTTGCAGGATGATCTGGGATGTGACTCTTCCTAACATATTTGCAAGTTCACTATACACATAAGCCTAACAAATGTTTTCTAATAATTTCTCCTTTTTGCACTGATTTTTAGAGGCATTTTTAAGAGTGATGTAATGTGCATGTTTCTTTCTGCAACCAGAAATCTCAAATATCCTCACTTGGCCCAATTCTGATTTATGGTCCAAACAAACAACAACAACAAAAGAAAGAAAGAAAGGAAAAAGGAAGGTTATGGGAACAAGGTAAAAGAATTCTTTAGAGGTCAGTGCTGGGATAACAGCATAATGAATTTCTAATTTCCCAGATCAAATTGCCATTTCACTCAAGAAGGAGGATATGGGCTCAACGGGGTGAGGGGGTAACAGTTTCATTACAGTGGGACATCAATCTGCTACACTTCTAGCCCCCATCTCACAAATTTAGAAAAACCATGATCCTGATTGTAGAAGTGTGGAGCCTGCTCCGGGAATGTAAGTGGTGTAAACTGACTTGCTTCAGTTTAAATCAGCTTCTTATTAATGCACATGAGGATTCAACTTTGATTAGAGAAGAGTTTCTTAGAACCAAGTTCTTCTAAAATAACTTGCTCGATGAGAATAAGGATTTCTTTGTATACTGAGTTAGAGAGCTTGTATCTTGGATCCATTCCAGCCTCAAAATAAATTCCCATTGGGAATAATTTACTTTCAAAGTGGTAACAGTCAATGATTCTAGAAGCTCAATTAAACAGCTTCAAATCAATGTAATCATACAAATCAATTCAAAGTTTAAGATTTTTTTTACAACTATCAGGTTACAGAATTCAATATTATTTAAGATTCAGTTCCCTCTACAACAAAATATAGGTTTAAGAATTAAGTATTACTGTCTCCTACAATAAAAAAAATGCTTAGAGTACTATCTAAGGGTATTCATACTCTGATATAGGTTTCATAATGCTCTGAAATGCTCAACTTTTTAACTACGTTCTAACCTTCGAGTTTTAGAAATTTACACTCAATATCCTAACAAAACTAACACATACAAAGAAAGCAACATTCCAGGAACTACAGTATTTCCATTGGTTTATTAATTACAATTAAGAACAAGTGTTGGCCTAAGATGCTGTCGCAGGGAACTAATGAAATTATATGTCCCAAGTACAACATGCCCCAAGTAAGGAGTGAAAAATGAGACTGGTCCCTACATTCATGTGGCTACCAGGGAGAGAAAGGGAGAATTAGGTATTTTACTAGAAATTCGCTAAAGAAATACTGGTTTTGTTTTGGTCATCAATTCTGCAGCATGCTGGCTGCAGTAGTTTGGTCCAGCAGAACATTTACTTTCAGGTACATTATTAAAGCTACTGATGGCAGAAACTGCACCTAAATTAAGCATGTTGTTAAGTGGTTTGATGAACCAGGGCATCCTGGCAAAACTATGTTCTTTGGAAGGAAGGTAACAATTCTGGGCAAACACTGACCTTTTCATGTCAGTCACTACACAGCAGATGTTTCTCAGCTGGTTTATATTATAGAGTCTGGAGAGCGTCTTCAACATTCACTTAGGAAAAGTGAATAAAAATTAAAGGGAATATAACAACAATCAGAAAGCTTTTTAAATTAGTGTTACAAAACTACAAGCATTGAAGTCCTAGTTCTCCCCCATTTCATGTGATGTACCCTGTTTTTCCCATAAAATGAATATAAAGTTAATATAAAATTATACATATTTGTTTTGGCAGACGAATGGACTACTATCAGGAAACTGAATAATAATTCCTTATATACATAGCTAAACAATACAAGACCAAGTCAAAATCTATACCAGTGTTAGGAACATACAAAGTAAGAAATAAATTATAACAAGATGCAAGTAATTGTAACAAAGTAGAATGTAACATCACATATTCATGTCAACGTTTTCATGTAGAGACTTGAAGAAAAGACACATGTAAGTAAAAGTTACAAACAGTGGATCTGACAGTCAGCGAAGGGAAGCAGCATAATTCCTTGGATTCACAACTTGAAACAACTCATGGTTTCCTATCTGCTGGCCCTCCTTTAACTGGATTCCTTAAGTTTTCAGGGTCATGTAGGTCAAAAAGAAACAGCAAATCTAATTTACACAGAAATGGATAAGGCTAAATAGGTTCTTCTAAATTCACAAGTGTGATTCTAAAAGCTTTTACCTAATCAAATAGACACTAAACTACTATTCCTGAACCTCCACAAAGAGCAAAATAAAATATTGCAAAATTCAGAATACCATTGCAAGTTTATCACAAGTCTTTGGTAATTACTTTCAAAATTAATTCATTAAATAGACCAGTAAGTAAATGCAAGAGATCAGTGTGAAACAGTATCTGTTCCTTGTTGATTCACTACTAAAAACAGATGTCAAATACATTATTCAATAAATAGTTAGATATAGCTGTAGTTCTATTTGGAAATATCAGTTTCAAAGCAAAACCTCACATGATTCATTGATATACAAATATCTTTTGAACTTATTAATTGAACTACAGCTACATGTTAGCCTTATGAGTCAAACTGAAAAGCAAAAAAGACATCAAGTATCTAACTGTAATTCTGAAACCCTGCACAAGGTTATGAAAAGCTGTAAATGGGTGTTAGCTCATAGGTATCAATCGGGCTGCACTGATTTACATCCACTGATAAGCTGACTCTACCTTTCACATTCACCTCATTTCATTAAGATACATTAATGACAGTGATTATCCAGAAAGGAAATAAAATAAGAATCTCAAGATGAGATGGATGATGGTCATTAACAGTGCATATTACCTTGATGTCAAATCGCATAGAGATTGATTGCCCCAAATACTAGCATTAGCATATAATAGAAGAATCAAATAACAGTACCTTTAAAAAAATCTGTGAAACAAAGAATAAAATATCTACAAATTTGTGCGTACTGCATGATGAATTTGCTCTACTGAAACAGCATCATCAGCAAAATACTTAAGTACATTTAATTTACAGTAATTCCTCCCAGTTCAGAGCCTTTTTGACTGAGACCTAAAAACAGCACACGTTACTGCCTTTGTATTTTGCTATTTTATAGCATTTTACAGTGACTGGCCTTAAGGTAAAATTTTTGTTTGGTATTCATACAAAAGTGTGAGTGTTTTTCTATTCCCTTACATTCCCATTCCTGATTCTGCATCTACATCTTTTATTTACTTGCCCTGTTCTGTCAACTCAGTCTTTTGGTTTTCTATTATTTCTTCTTATGCCAACATTCATCTTGTCTACTTAGATTGTGGATTACAGTACCAGAGTGTGAACTAAGAGATGCTGACACTGCAAATCTGCTTGGCTGAGGAGGAAATAATTTTGTTAACGGAATGAATATCCCAGATATAGACCAAGGAAACCACTTGCAGCTGACAAGAGATAAATAAGATTATGCTGTAGAATCACTTGCCTTGCTTGAGAGAATGCCAAAATCAGAAAGGCTGACATTCCTACTTACATTTCAAGGTTACCAAAATAAATACAAATAATTTACTTTAACTCCTAGTAGACAGACATTTGCTCTCAGAAAAGCACTGAACACAATTTAGCAATTTAACAGATGGAATTTCAAATGAAAGGCTGCAGAAAAAAAAGAAAGAAGTTCAGTAGGTACAGATTAGCACAAAGGTGCAGTTTGAATCAGAATAGGATGTAGAATTTGATGTATTTATCTCAGCACAGTTCAGGTTGCTGCTTGCATTTCTATGAATTCCAAACTAACTACGATGACAGAAGAGAATGTATGTACCTTTGGCATAAAACATTTTTTTACTTCCAGTAAATGACTTCCCTGGGTAACTCCATTCAATGAAAAAGATCAAAATTAAACCAAAGGTCAGATGTAACTGGGCATTTAAGAACACTTCAGAGAATCACAGAATCATGGCGCGGTTTGGGTTGAAAGGGACCTTTAAAGGCCATCTAGTCCAACCCGCCTGTCACAGGTAAGGACATCTTTCACTAGATCAGGTTGCTTAAAGCATCATCCAACCTGTCCTTGAACACTTTCAAGGATGGGGCATCCACAACTTCTCTGGATAACCTGTTCTAGTGCCTCACCACTCTCATTATTCCTTATATTCAATCTCTTTCAGTTGAAAACAATTACCCCTTCCTTTATCCCTATAGACCCTTCTAAAACGTCTTTCTCCATCTTCCTTATGAGTCCCTTTAAATATTGAAAGGCTGCAATAAGGTCTCCCCAGCACCTTTTCTTCTCCAGTTTGAACAACTCCCAACTTTCTCAGTGTGTCTTCAGAGGAGAGGTGTACCAGCCCTCTGACCATTTTCATGGCCCTTCTCTCAACCAGCTCAAACAGACCCATGTCTTTCCTGTCCTGAGGGCCTCTGAGCCAGATGCAGCACTTCAGGTGGGGCTTCAGGAGAGTTAATTAGAGGAGGGGGAATCATCTCCCTTGACATGTTGGTCACGCTTCTTTTGATGCAGAATATGATTAGTTTTCTGGACTGCAACTGCACATTGTCAGCTCACATTCATTTTTTTTGGTAACACGAAAAAGGCAACCCAGAGAGCTTTCCCACATTTTATTTACATAAATGTCTAGCTTCAAAGCCACTGACAATAAAAAACTTAATAAAGAACAAAATACAGATGTCTCAAATAAGCAACTGTGTTAATGGACTATTTGCACTACTTGCAGCAGTTTAAGAATATTAAACCTTTGTTCTTGCCAAGTATAGCAGATATTTTCTATTTTTTTATCTCCCTAGGAAGTTGTCATAATGTCTCATAGTAAGGATGTTTTTACTTTCTGTAGCTATTGGTTAGTAAGAAAAAAATATCTGTTTGAAATTACTGATAGATTATACCTGTCACCCATATGGCAGATCTGACAGCCCATTAAAAGTCTGATTATATAAATGATGACTAGTCTTTCTGTGGAAGTGTTTAAGGGGCTGAACTTGACTCCAGTTTCCTAGTTATGTCTACTTTTAACAAGCTAGTGTATGCCCTGCTGTATCTTCCTACAGCTGCTTTGATGTTATTTTTGCCTACAAAAGGCTTGTTCTCACTATTTCAAAGGAGACAGACACTGAATATTCCTTTACACAACCTGAATGACTAATGGGGAAGTACACCTATGTTTATAATTGTTAAATTTGAAAAACTTAAAAGAATTCAGCATCAATCATAACATCACACTGTATTTGCAACCATATATACTTAATTAATCTGAATTATTTGCTGTAAGGAGTTCACGATTTTTCATTTGTGTATAATTATTCCTTATAATTGTTCCTTTCTATATAAACACATCTCAAACTGAATGCATTTCAACTACTAAAATGTAAAGCATGCATTTTGTTAAAAAGTTGTTACGGTGGCTACATCCCATTATTGTACTATTCCTACTCCATATTATATAAGCCAAATATGTAAAATACTCTGTACTTTATTCCAAGGTTCCCAGGGAAAAATTTTTCTTTTACGTAAATGAAGAATAAGTAGGTGGCTGAAAAAAAATCCTGCATTAGTCAGAAAAGGTTAATTTTCTATACGTTTAAGCTGACAAAATAAAAAAAATTTCACTTTTAAAAAAAATAAATCATTGTTTCATTACTCATTTTCCTCTGCAATTGGGGCATAATGTTGATAAAGGAAAACTTCCTGAGGAAAGATGAATTCTGAAAACTTTCAGTTCCAAAATGCCATTTTGAGATACATTTTCTACACTGTATTGTGGACTATCCCCCTACCAGAGTAGATACGGTACCTCACAAGAGGTACATCTTGGCTGCTAAACATTGGTCATAGGGAAGTACCAAAACATGAATTATCCAGACCATACTTCCTATAATTCCATAAACCACCATTGTGACTTAGACTCATGCAAAGAGTAATGCAAAACTCTTTTAAAAGCCAACATTTAACACCACTTTTCCTTAAAATTTTTAAAAAAGTAAAGCACTGCCCTGTTGAAATTCTCAATTTGGCAGAAAATACATTTTTTTATAGAATATTCTGGTTTATTCAGTTGTAACACAAATTTATGAGGTTGGTTGCTTTTTTTTTTACCCCCTTCTGGACCTTTCTGTAGTGCCAGTCTTTGGTCAAGCAGCATACTTGAAGAGCCAGAGCATTTTCCACATACGTCTAGCTACAGTTACCTTGATACCAGATGTCAAGAAAAATCCACTGCAGAGAAATGAAAAACATATGCAGAACAAATTTGGAGAAAGACTTCAGGAATGGCAATGTGGAAACATTTTTAATGAAATACTACAGGAGTGCTGAAAACCAGTAGTTAAAGAGTTTCAACCCATGGATGGAAACAATACCTTATGTAAATACAGACCTTTCACTTAAGTTCTCTACCACATTTTCTCCAGTAGATTTAGTAGCTGATAGTAGATCTAACTACATCAAGAATGCAAATCTCTTCGTAGTTTAAAGAAACTAGGTAAGTGCTAAAAAGCATTACTGCTATTATAACAAAGTCAGTTTATTCAGGGGTTGGAATTACTTTAATATACTGTAAGGTCTCATTACTAAGTCTCGGTAAGAAACCATAAGCAGAGCTAACCTCGTTCTTTTTCTGCTGCAATGGTGAAGTCAAAATAGAAGAAATTAAGGGCAGAAGATGAGGAGAATTTCCTTGGAATGGCAGCATTTTCATTCAGATTACCTCTTTCAAAGCCTTCATTAAAAGCAGTAGTCATATTTGAGTCACATTGCAAAACTGCTGAAGACAGGACACACCATGCAAAAATAATGCTTTGTTATGAAACTCAGTCATCTGATGTGCGTGCAGAGAGCAATCACTGATCTCAGCAGAACTCACCACCAACCTACTAGAAGTTAATGTGAACCCATCACACTCCGAACTTTTGCAGTGCATTTCAGTTTTAAAATTGTAACAGCAGCACTGTGTTACCCCTGAATTTTGCTGCCTTGTGCTGTAGTTCAAGTCATTTATTCATCAAAGTTTCTTGTTGTCTTTAACTGGTTCCACCTTCAGACAGCAAGATCAAGTTCTTTAAAATGAGTGCTCTGCGATGATACAAACAGGCGGGGAGAAGCTTTCCATGTCGACAGCTCCTCTATGCAAACCATAAAATACAAGACAAATTTTTATCCCACAGGCTTAATAACAACTCTTCTTTTAACAAGCACAGACTGAAAAAAGGTTTTTTAAGTGTATTGAAAAGAAGAAATAATCCTAAGTACATGTCATCATTGTATATTATGATTTAGACATGCCAGTACAATAGATGAAAAGCAGACAAGATATTCTTTGAAGCACTGTTTTCAACAGGAGCATTCCTTCCTGAGCAAAAACAGCAAATAGAATAATGTGATTTTTTTCATGATGAAACAATGGTTGAATACAGGAGATACTATGCAAAAAACCTTCATACTCTCTGCTCCGCTTCACTACTCTCTGGGTGTAATAACAATACTTTTTTTCAATGGCAGTAAGCAGAAAGTTAGTTTTCTTTCACAAGGTTTTCAGCCCCAGTTACATTGCTACACTAATACATAAGGAGCAATGAGAAATTCTAAGGGACTTACCTGCACATAGAAATGCAGACCATGATAATTTAATGAATTAATCTACCTAAAGCGTATTAATTTCCTTTTGCTTTAATTTTTTATGAATTACTTCTTTCTTTTGTGTTGCTCCAAAAGTAAATCCCATTTCATTTGCATTTTCTCACGCAATTCTACCTTCACTGTAAACTTAACTTTCACCTGGCTGTAACCCTGCAGGAACAATAATGTCATACCAATGAAGATAAGGGCATTTTTGAAGCTTAAGTTGGGTATTTCAGAGAAAAGAAAGTAAACACCAGCAGAAGACCTACACAGGACCCAAATATAAAAGAGAAACAATATGAACAGAGAATATTATTCATTGTGTCTCCTAACAAGAAAACTAGGAAATAGCCAATGAAGTCATCAGGATCTTAAAGAAAGCAAGTATTTTCCACAAAGTGCATAATATAAGTCTTGTTGGATACAAAAAAACCTGGGTCATTTAAAAAGTGATATTATAAAATAATTTAAGAAAGCCTATTGAAGGCTACTAATACATGGATAAATCATCAAGGTCAGAAAACACATAAGCACTTCACTGGTGGGAGCTGTGAGGGTACACTGAGAGAAGCATTACTGTATCCTACTCCTCTCCCAGACATTTGACCACCATTAGAAATAGGATGTTTCTAAAAGTTAGATTAACAATCTGACACATTACAGTCTTTTTTATATTCTTATTATAGATTTCCACAGGTCATAAAACTAAACAAAAAATTACTTTCATTATGTGTGTAGACAGGTATAAGCTATAATACATTGGTGTGTTCCTTTCAGAAGATCCTTTACATGGGTCCAATCTGAGGTGGAAAAAAACCCTATCACCACAGAAATATTTTGGTGATGTTAGGTCCCAGTGAAAACAGACATACAGCAGCAGTGTTCATTTATATATATGCTGGCAACAACACTGACAAATAATTTATTCATGTCTTAATGTTCCTCCTGGTACCACACAATTCAACCAAGGACACTCTAAAAAACTTCATAGAGCAAGTAGCCACTGTGTATCTGCAGTGCAGATAGTTGCAGAACATTTTAACACTCTGTGGTACCACTGTGCATATTTTAACCATAACAAACTTCACCAGCAACGCTCCTTTCTTAGGAACTTCTGCTCGCCAAAAGAACAGCAGTACAAGAAAGTCCCTCTGAAGCTGTAATGGCCTTTGTTATACAATACCAATAGGCAATCATAACCTGGTGCATCTATTGAGCAAAAGATAATTTGACAAAACATACATACTGTGAGTATACAGGAATTAAAATTTAGTTATCTCAATTTAGACCATATTTCTCCTCTATAGTATTACATCCAGAGAAACACCAATTTCTGGTTGTCTCACTTAAGTGATGACCAGATCTTCAAAGAAGTGACACAACTGGAAATTCCAACCAGCCTAGTGGCCTGGAAGCAATATGCTTCCCTATTTATCCTGAGACATAAAAAACCGGGAACTTTTGCACCTAATCAGATGCTGTTCCACATCTCTCTACCAAATGTCTGTTTGTCCAAAATACAAACCATTTTCAGGATTGATTTATAGAATACTGCTGGGTTGGATCCTGGACATGAGCTGCCTCCCAGTGGTGAGGAATATAGAAAGCAGCACGAAAATACAAAACTGAAAGGCTGCAAAAACTGAGGTCCCAGCTTCTTCCTGGACTCCCACCTCTTATGCTCCTGCAGTAGCACTGGTGCTCACAGCAGGACCAGACTAGAGCTAGGCTAAAGTAACTCACTAAAACTGTATACAGTGGGGATGCTTGGCTCTCAGCACCATATTTTTGCTTTATAGTTCTACTCCTGTTTTGTCACACACCTTGTTAAACATGGATACAGGCTGTAAAGGTTCCTCTTGCCTAGATGAAAGGGAGGTGAGTGTGTTTATTTTATCCTTTTGAGAAGGTTAAAAGTTAGCACTAGCTTAGCACAGAGCCTGTTCTTGTCACCTAGACTGTATTGAACTGTGAAAGAGATTACACTCCATGCCTTTTCCTTTTCTGTGCAAGGACAAATTTTGACCTAACAAAATAAACTAGGCAAAGCTGTTTTGGATGAAATGCAGGCTTTAAACTGTACATTGGTTTTGATACCAAAACTCACAAAATACATATTTAATCAGAAGGTAAATTTTCATAGCAAGCGTCACATGAAGAGCCAATCCTTCAGGAGTGCTAGAGCTCACCCATGCTATGTTGAGCCCATGATGGAACAAACGAATATAAGCACAGTAGGACAGGAATCATTCTAAGAGCTGGTCTGTGAGAGGCAGATTTGGGGAAGCAAGAAAAGAGACTCCATCAAAAAAGTACTCTTATAAGGAACAAAACTAACCAGAGTACTTCTTGGCTGTGTCAAAGTGGCATCTTGAAAGTAACACAGGCATAGAGGTGGCCCTGGAAAAGAAGTCAGACTCCATTATTTCCACATTTAAGAAATCAGCTAGATTTAATGTGTGAAGTGACTCAAATTAAGACCTTTCACTACTTAAGTATGTAAGAAACATCTTAAATCTCCTCCTCTCTTGAGGTGGTGAGCAGTACATTTCCAGCTGATCTATTTGAAGAATTAGTGCCTTGTCTGCTCCTAAGACAAGCAGCTCTGTAGCCCGGCTACCTCCATTCAACCTTCCTGTCTAACTTTTAGGAGGTGGTGGCAGGGGGCTCCGCTTCTCAGACTCTGCTTCTTCCCCTCTCTGAATCTCTTTTCCATTTCCAGGCTGGAAAACTCACCTCTAGCCAGAAATGAAAAAAATATTTCCTGAAGTAAATGAGTTATTAGAGATTCTCAGCACTAGCTTGTCCCTGCTCCTTCCTGAATCCTCCCTCAAGCACTCACTTCCCTCTAGAGCAGAGCAATGGCCAAACCAAACCAGGCTCATCAGCCTGAAGCTTATTTCCAAATACAAAATGGCAGCTCATGCAGTTTAGTAAAGCAAAAACAGACTTAAGAAAGAGGAACAGACACATCTTTTTCTAGCAAATGGATTACTAATTGTTACGATCCGTGACCTATTATATCTCCTTATTGGAGTGTATTAACTTATCAGGATTTGCTGAGAGATCCACACGTGGGTATCGCCTCACACAGAGGATACAGGAACTTATGTCCCGACTTTTTTGAGTGAATAACTCGCTCAGTGCTTACTAAATTTCTAACAACAGCAAGGTTTATTGTGGGGAAAACAAAGCAATTTGGGGCAGGAGGTTCAAAAGGAGTGATTACAACACATTAAACATATATGGGTACACCTTAGTTACACATCTTATTCAAGTGCTGGAAGGAGAGGGGAGGGGTATGCCCGAATGGCTGGATTATATTTTCCCCTATAAGCTGGGGTAGTCGGAATTGTCTCACCACGGCAGTGCAGGTAGGATGAGCTGGGTAGCAAAGAAGCTGCGGGCACTCCAAGCGCAGGTCGACCCCCCCCAGAGAGAAGCGGATCCGGGACTTTGGGACCGGGGCTTTGGCAGC
>NW_009970718.1:3168342-3171509 GCF_000747805.2 Chaetura pelagica | reverse complement strand
GGCTGTGTGTGTAGACGACCGCCTCGAACACACGAGGAGAGAGCGAGAGAGAGAGAGAGAGAGGGGCGTGCCACGCTGCCTCTCTCATGGGGTTCTTCGGCGCCAGTTTTGCATTTCCGGGCTTTTCAGCCAATCAGACGGGACCTAGTCCTGCCCCTGCTTCCAGCCACGGCTCCTCCCCTGCAGCAGCTGCCCCCCCCCCATACACACACAGAGGGGGTTTCCTGCCGTGTGGAGACACCGTTTTAAGTCAGTTTTGTCGGCTGACTCAAAGGACATTTCATGTTCGTGTAAGGAAATACCTGGTCCTTCACACTAATACTACTGAAGAAAATCTGTGGTCTGGAGGCTTGAACTACACTTGTCTGTCTCCCATAGATGTTTTCACTTTCCTGCTCTCAATGCTTATTGTTCCTGCACTACTTTCATTACTATCTAATGAATTAATTGCTTCCAATTAATTGACAGCAGATTCATACTGTATAACTAAAGGATTACAAATTAAATTTTAATTATGGTTCATTGTGCAGGAGAGATCAAGTATAAACATAATCACACTCCATTATAAAGTAAGTACACTAGGTATTTTCCAGAACAGATGCACACTGTCCAAATTGTAGTCAATCCTGATATATTGTAAAGAAGCTAAGACTCATTTATTAAACTGAAAGTATCACACCTCCCACACATAAATGCATGAGACAAATGTTTAAAGCTTCAAATTTTCACAGATGGTAGCAAGAAGAAAACACTCTTATATGACAAGTATTTCATGCCTGCAAACTTCAGCCCTCACTGATATTCCACTGAAAGGAAAACAAAATACTCAATATAGTTTTTCCTGTACCACAGTAGTAGTAAAATCACTTAATTGTCACTGTGAGTTCAAATCAACATCATGCAGATCTTGTTTCCTAACAACTGGTTACCAGATGCCTAATTCCACATCATTTAAATACATGTTTAAAAAAAAAAAGTTTAATTGTTGTTCAGGGTAGAAAATATTCTTTGCAGTAAGGGCATTTGAGTTTGAAAAAAAAAAACACTGGAAGAAGGGAGATCAGATAAGTGGAAAATACCTAAAAAAAAAAAAAAAAAGATATCATCACTGCCGCACCCAGGAGGACAACTCTTTTTTCCTCCTAATATTCTGGGAAATTTCACCACTCTGAGAGAGCAAAGAGTGTTTTTTGAGTGTAGTAGGAGGAAAGATAAAGCTGAGACATATCTCCAGAGCAACGATGTTTTAATCTTGAAAGGCTGACATCAAAACATCTGATTTTCAACCTATCTGGTGAATTAAAAACTTATTACATAACCAAAGCCAGATTCTTAGCTGACAAGAATTTATGTAGCCCCATCGACTTGAGTTTTTGAGGCATTAAGACAGTACCTTTCACAACCAACCTGGCATGAACACCCGAATAAACTTTTTAACAAAAGAAACATGATCCAAAAGAAACATGATCCATGTTTTGAAATGGCTGACAAAGCCTTTTCACTCCTCATCATTTCACTCCACTATTACCATTAACATGCTGAAAAGTGCCCCTTCATCATAAGACAGACTCCATGTAGGTGAATATTCTCAAAATACTCATGTAGATGAGTTCTCTCAAAAAAGTCCTACCTGCTAGAAGCCACCCCTCAAATGCATGCAGCATGTGTGTAGAAGCAACAGAATACAACCCTTCGAAACCATCATGTTGTCTGAATGCTAAAACAAACCAATTCTTCAAAACTAACATCGGAAAAAATAGGCAGTGAATTCTTCTGCATTGTAAGAGGCCCAGGGAAATGGTCAAGTCACCATCACTGGAGGCATTAAAAAGATGTGTAGATGTGGTGCTTAGGGATATGGTTTAGTGGTGGACTTGGCAGTGCTAGGTTAACAGCTGGACTTGATGATCTTGAAGCTTTTTTCCAACCAAAACGATTCTACTATTCCACACAGTCCTGTACATACTTGTCCTAAGGCAGTGGAATACCTGTCCAAACTGCAATGATGGTATTATTCCTAGGTACAGAAGAATTTTTGGACAGCATGTGTTTTCAGAGTGCTGTTTTCAGGTTCTGATGCTCTGATAAAAAACACTAGAAAAAAGGATAAATACTTTGACAGGAAACACGAGGTAAACAGCAACAAATCCTGCCTTACAACAGCACCCAAGAATCTGTGCCTATCTGACAAAGGAAAGATTAAGGGGGGAATAGATTACACTCAGAAAGTACATACATAGGAGATTATTGATAGTAGAGAGCTCTTCAGCTAAAAAGTGCATAAAGACATTAAATGGTGGAAAGATTAAGTTAAACAACACAAATTAGAAACAAGGTAGAAATGTTTAACTGTTTAAATCATTAACCTTTGAAGTGTCTTGACCTGAAAAGTCTATGAATTATACACAATGCAAGTCTGTAGAATTCATGACAGTAAAGAGAGATGCCTCCCATATGCCTCAGTTCTAAAACCAGTGTTTTTTAAGAAAAATATCATGCAAAAAGCTACCTGACTTCTCAGTACAAGTGAAAAAAATAAACATGTTCATTTCACCTCCACTGCTATAGTATTTTATTAACCCTTTGTATTTGTACAGTATGAGTATATCTAAAACTTAATTGATTGTCCCACATCTTCTTCCTGCACAGGAAATTCTTGAGTCTCAGCAATGAGTTTCTGAATACACAGGTACATGGTATCAGCAATACTGAAATTCTACCTTTCATGGCCATCAAGTTTTCTACGTGTTCTACAGAAGAAGTACAATCATTGATACTGTCTCTGTGAACTCATATAATTTAGTTAAGTAAAAGGCTGGACCACTAACTGGAGTTCATAATACTGTCACTGATCTTCATGGAAGATATACACTGACATGCATACAGGCATGTCAAAAAGAAATATGTGCACGGATCACAACAAAATGATTGCTGGCAATGTTTCAGGCTATACTGCTGTTGTAACTTCAAATGTATTCATTGCAAGCTCTCACATGGGACCTACGGTCTATTACAAGATGCTGCTTTATGCACACTGCAGACACTTAGTTACAGTCATTTAGCAGTCTGCTGACAAAAAACAAAAATTATACTACTGACATGCAACACAAATGTGTGATCTACATGATTTGTGAAAAGGAAAACACAATATATGTACACTTGTGATA
>NW_009970718.1:3148322-3168331 GCF_000747805.2 Chaetura pelagica | reverse complement strand
CATTTGATAAAATATATTCAGTCCAGTGCCTGATAGGTGCTGCATGAAGAGAATGAATGAACTGCAGAGTGATTGAATGAAATAGGCAGTTTCTCTCTAGTGTAGATTTGTTAACAAATAGAAGGATTTGCACAGAACTAGATCACACAGTGTACGCCAAGGATTTAAAATGTTACCTCTGCTGTACCACAAAATGCTTTCAAAATACCTTTCCATTTTCATTTTCTCATATCTATGTGTTACAGGCTTCTTTAATTTGCAATTACTTTTAAAGAAAAGAACAATAATTTATAGTAGAAGACTAGTAAAAAGTCAACTCATAAGCTTGCTGGTAGAACTTAGGTATGTTTATGTAGCATTCAACTAATCTTTCATCTATTTTGCACCAAACACTTTACTAATTCATAATATCACTTACCCTTTTGAAGCATTGTTAGATTTTGCATTCTAATCCTTCCTACGTGTTTAGCAGCATTGTGAAAATGAGAAAAGATTCATTCTCCAATGGATATTTAGTTAAGTTTGATACAAAGGCCCTGTACTTGCTACAACTCTTAAATAATACACAGTGAATCAAATGCTGCTATTCCAAATAGAATAGTACACAAACAGAATTTCAAATTGAGTCAGACACAAGGCTAAAATCTCAGATGGGTAAATAAACAAAGGCCAGTATTTCCAACCAATCTTCCTATTTGTTATTCTATATACGAGTCATGAAAGAGGAAACTTCAATTTTTTTCCCACTTTCTTGCTAAGTTTCCTTTCAGCACCAAAGCATCTCCAGATTTCTAAGGTTATCACTTATGACCTTATCAAAATTTCATGTACCTGTAAGATGATTTCTAGCTTTCATGAGGTTACTTAAAGGAAGCCTCAAAAAGCATGAATTTTCTGTTCATAGAACAGTAGAATCAGCATGCTGAGAATGTGACCTGTAATGCTCTTCAGTATCTATTTCATATGTATCATACAAATATGAAACTTTATGAAATATCTCATTTGCTATGATTTAAAATTTAAGAAACATAAGCAACCAGAACAACAGGACTATAATAATGGCTGTACTTTGCCAGATCAAATATCCGGCATCAACATATTGCACCTCTGACAGGTGACCAAGGAGAGGCTTAGAATAGGGAAACCCTGCAGGTCATACCTCCCCATCACAGGCTCCCAGGTGGCAGCAACTTGAAGCTCAAGGGCTTAAACGGTGTAAAATTCCCATTTACTTTTGTTCCATGAGTTTATTAATCACTTTTGCATCTACACAGACATCTGCAATATTCTGTGGCCATGAGTTCCACAGCATGTGCTGTGTAAAAAAGTAACTCCTATTTTTTTCATCCTACTGCTTGATATTATTTGAAAATTCCAAAATGTTATAGCATGGGAAACAGTGAAAAAATGTTCTTAGTTAATTTCCTCTGTTTCACCCATTATTTTATAGACCCTTCCATACATTGTTCTACTCAACAGCTTCTTATATGGAAGGTGTTTCTTTGATCATTCTTGTGGCCCTTCTTTATGTATTCTTGAGTTCTTCATTTTATCTTCTGAAGGGGGAACAGAACCATATATATTATTCAAGATGCAGGAGCATTACAGGAATGCACAGTGGCACAATGATTTTTGTTCCTTGTTTTAACTCTTGCTCTCTGCTCTTTTCCTAGTAACTCCTTACATTCTCTCCCTTGCCCTCTGCTCACCTTTGCACTGACATTTTTATACAACTACTTACTTACTCCAAGCCCAGTTCCCTGACAGGCAATCCTTGTCACCTGCCACATTGTCTTCTACCAACTTCGTGTTGTGAAAACCTTCTGTAGCTCTTTGCAATGAGCTTTCATGTTTGCTACACTGAATAATGCAGTACTATCAAAACCTTTGCCATTCCACTCCTTACCCTCCTTTCCAGTATAATTCTGCAAACACCAAGCAGTACAGACACCAGCACGGATCCCTTTGACACACTTTGAATAATCTCCTTTCATTCTTAAATTTTTACCCTGTGTCTCTTCTCTTTTAACAAGCTGCTCTTCTCTGAATACATCTTCACTGTCTTCCTGACCAAGATTATTTGAAAGACCTAGATAAAAGACTTATTGAAAGACTTGGAAATTCAGGTAAGTTATAGCAGGTGGACTAGTAAGTCCACATATTCAGTGATGCCTTGAGGATTTTAACAGACTTGTATAAGGCATGACCTCCCCCTGCAGAAGGATTATTTTAGAATCATTAATACATTATCTTTAATACAGCATATTTTTTTACAGTTCATTGATTCTACCAGCTTGTCCAGTAGGGATATCAGTTTTCTACATCTATGGATCCCCAGTTGCCTCCAAGAGGCAACTTATAAAGGAGAACTGCAAAAGTGCTCAAAACTTCATGTTCTGAAATTTTAAGTTAATTTGACTTTCAAACTATGCACCACAAAACTTACTCAACTATAGCAATTAATTCCCTTCTCAATAAAAAAGAACAAAAATCCAGAAACTACATGCCTCAACACTCCAAAACCCTTTCAGAACTTTTGGAAAGTGCTAATCTGTATTTTAATATAATTTACTGTTCTTTCTATGAATACTCCATTTATGAATCTGTCAGCTTGTCTAGTATAAGGCTAGGGATGAAATTTTACATACCTCTTCTGAAAGTGTATCTTTTGTACTGTTTCCAGTACTTGATCTAGAAACAAACTATACAGCTTTTTAAGTTACCATCTCTTTACCAGTATCTCACTAACCCATTTTATTAGTGACATGCAAAAATGCCTAAAATACACAACCTTGGCTGCCCTGTCTCACTGTTCCATGAGATTTGAGACCAGAAGGTAAGACTACCACAAACCTTCTGAAGACATTTGAAGGCATGTCAGTAAATACTGATCTTAAAACCAATGAACTGTTAATCATAAGTACCTTCTAGGACAATCAGGAACCTGAGAGGATACTGAATTTCAATTACTTTTGTAATAACCACTTTTATTTATTGGAGGTAGCAAACAGGAAAAAAGTACCATCTACTATAAGCTAAAAGAAAGAAAAAAATAGAAAACCCCATAACAAAAAAAAACCAAACATCTGCTATTGAACAACAAATGCTCTCAGCAGGGAACAAGGCAATTTCCCGTAACTGTAAACAGTTTCAAAAGGCCTTAGGTAAACACTGTGATGGTCAGAGACTCCAGGGATGAAGGAAGCACAATTATATGTGAAACAAACCATCACAGCAGGAATACTTTTAATTCAAAAGTGACTACCACTTCTACAGTTCCTTACTAGGATATGCAGTACCATTATACAGGATTCAAAAATGCTTCCTGAACTTTGCATTACTGGCTGCACTCTGACTCAGCCCATACCACACAAGCCTTATTGCTATCTCCTGTCCATGCTCCACGGTGACAGTCAGCTGCTGGGCAATGAGGACATTTAACATGCAATGCTCTAATTTCAGTATTTTCTCCATCATATATTAAAGTGAGTAACAAGAAGCTAAATACTATGTTCTGCCTTCATGGCAATCATCTATGCAGCCTGCCAGGATCATTCATTTCCCTAGTCCCATCCCCCATCTCTTTCCTGAAGCTTCAGGAGAACCTCATGACATACCATGTACTCTAGCAGTGCACAGATGACACTGTCCTTCAAAACACAGGCACCTCTGTCAGAGAGGCCAGAAAAGGTTTATTCTGGAAGTTGCTCTGACCGTAGAAAAGAGAAGAAAGGAGAAAAGTAGCACTGTGCAAGTTGTATCCTGACATTCACCAATGCAAACTCAACAGCTGGATGAGCACTGATCAACCGTGCAATCAAAACAGTAAGGGTTCCAGGTGCCACAAATGCTTTTTCTTTCAGTACTTCCCATGGCTTAAAAACTTCTACTGTGTGACTAGGGCTGTCATTGCACCTACAATGTGGCATCTATGTGGTGTCTGCTCTGCCATCATTAAATATCACCTTCACAGACAAATTTGGAGTAAAGTAAGTTTGTCCATAAGAGCAGATTAAGGGGATGGTTTCACCTGAATCACAGGCTGCAATATAGTAGGAACTCAGTGGTACCCACTTGTACTCAGATCAATGCCAAGTACACAAGAAGCAGGGGACTGGATACACATCATCCTCTTCTAACATTTCATTAGTAAAAATAACATTTCATTAGTAAAAATACAACTGGACACTTAATCAGTCCTTCCATCTTCATTCCATATTCATTCCATCTTCATTCTGAGAAAGACTCTTATCAGTATTAATCAGATTTGGATCCATCCCACCTTTCTAGACATCCATTTGACCATGACACATCAACCAGGTGTGGAGAACAGTCCGCTACACCAGAAAACAGGTGCAAGAGAAGATATTTCTCTATGTTTATTTGCTCTTATAATACCTAGATAACACAGTACATCGTTAACAACAACAAAGAATTATTATGGGGAACAAAACTGCTCACTGGGCTTAGAGGATTATCAACTGATCAGAATAAAAGCAGTTCTCAGGTTTCATTACATGTGCATGAAATCACAGTTTAAGTAGTCCCAAAACACTGGTGCAGAGCAGTACTTCTAGGTTACATTAGTTTTCCTATATAATAAAGGAAAAACAGTTCTCTGTGGCCTTTTGAGATGATCCAAAATTACAGTTACAAAATAGGGTTTTTTGCAGAATTAAATGCTTGGAGAACTTCTACTTAAAACATGCACTGAATCGAATCCCTGAGTTATTCCAACTTTTATCTTTATACCAGGAGGGACTCAAATAAGTCTCTTGTTGCACACAGGAAGGAAAAAGATAAAAGTGGTTCATCATAAGTTCGATTCCTTCAAACATACCTCAGAAATGACATAGAATTAACGTAGGGAGTTTACTTTTACATTAAGACTTCGAGTCTCAATTAAAGGAATCAATAATCCTGGGCAGTTTTCATGTAATCTAAGGGTTCTAGCAGACCAGTTTGATTCTTTTCATATCTGCTCCAATAAACTTTCCATTCTTTTTGGTGGTTTATTATAGCAATTTTCTCCTTGAAAGTAAAGAACAACCAAACTGATAAAAATCAGCTGCCTTTAGTTAAAAGTACTGAAGGTTAAGCTGGTAACAAATTTTAAAGCATACTTTGTGCAATATTCACAGATGTAGAATACCTATTGGTGACAAAACCTTACTTTCTATATTTATTGTTTGTGAGCCCACTGCAAATTCAGATGTTCTACAGGATATATTTAATGTTGTTGCAAAGGTGCAGTCACATATTTTTCAACTACAATAGAAAACAACAAGACCAAAAATCAGGAACAATAGGTACAATCATAAGCAGTCTGAAAAGGAAAAATTCTACTCCCTAAAGACAGAATTAGTTTTATCTTTGCCTTGAGCATGCACTCAATCCACCAATAAAGTCACGACTGATAAGTGGCTCAGCTGTTACCTATATTGTCACCTTCCTGAAGAAAACAAAGAGAGGGGTTGAGGCACGGTGCAGCTGCAACACACAGCATGGAACTAATCCCATCTGAACTGCACAATGGTGAACAGTTACCAGCACACACTAAATTAGGTGGGATTAATAAAAGATTCCATCAAATAGACACTCTAATTATGTAACGGTAGTTAATTGGTATGTGATTTATGCAGATAAAAGCATTCAGCCTTGTCAGTTGTAAACTTTGAATTAAAGAACCATACACATAGCCAGGCTGCATCCTGATGATCTATTAAGCTAAGAACTCTGGAATCATGAAAAATAATGTGATATTTCATTATAGTATCACCATTTTATAGAGGAAACAAATGCTAGCACTCTGAATCTCTTATTCTAAATTGCACCTTAGCACTAAGTCTCTCAATACATTTTTCTGTATACATTTAAAGACAAATTTTGTAAAGCCTACCTTTTTTCTCCATTAGCTCTGCATGTATCACATAAACAGCAAAGATTACCTTGTGATTTAGAGTGAGTTATCTGGCACTTGACTTATTAATTCATAGCAATTTATTTATGGGCAGCCTCAGTGTACTTTGCTCACATCAGTAGCGGTTCACAACAAGTTGTTCTACTGGCTTAAATGAGATCACAGGAGAGCAAAAGGCATCCCTTGAGGATACCTAAACAACAAAATCTGACCCTAAGTCCAACCTTGTGTATTCAGAAGCTGCCATTCTCAGTAAGTCAAAGTCTGGAATCTTTCTTTGGTAAGAAGCTTTTTGTTATACTCAATTTCCCAAACGTTCAGAGTAAAGACCAAATAAACACACAAAGTAGTATTCGTTATGCACGGCACTGAGTCTGTGATCAGAGAAGCAACTGTTGACATACATGGGAATATCTCATCTGTCACTTATCTACATACATAAAGATTCTAGTACAACATATGGATAACAACTTAACATTTATTTATTAATTAGTAATGGATAGAAGATTTCAACATCTGAAAATGTGCAGATGGCACTGTAAATACACATGTAGTTATTAGTCAATATATTATTTTGTGGGAAATCAATAATACCCTGTTCTGTATATTTTTGGCTGTTCATTCAAAACCTATAAGAGATGGAAACAGTTTATCTTTCAAATGCTTGTTTGTAGTAATTTTGAAGCATTCTAGAAGCAACAAAAGACATGAGGGGCAACTTTAAAGCTATTGTTAATCTCAAATTATAAATTATTTCTGGCAAGTAAATCAGGTCTTGTTTAAAAGCAGGTTACAAATGTTTAGCCACAGTGCCCTCTAGCTGCCTTAATTCTGATTTTATGATTTCAATATAGCTTTCCATGCACAGAAGCAAAACATCCTTGGCTCAACCATCAGCTTTATACCAGTACAAAATGAATCCACATCTCTGCTAGAGAGACTAAAGGCATCACTGCCTGTGCTCCACCTTCTTGGTTTTCCTCATCATGATGACCCACCCACTCCAACCCCAAAACAGCATTTCTCTAACATCCAACAAAGTGTGTTTCTCTTATGAATTTCCAAGCCTGAAAAGTAGCAATCAGGAAACCAATCTGAAAAAAAGTAAAGAAGGGTACAACATTTCTATTAGGAACCCAAACAGCCTCACCAGAAATAAAAAGTTTCTACCTCTCACTACTTTTTACTTTTGTGTGGAACCTACACCATCTATTTTGAATCAGAAAGCACCAGTAAACAATTGCAGAGCTGGGCTGGCCTAAAAAGGTAGGTTGTTGGATGAATAATGGAGTTTAGCCTCTCTCCTCAGGTGACTCCAGTCAGATACAAGCAGTTTATAATATATTTTCCTAATCCAACTGGTTTAGGGAAGTGCTGGGTCACTTTTCAAAGTCTGTATCGTTCAGGAGCAGTGTCTAATGGACAGTTACTCCTTCCCTCTCTTGAGACCTGAATTTTGCAGTCTTAGTACCACTTAAACCATAGCTTTCAAAAGTCTGATGTACTTGCTGTATTACATAAATACTCCTTCGCAATTGTATTGTCTGTAAGAAAATGCACTTAGTTTCTTTGTTAACCTTTAATGGACAAGATGACCTAGGTAATAGGAATTTTTTAACTACAGTCACTGTTATTTCTGAAAAACATGTGAAAATTACAGATCTTTAAACAATAAAGATCTGCTTAAACTATTCTGCAATGAATCATCTTCAACAGTGTGCCCTTACTCTTCTGTAAACCTGAAGTCTGACCAGTGCTTTGGAGAAGGTAAAGTCCCTTCTCTGCCTTTATTTCCCCTGTCCAGTTTTCCTCTCACATGTGATAGTGGATGGCTTCTATTCTCAGCATGCACTGTTCCTTCACATTCAGTCAGTCTCTTCACAAAGATAAACGACAGCAGAGAAAACCCAAATCTTTGCATTCAAACAGGGCTCTGTTTAAAATCCAGTATCTCTTGGCATAAGTCAATAGATAAGGGACATTCACAGCTGATACCACATTGTTCTTCACTGGCTTCCCAGATACCCAAGCTCAATTAAATGCCAAGTTTTCACAGACAAAAAAGATGCTCACCTTGTAATGATACAAAGGATAATGAAAACAAAGGTTAAAATTAAGAACTGGACAAAATGTTAGCAAGATAGAATTTTTATTTCATGCAAATATAAATTAGTATTAAATATAATAAATTTAATAAATAATGTAAATTATATTAATGTGAAATTATACTGATATTAATCCAGCAAGAGAGGGTGACAGGCAGCAAACTTCGATCTAGAGAGGAAGCCCGTTATCGTTAAAGTTACTAGTAAAACCCTGAATAACCCTGACAATTACACAGTTTTGCCTGTTAAGTGTCACAAGGCAACATGAGTATTGTGAATATGGGTCAATAGCCTGAAGTCTGAGCATGATTCTCGTCAATGGCCTGAAGTCTGAGCATGATTCTCATAATTTCTTTGTCTCAAGAAATTTTCTTTGTGCAGTGGTAAACGTGGTACACGCATCCTGCTCAGCACCCTAAACCATCCTCTACAAGGACATGCAGGACTGCTGCCAGCATTATTTCCTCAACCTCCTTTTGAGGGAGAGATTTTCTGTTCATGGTGAACAAGGAGCTCTACTGAGTCACCATTTGCTTTTCCTAGTCCTATAGCATCCTGAGAACTTTGCAGCTCCTGCATAGAGCCAGAAGGATGACATACTGCCAATAGTATCCAAGCCCTTAATTTATTTTTTTTAAAATATACTCTTTTTCATGTATTATTTGGTTCTATAATTTGCATATTTTTAAATTTTGCTTTCAGGACATTTCCTCGATTGTTGGAGTAATTTTAAGGGACAAATCTTGACCCTTTCACTTCAGTAGAAGCACTCTTGAGCTATCATGGGTATCAGAGACTCTCAAGCAATTTTCAGGTCAGTCTGCAACCTCTAAAATAGAATCGAGCTGGAAGGTAGCAATGAGTGATATATGCTGGTTCAAAAGCCAAGGAGACTGCTTTATAATGAACAATGACACTGGAGATCTCAAGCCTCCCACTGGGACTAAGAGAACTCTGACCAGATCCATAGATATTCTCAGGATACCCTCATTAGACACAAAGCCTCCCCTTTCCCCAGCCACTGTGTTTTTCTATAAAACAGTAAAATTACTGAGAGGAAAAGTAGAATTGGAAAACCTAGGTTAAAATTGCAGAGGTCCTAGCAGCATTTTAAATTTTCTACACTAGACAACTGCAATTTTTAATGTATAAATCCTGAGCATAAGTTTTTTGTAAATGAAGAAAAAATTATTTATTTACAGTTATTTTCACTCTATTCTCATTTTTAAATGAAAAGCAGCTGGAACCAGGAACACCAAATGGGCAAATACTCTCATATGCATTGCTCAGTACTATAAAATTCAAGCAATCTCTCTGACACTGTCTGCACTCTGCTTATTTACTGCCTGCGAATCACTTCATTTATGCAGCTGCAACATAAGGCAAAGCAGAACAGGGAGAACCTTGATCTTAATATCCACTCTGTGGAAATATCCTGGGATATGGCCTGTCTCCTGGACAGAGGATGCTTTCAGCAATAGATTTTAAAAAAGTTTTTCCTCCTCAACCCACAGACACATATTACTTGAAAAAGAACCCCAAACGGAAGTCTCTGAAAAGATAGGTGCTTCTGAATCCTCAAGAACAGGTGGATTGGTTGTGCTAGGGTTATTCTCTAGCTTATTTAATTTTTGTTTCAACTTACTGACAGGAATTTTCTGCTGCATTTTTTCCATTAGAACTTATACACACCTTTTTGTATGCACATATGAAAACTGTTTCAGTATGTAATGCTTCTAGTGGGCAAACGCTGTGAGAAAGCCATGTTTAATTATCAACAATATAATTCTGAAAAAGACTAAAAGATGCCTTTGCAACCACAAGTGCTACATGTTGCTGCATATGGCCAGAGACTGAGAGGAATATTTTCAGCCCTGGAAACTTCTAGGCTTTTGTGACATATGTTTCTGAAGTCTATAATGTAAGATTCCTTTTTTCTGTCCCTGAACCTGCCTGGCAAGCCTCAGTACCAAGCACAACAGGCACAGTACATGCAGGTCACTAACAGCTGGTGTCACAAAACCAAAACTGCAGGTTTCTGCCACTGCTGCCACACTGCTCAGGAGTGGCCCTGCTGTACAGGGAGGTGTCAGGAAGTTCACACGTTACTGGGTTTTGCTTCTCTTAAACAAGAACAAAAGCCTTGTGCAAGTTCCCCCACGGTGCTTTACACAGAGCAGGGTGTCATCCTCCTCTTACCTCGGATGGCTAAGTACTAAAGGAATATGCCCTTTCTTTGCCTCAGAAGCATTTTAAGGCTAGAAAGAGATGTGGTTTTTTTCTATTCTATTATCATTTAGTCATCATTGGAGAACTAATTGTAGGTGTCAAATGCTGCTGTTACCTAGTATGAATTTATGGTCTCAGTTACCATTATATGTTAGATAGACTGGAAGTATTACAATGGGCCACCTGAAAGAAACAGAACCTATTGTGCATCTTCACTCTGCTTTTCAGAGCATGTCACTGAAAGGCATTTTATCACAATTCTTTTTACTTGTTGCTTCCATTTATATAGGTTCTAACCGTGTCATTTTCAATGTTTCATTATAACTTCTACAACCAGCAGTGCTCTCCATCACAGTCATGCTGATTCTTTTACAGTAAAAAATGTCTCTAAAAATAAATTCCCAACCTACACTTTGCTAGGTGAGGAATGGTAAGAGGCAAAATATTTCTAATCTATCTGAACAGCATGCAAGAATTTTCTGTAAGAAATCTTTGCATTAAAAATGTTTGCCTTAGAAAATGTTTGCATCCTAACTTATATTAAACTTTTTGCATACATATGTGAAAAACATTTCAGCAAGGATTTTTGTGGTTTTGTGCTCAACTATTTTAAGACTCATTCATTCCTAGACTGGTGAATTGCATTAAAATTTTTACTCTGTTAAAAAAAATTATATATACATATATATATATATGTAAATACTCTTGAAAAAGACTCCCAGTAATGCCATTAGTTGAAAGCATACATTTTTAGAATATAAAAGAGCCTTTTCATTTTTTATTTCTATTTTCACAAATAGCCATATATCACTAAAATTCCTCAATGTCTACATTTATATAGGCATGCAGTCACAAACATAACCAAGACACTCTTAAATATACTGTCCATTCCTCCTTTCACAGAATATCCCTGAAGAATAGACAACGTAAACATCTCAGTGGATGTAACTGCTGTGGCTACATTCATTATAAAAAGTTTCAGTCATTAATTTAGCAGTTTTCTTCTGCCATTTAGCACAGTCGTAAGTAGTTGTTTGTATATTATTCAAAATGATCTTTACATTCTTTAAGACTTTTAACTTCTAACAGCAAGTATTCAATATCTTATTTAAAACAATAACTATGTTTATTTGCTGTAACTGGTGTTTTGGCTACTTATTCGAGTGTGAAGCTCCTTTGGGCACAAAACTTAAGTAATATACAGTTTTGGCACAAAACCTACAAAAAAAAAAAAAAAGTAAAATGTTCATAAGTCCTTTCTCAAATCTTTGCATACTGTTGCAAAGCATATCAAATAAAATATTTCACTTCAAAACCTATAGATGAGTGTAGTGGGAAAAAGGCTTAAGACGTATTTCTGTGAAGAAGGCTGAAGAAATGCTAAGACATTATTTCTTGTTTACCAGTAAAAAAAAGCAGTGTTGCAGCTATCACCAAGCAAAAATCCTGGATCATCCAGTGGGTATTCTGACTAAATATCTCAGGTTTGGCATGAAGACTCACAGAAAGAAGAAACAGCAAACATATCTGAGTAATCAACTGAAAAAAAAAAAAAAATAAATAAAGCAGGAAAACCTTCAGCCTCTGCAGTATTTTTGTAGACTAAATTTCCTCTATAACATCTTCAAAAAATTTCTCCACTCCCCCAAATGTAGTGCCTCTTTTCATGTTGGGGGACTAGAGAGTAAAATGTCTCCATGTTATGAGCATTGCTCAGAGAAGACTAAGGATTCAAGTCCAGGTCCATAGTAAATTACCGTTAGTTTCTTTTTTGATTAACTCAGGTATCAATTAAAATAATGCAAGTCACCAGAATGAGATGTGTTATTGCTATGTCATCTTAATTTGTGCTCCTTACTGTCTGATAACCAGTTTTTCTTTGACTTGAATACACTTGCTTTTTCTAAAAAATCCAAAGCTGTTCACAGTTTCCATTTCACAGCTAAAATGCTAAAACTCTAGTTTGGGTGGAAATAATAAAATTGTAAAGAAAAATACAAAATTTCTAGATCAGAAAAAAAGCTGTTAATTTGAATTTAAAATTTATAATTTCTGATGTGCAAGCACACCTCTTAATCTGCTGATTTGTAGAGGTATAAACCTACTAATCAACAGGTGTCACCTGTAAACCAGATAGCCTCTTTTAAAAAGCTGAAGTTATCCTGCAGGTTAATAATTAAAGCACACTTTTATTTACCGCACATTTACAGATTCCCTTTAATCAGGCCTGGAACACATCCAGTTGCTGAAAAATGGAGAAAACTATGAAATGGACAACTTATTTTTGTTACAGCTGTAGTTTTAGAGTGATGATTATCATGTCAGATAATGCAACAGGGAGACTTGTATTATCACTTGCTAAACTCAGGCATTTCTATAAAAATTTCTGTGCTCGAGTCTCAAGATGACAACAAAATATGTTTTACAAATGCATGTACTTTCAGAGGGGACTGTAATCATGAATGCTTAAATAAACTCAATTCATATTTTCCCGGAAAGTAAACCTCATCTTTCATTTTTTCCATTTCCTCTTGTAGTCTTGAACCATGAAGAAAACAATTTAGGTTTCCCTCTCTAGCAAGAGCAGTTTAAGCACCAGCATTAGAGCCACAGCCTGGCAAGGACTACCTCAGGTGCTTCAGTCACACAGTCATGTTCGAATGCGAGGCATCAAATGCACATAGCCTTACAAGAGGCTGTTATCCCAGGTGTTACCCTGTGGGAGCTGAAAGCACACGGGCCAAATTTGCCTGAGTCATCAGCTGCTGCTACTGCTGCTGCCAGAGGAAAGTGAGTGCCTGTAAAATGTCTTCCTGCATTTTGCAATTCTTTCTCTTCTCTGCCATGGCTTTCAGCAGTTTCAATCAGAACTGCACCCTCCACTCCAGCCGCCTCACAAGGCTGGGGAATAGGCTGCCTGCCCATCTGCTGCTACCATCTCCCTCATTACTGGCACAGAACTGGGGGACAGGTGGGCTCTCTTCTCCCCAGTTCTGTTAGGATGGTAAAAGAGAGAATACAGCAGAAGGACCTGGAGCAAGCAAATATCTTGCTAGGGTGACAGCTGTGCTACATGTTTTTCCATTCCAGGTACTTGATATCTTCAGGGTTTTCAGCCAAAATGAAGAAGGATGAAAAGTGCTAAGAATAATTTTCCTTCTTAAAAATCTGATTTTTATGAAAGTGTTCATTATTCAATTTGTATTTATTTAAACTTTATTTGTGTTTATCTGAATGTCCCCCTTCCAGCTAAAGGCAAACAGGAGGGAAGGAACCAGCTTCTCAGCTACTGGAAACTGCTAGTAGTTGCTCTCAGACTGCCCTACAGAAGATACATCCTAATATTAGTTTTATCCCTGGCAACAGAAAAACCTCTTAAGAGTCCACATTACAGCTTTACAGTTTTTCTAGTTTATGGTGAGATGACCCGAGGATCTGATTTCCTGTACAAGAAGACTCTACAATCTATTCAGATCATCCTGACAGGCCTGTATACTAACAAGCTTCAGAAAGTGTCTTCAGATTTCCAGCCTCCACATTATGATTAGCCACAGACATATGGCCCCACATCATGAGCTGCAAACAAAACCTTACAGCTGGATAACCTACTACCTTAAGCCCAGGTTATCTTTCCCTTTGGAACTAACAGTCTGGGTTAGAGCAAAGCATCTTCAGGAGACTGAACTCATGTATCACAGTCAAAGGAAACAAGACATGCAGGCAATAGCAATGCTGTGGTTCCTGAACTGGCAAGAGAGCTGACAGAGCACTGTGTTATCACATAATCCTAATAGACGGTGCCACAGTGCCATTGTCATTCAGGGAAAACACTTTGTGTCTACATGTCAATTCCATCTAGAGTGGTATGAAATTTAAAAAGCAATGTCACAGCCATTACCTCTGCCTTCAAAATGAAAAAAAAAGGTGTCAGTGAGTGCCCACAGGATGGGTAGAGGAAAATTCTGCTTTGTTATTGTATTTGTGATGTAAACAAACCCACTAAAATTGGCCTTTAGTATCATTAACAAATTATTAATTAATTAACAAATTAACAAGGCAACATTTCCTTCATGAACTTTTTTATATACAGTTCACAATAACACTAATTTATTAATTGACATTTTGAATAGCAGAATTCTTTTTACTTTAAACAAGCATAATTTTTCTAACAAAGAAAACACAAAACCAGTAACAGCTATAAAATAACTTTTGCAGAAGGTGTAACAACATCATGCCATGGTCAATTTATTTAGTCAGTTATCCCTAGCACTGGAAAGGAGAATCAGTCTATACAGCCCTAACACATCCCCAAAGCCACATCAGTGTCACCATGGCAACACCACAGGACAGCTGTGTCACAGCCACAGAGCTACTTGTTCCTCTGGCCAACCCAAGGCTTGAGTGGGACATGCCTTTGTCTCTCACAAGTTTTTTCCAACCACAGCCTCCAGCATCCTTTATATTTGCTACTCTTAGCTAACAGGTCTGGACGCATTCAGCACTTCCTGTCCTCCCTTTCCCATCTCTGATCAGTGACCAACTTCTTAAAACCAGAGCCATTACATTTAGCAATAGGAAAAAAGCTTGTAGAACAAGGGTGTTTTACAACAGTGTTACAGCTATAGTTCTTATCTAAACACTTACAAGCACTTGAGACTAATTCAGGAGGCACAAATACTGAACTCCCAAACTGGAGCCTCTCCCTACATCTTAACAAAGGACTCCTTGCAGAACTGATTTGTGTCACTTGGATGTCAGTGGTTTGGCATTCACTCCTGAGCTACCTCAAAGAGTTACAGAAAAATAGTTTGGCTTGGAGAATTATTTTTTTTTCCTTGCGGTTTGATTTTCTCCACAAACTCTCATTCACTTCAGCCATTCTGTCAGACTAATAAACATGGCTTTCAATCTGATCAACCTGTGTTATGGATACTTCATGGTAACAGAGATCCTATTGTGCCATGTTTGGGGTTTTTTTGGCAGCCTTTGATCCTGCTGTCTACAAGGTACTCTTAAGATGCACAAGGGAGCTCTTTGGTATCCTGTCTATATCCATCCACCCTGAGATCTATGATGACTCTATGCTGGTTGCTCTGTGATGTTCTACTCTGTCCTCTGTGCAGTGGGTGGTCTGGGGAATTAATTTCTTAGTCTTTGAAAGGTTTGAGATTTTGGAATCATTATATTTTAATTGCACCCAAACTAAGTATTTCATTTGCCTTGTCATTTCCTGGCTTAGAAGAAGGAAAAGCTTGCTGTAAGTCAACTTTACAGAAGATAGAACTATCCTGTTTGTTCTTTAAACTTGCTCTAAAAATTATGCTAATGATGAGTAATCCTTAGCTCATTAAAAAGCAATCAAACAAAGCAAAACACAGAATCCTGAATAACATGTGGTGTAAAGTCTTCAGTAAATACATACTGCCAGGAACACAATCATCTATTTTTAGTTGCAACTGGAGGAAAAGGAATAGCATCTAATTCGGATAAAAGTATTTAAAAGAAAGTTATTGTGTTTTTTTAAAATGTATATAGCTGTTTCCCTGTTTCAAATTGTTAAATGAAATGCAAAGCCTCTTTATATGCACTTGTCAACTGCAGAGCGTTTGTGTTTTGGTCCTGATTCATTAAATCATTTAAACAGTCCTCTTCAAAATTAAACTTAATTCAAATTAATTAAAGGAATATTTTTTATTCCAAAGGAATTTCTGCTATTTATATAAACTGTGTTGCAATTTCACACTTCTATGAAATGAGCAAGAGAAGACAAAATACACACCAAAAAATGTACTCTCTCCTAGTGCTTCATAAGAATAACTGAAACCCTTGACAGCACAGGTAATAAATTCACATCAAACCCTCTCCTGACACATTCAGCACTCAAAAAAGATAATTCCAACAACTTGCATTATGACTATAGTAATGGGACAATCAGCATCAAAAGATAAAATTGTTTGTTGTCTACAATTTTAATGCTGCTTTATGATGTCGAATAATGATGCACCTGAACAACCTTTGGTCAACTGAAAATTACTTAATATAAGCCAAGACAGCTGACATCTGCAAGACAAGCAGTCACAACTCTGATTTTTCGATGTCACGTAAAAAATATATCACTGTGTTGTAATTTTAAATATTAAGCATTATTTACTGACACAGGCTCCCAGAGGAGACAATGTATTTCTTTAAGGCAATATATTCTCCAATTAAAAGCAACACAATTGGAAAAACTTCAATGCATGTAGGTACTGACTTAGATTACCTATCTCAGCATGTTATGTTAAGCATACAAAAGTCACACATAATCGACAAAACTATGGGGAAGTCCCCGGACAGTTGAAGACACAGAATTCCTCTAAAGAAAGACATGATAAATTAAGGGCTGTGAATTCGCCTGTGGCACAGAAAAATCCAGGGAAAAACTAATAGAAAGGATCCCTGTTCAGCTTTTCTACCGCTAAAATACGCCCTTTGCTGCCACCGCGTGGGCCCTGCCGCAAAGCACTAGGGATGAACACCAGGAATACTTTTTCCATCCCTTTGCAATCCTTGTCTTTCCCATTTGAATTAAAAAAAAATAATAATAAAAATTTCCTCCTTTCATTTATGCTTCAAATACAGCCTTACATAAATAAGCTCTGTTCCTTATCTGTTAGGTGTTACTTGCCTAAAAGTAACTGTTGAAGTTCAAGAATCTAAATTACTGTACTTAATAAATACACAAGCCTCTCAGTTTTTAAATAAGTATTTAAAAGTACTTACAAAAAAAGACTTACAGCACCTGCATTTAACCCCACCTGTTCAGATAGAAAGATAATTGTTTTTGCAACATTTCACCGGGTGAAGAGCTAGCTTGGAGACCTAAGCAATAGCCTGAGTTACTTGTCAGCTGTCAGGACAGTTCTTATATAAAGTACTTAAGGCCTGAATCTCACGTCTATAGGTAATGTTTATTATTAAAATAGATGGTGCTCTGATACAAGATGGCTCCAGGTTGCTGGGCAGGTGACATGGGCATTGCAAATTAAATGCATGCCCTTGATCTGAAAAGTGTTGATTAAGTGTGACAACTCCGGGCGCTGGACACAACACAGGCACTTTTTAAACTGTGAAACCTTCCATCCACACCTGCACAGCAGATTTATACTAAGCAAATTTATCTGAACCTTTAACAGCAGGAAAAAGCTTCCTCTCCTGTGCAACCATGCTGGAACTGCACACCAGCACACCTTGCAGTGTACAGGATGCCGCCAGCAATGGGGACATATGGCACTGAAACATGGAGTAGATCACAGTGATGTTGATGTCCTCCAGCAGGGCCTGGGGGCAGGTGCAAGAAGAGGTTGCTGGAAGCATCTACAGGTTTGGTCACCCTACCGCACAAGAGAGAATGGAAGGTTGAGGGGGGAACAACTCTCTTTATGCTGCTTTTGGCTTTTTCATTGAGAGAAACCTGAATGTACTTTGGAAGCTAGAACCATTCTAGAGTCATCATTTTCAAAATCCTAACAACTCTCACCAGCCCGTTACAACCCTTAAGTTTAATGAAGTCCTGATCTACTTTTTCCATTCTTTCAACTCAAGCTCCAAAATAACTAACAGAAATGGCCAAATACGGGAGGCAAAGTGCAAGAAAAAGTATTTCATGTTCCACTGGAGTGTCTTGAGGCAAGTCTTCCAGGCATCTTCTGCAAGGGGGCAGAAAACTTGAGTGTGTTCAGTGGCACTAGGCCAAATTTGCCAGAACAGTTAACTTACCTATCTAAAAGCTGAATACCACTGCCACGCTGTATTATGAAAAATGAAAGCCATGAGTCCAAAGACAAAGGCAGAAATCAGATCTCTTGCGAAGTAGCACAGAGTATCTGTTAAAAGGAACTAGAGAAGGTCTTCACATAGAAGAGTACTGTGGAGCTTGGCACCCAATTGGATATGGATGCTGTGAATTGGGAATCACTGGGAAAGCCCTACGAATTCCATAGTCCAACACTGCTCCAGCTTCCTCCAAGCAGCAGTCAGAGGATGATTCTGATTATATTTTTCCCTTTTTTTTTTTTTTAACCAAGCAATACCATAAAATATCGTAACAAATTTCTGTTATCCTCATGTTGTCCTTGTTACCATTCATGATATGAACTCCTGTTTGTAAAATGTTTTAAGAAATTATTCAAGCTAGGTGATGCTGACCCTAGCTTTCTAGAATTTCCCTCTGCAAAACAGTTTGCTTGTCTAATCCTCTGAGGGCTTTACTTTGGCACACTGGGCTCTGAGCTACTTTTGCACATACTAGGTTTAAATTTGCTGCAAATGTTCAACAGCACTGCTGCTTATTATTTTACTGTTTCTAACAGAAACCTTAGTCTTGGCCAATGTTACTGGTCTTGTCCAATAACTGTGTGTTATTAATAACATCCAGCACAAGTTAGTATAAGTACTTAAAGGATCCAATTCATGTATTCAAAAAAAATTAAGGTACTTGGAGAATGATTTTCTGCTCAGGACTGTATGAACAGGACCATACTGTTCAAGACTCAGTGGGGGGGATCCCACATATGGCCAGTGGCCCACAATGTTCACAGAGGGGTTGTGCAGTGACCTCCCGAGATGGACAGACAGATGGCCATCCAGTCTTCCTGTGGTGCATTCATAGCCCTAACTGTGTGACTGAATGGCATCTGAAAAATGTGCAGCCACCATTTGTTGTAATTTCTGACCATGGTGTACTGCCACCAGTTCACATGCATCATCCTCACCCACTAACCACTTGCAATGCTCTGATTCAGCTTCCAAGAAAACTGTTTTCCCCTTTTCAGAGTGCTGCTAAAAGAAGATGTTACAATGAGAGGAGCTGAGACAATTCTGCAGAAGAGAAACCAGCAAAGTAGAATCTGAGCACTACAAGAGAGCAGTTGGTAACTTTTTCTTTTTCCCTATAATCATAGGGAAAAAAACACCTCTATTCACTGTATGCAGGCCTGTGTTGATGGCAATAGTATAAATTAGGACCTCCAAAAAGGCTTGCACAGCTATTGTAAGGTGGATAAAGGAAGGAGGGATTTCAGTGATGTGAGAAAAAAGAATAGCATGGTGCAGGCAAGTGACAGATGCCATAGAGAGACTCTTCAGATGCAGCTAGCCCCTTCCTAAGGCTGCCTGGACTTGCTGTGCAGAGAACCACTGTGTACACGTGTGATGGACCACTGTGGACAAACATGATGGACTGCAATGTGACAGATGTTGTACTTTTATGTTCATGTGCACAAAACCACCACAAAACCACCATGTCAGCAGCAGATCCCTGGGCCAACGCACACCACATTGCCTTGTATCAGACAGAAGCTCTCTTGCAACGTACCGTATCACTGGGCAATCTAGATATAAACCCATTGAAAAGATGTAATTGGCAGTGCCCTTGTCATTAGTCCAAAAACTTAAAATTCTGAATTACAGAGGAAATTCAATGGCCTCATTCCCACTGCACAGTTCAGACCCTGGCATCACACAAGTTAATATTTTTTTCTGATCACCTACCAGTGGTTTTACTGTTTTCCAAGTATTAAATCTATTCCAAAATAAATCTCTCCTTAATTGAGCATAAAGCAGTACTTAAGGTTACTCTGACTTTTGCAGGAACAGCTTTTTCTGTGTTGTTCTCACAGCAGCCTTGACCTCTCTACGGCTGCTGCTCTGTTCTGCCTGACTCATCCTGCTATGCTCCCCAGGTGTCCTATAAGCCTAAACATGAATAACTGCTG
>NW_009970718.1:3141940-3148141 GCF_000747805.2 Chaetura pelagica | reverse complement strand
TCTCTGGATCATTTTCACACTTACTCTCTCTATTCCACATCTTTCTTGCAGAGAAGGACCAGCTAGACCAAACACCTTGTTTCTGAATCTTGTGCTTCAACCCTGACAGGCCTGCAAATGGTTATACATGCTGAGCCTTATGTGAGCCCTGTGCCCAGCTGGGCTTCTGTTTACTGTTTCCAGAGATGAGAAGCAGTAAGAAATAATAGCTGCAGGCCCATCTCTGACAACTTCTCAGACATGTTTCCCCACTAGATGTTCAGCTCTGACTACAAGAGCAATGACCTAATGCACAGTGCCATAAACTGTGAAATCTCTAAAAGGAAATGTCATTGGCAAAATCAGAGGGACCTACAATTTTAAAAGATACATTCCAATGTGTCACAAAAAAATTCAGTTCAAAATAGTAACCCAGCAAACAGTTCCATAATATATCACAGAATCACAGAATCTTAGGGGTTGGAAGGGACCTCGAAAGATCATGTAGTCCAAACCCCCTGCCAGAGCAAGATCACCTAGATCACACAGGGACTTGTCCAGGTGGGTTCTGAATGTCTCCAGCAAAGGAGACTCCACAACCTCTCTGGGTAGCCTGTTCCAGGGCTCTGTCACTCTCACAGTAAAGATTTTTTTTCTGATGTTTATATGGAACCTCCTATGTTCCAGTTTGCACCCATTGCCCCTTGTCCTATCACTGGTCATCACTGAAAAAAGCCTGGCTCTGTCCTCCTGACACTCACCCTTCACATTGATGAGGTCACACCTCAGTTTTCTCCAAGCTAGAGACCCAACTCCCTCAGCCTTTCCTCATAAGGGAGATGTTCCACTCCCTTAATCATCTTTGTGGCTCTGCGCTGGACTCTTCAAATACAAGCAATTTGTTCAGCTTCTGCTCTTCCCAGCAAACCACAGTCCTTACTGCTATGGTTTTTTAAAGGATACATTAACACTTTTTAGGTTTGCCACACTAAGACACGTGTGCAGCGTCTTTAAAAACACTTCTAAAGAAACTCCTAATCTTGGCAACTGTAAAATATACTTTCTTATAGATGGTAGCATGACAGAGCTTTACACCACACCTGGCACAGGTTTTTCAAGCCCTCAGGAGGGCATTTGCTTCTGCTGTGACCACTGACACTGGCATGCACATGCAAAACGGAGGATTTTCCCACTCATGAGCCACACAGGGGTTTTCACTGATAAGACCAAACATCTGATATAAAGGAACTTGTCAGAAACACTCTCCTGCCAGCACACAAGGGCAAGTTGAATCAGACAGGATAAGGAGAAAACACGTAAAAAAAATAATGTTTTTTACTCAGTCTCATAGACAGTAATTGTAAGGCTTGTATTGCAAAGATGTGTGTTCTGGATGCTGTGTTTCATAGGAGTCATAGGCACAAAGGTCAGCATGACTCTACAAAGACTGTAACCTCGATGCAGGCAGACTCTGACTTTTGCTGTCGAAGCCAATTTCTTTGGTGTCAGCCATTGCAGTAGGGCACTGTGGCAAATGGCACAGGCAGAGGTGTGCTTTTGCACAGAAGTACAAACCATCAAGCAAATAGCTTTCATAAGGATCACATTTACTCAGGAAAACACAATCCACTCCCTGAAACACCATGTTATGTGCAACATGAAGTAGCTGGCTTTGATAATGTTTGTTGCTGAAACCCTCTTTTCAAAAGTACTACACATTGTTCAACCTCGACTTTGAGAGGACTTATCCAAGGGCTCTGCCTGCCTGACAGCTTACATTGTTCAGTCTTAGATTGAAACTGTTTGTCCCTCTTTGCTCTCTACCTCTTTACTGGAATGGACACCCAAAATTGTCGTAACAAGCCTTCAGTCCACTTCAAAAAAGCAGTGTAATTCCTTAAGCACGGCATGGCCAGCTTCCCAAAATGACTGCAACAAATGTAGGGCTGGAGAACAAACTGCAGGAAAGGGGAGGCTTCACCTCCCAGAAAGGAAGAGGGCAGATTGACTGACACCAGGTATTTTAGTACTAGGCTGTGCCTATTTCCATTAATGTGGATGCTGATTGTCATGCAATCTCTTCAGTGCAGCTAATGGAAGCCTGTAACAGATATGGGGAGAAGGAGTGTTGACAAGGACAAGTTAACTCTGATTCCAGACATGATTCAAGCTTTCCAAATCGTTAATGATTTGTCTAACAGCTAGTCATGGTTTATGAAGCATTAGAAATACCAAATATAAACCTTAACATAATACCAATACCAGTATGACTAAGTAAATAGGAAAGCCAGAAACCTACAACTCTCCTACCCTCCTTATTTCAGGATTGAGTATTCTGCCTCTTATTGGACGCCTATTCATATTTACCACATCATTACTGTGATCATTTCCTAAAACACTTGGTGATTCTGCTACTTTACCAGCCTTGCCCAAATCAATACATTTAATCTTCACGTCATGATCTCATGACTAGCCTGTTCATTCAATGAGGTGCAGTCTGCTTCCTCCTTACCTATTGGCTTATGTCACATTGTTAACAGGACTTTATACACTGCATATTTTTGTTGACACACACAAGTCTGTATCACACTGCACCAGGGCCCATTAAATAACTCTTCATCACACTCTGTTGGTATGGCTCTGATACTCACTAAGAACAAGTAACTCAATTATTTGCACTGTTCTTCAACTCATATATATTTGGTTTCTTATCCTTGCTAGAAACTGCTCAGATGCTATCTTGCCTTTCCAAAACAACATGACTGTGGGTTTTTTCTTCAAGTAACTCATTCTGTATATATTACATTACTAATAATGTAGGTTTTCTCAGGAAAATCCAGACACGAAAGAGGTATTCATTTTGAGATAATAGGAGAAAGCAAGTCATCTTAGGCTAGAAAATTAATATTAAAAGCTCCCTTTGAAACAAATCCAGATATAACAAAAAGTTCATCCCTTAGCTAACCACAACTTTGCCCTATTTTAGCACCTTATGGAAAGAAAAAAAATGTTTAAGAATATATTTTTTTTAACTGGGTCATCAGTTATTATTGTGCATAACCAAAATATCACTACATATATGCTTGTGTTTTGAGTGGGAGATTTCCCACTCACTGTATATATAGATACAATTTTCAGTAGTGCCCTGTTGTAATAGTTGCTATCATTAGTCTAGGACCCCACTTTTTCTAACTAATACTTTAATCCTCTTGGCCAAGTAACCAATTAAATTATTACTCTAGCTAAATTCAGAAAACTGAGGAATTAAAAAAGATAGTGAATACTAGTATATTTAGATTTTGGTAAGGTCTTGTGCACTGTAAAGCAGCATAATAAGAAAAATTTCCAGTAGAATATATTCTAGAGCAGAAGAGACAAAAATAAACTCAGTAACCTACCTCATATTTCCTGCCATAATGAGGAACAGATTATAAATGTGAGAAAAAATGAAGAGGAAGAGGATGGTACTGAAGAACATAGTCATCCAAGACCCATGGTCCTCTCGAAACATTTTCAGACGGAGCAACTGACCTGTGGTATGAATATTATGAGAAAGCATATTTTAGTCAGTCAATAAATGCATGGTTACATTATAGCAAAACCCAAATAGAGCATTACATGTGATTCTGCAGGCTGGGTAAGCAGCTTTCAATGTTTCCTTGTTTCAGCCATTAATATCTCTTACCCACTGTGAGCTCCTGCTGGCACAGCAAACTGAGCAGCCATGCACAGATGAACATGAGTAGAGAACTGAACTCTCCAGGAAAAGAAGAAAAATCACCTTTTTTGTTTTTTCTTTCATGTGAATTAGTTCCATCAATCTGCTGACCCTGAAGCTCAATGAACAGCAATGCCACACATATGTGCAAGAATGGGAAGGAGTGATGGATTGGAAAGGTAACCATCCCATTTTCTAGAAAATGTTACACCCCAACACTCCAAAACAGCCACAGCAGGAAATATCGCATTGAATTACCTCAGACCCCAAGGCACGAGCCACTTCTTAGTAGCATTTGAGCAATGTTGTGAGAAAGAAGTCTAGTTATAAATTTTTTGTGACATTGATTATTTGTTGCCAGCTATTTCTTGATAGGCAGCAAAATAATAACTAAATCTTGATGGCTGCCCATCTCTTTTCCTGATTTTTGACAGCATCAGGTCAAATATTGTATGATGTGATATTAGTTATCTCATAGTATGTCACAGAATAATTGAATCACAGGATGGTTAAGGTTGGAAGGGACCTTAAAGAACATCAGGTTCCAACCCCCCTGCTATGAGCAAGAACACCTCACACTAGACTAGGCTGCACAAAGGTTCATCCAACCTGGCCTTGAACACCACCAGGGACGAGGCTTCCACAACCCCCCTATTCCAGTGTCTTACTAGCCTAATGGTGAAGAATTTCTTCCTGATATCTAACCTAAATCTAACCTCTTTCAATTTAAAACCGTTATCCCTTGCCTTATCACTGTCCTCTGGTGAAAAGCCTCTTCCCAGCTTTCTTGTAGGCCCCCTTCAGGTACTGGAATTCTACAAGAGAACTTCTGTGACATCATGGATAAATCATTTATAGTCTGTGCTCAAGTCCTTGATCCGCAAAGGTGAAGAACAGTATTTTTCTATTTCTTATGATTTCGACATTTGCTACATTCTACCACAAGAGCCTCAAATTTATTAAGCCTGTAAGTGGTAACATGAAATAAATCATACCACAAAACAGAATAGAGCTTACGGCCATAGGCAGGATTGTAGCTACTATTAATTTCCTAGTCAGGTAGGTACACCAAATGTTGTCACTACATCACAGAGAACTGAACATACCCTAGAATATTTGAGCTATGATTGTTTCTCATAGTAATGTTCTTGACACTTCATAAATATAATATTACAAGTTTATCAAAGCAAGATTAATTTTATATGGTCCTATCCCCACAAGTCTGATGGCAATACAACACTTTTCCCATCCTGTTTTTTGTAGTTTATATCTGGTTTTAATAGTTCCTGCTTTTTTAAAGGCTATTTACGTGCAGTGATTAATGATTTAAATAGGAGTGGGTGAATGACAGTGGAAAGGAATAGAAACATTTTTTCAGCACTTGGCTCTGAGCAAGAATACCACCTAACATCCCAGATGGGATTTCAAAAGGTCTGTGTACCACCAGGCAATATTTACCATATTTAAGAGCAACATAGTTGCTATAATGTTAATTTTTATTATTAAGGTAACATCAGAAAGACTGATCAACTACCAAGCAGTTTATTAAACTAAAATTTGTCAAATGCTGAGTTATAATACCTTGCTGCAACATCACAAAATAAGCTTATACAGTCTTAATAATTTTTCACCACTCCTACATAAAGAAAAATCTCCATTCCTTATGCACATTTTTTCTGCATCCTATTTTCAAATGTTACACACTGAATATGAAATACGAAGGGGGGGAAAAAACAAACCAAACAACAATAACATATCAATAATTATACTTTTTAAGAGATTCTCAGAAAGATTGCAGAACTTTACAATTAATTTCAAATGCTAAAAAATATTACTGGGTCATACATCATTTTCTTCTTCATGTCTAAGAAAACTTCTCCCATGTGAAGTATTTGAAGCAGAAGTAGGTCCCCTGACTATGTTCTTTGCTTCCCTAATTTCATTAGGAAATCAAATTATGAGCCTGTGTGGAATCTTGTGATGTGTGTTTTTCTCACACCTAAACAATTTGATCATGTTATACATTACACTTTATTCGGCAGAGAATGCCTTTTTTAAAGAATAGTGGTAAGTCTTGTCACTTAAGAAGCTCTGAGTCACCCTAGGTCAAACCTTTTTCATGTTTTCTTCAGGCAGATATTTTTCCTGGACTGGCTTTCCTTCTCTGTCTTCTTCTCTTAGTTTTTGCTCTTCATCTTCTCCATTATCATAAACACAGGAGTTTCTCACCTCTCTTTCCTGTAGCCCTTCATCCTTTTCACCTGCCCATACAGTTTCATTCTATACAATTTCCAGATCTTCTTTATGTCTATTTCCATCCTTCTTTTTCTCTACTGAATCTCTCCACCTCACCTAACCCTCTCCTGTCCTAAACCAAACATAGCTACTGGTTTTTAGGAAGGGACAGCAAAAACATACACACATATATATGCCCCAAGCCACTGTACTCTTCTTTTTCACTGCTGGAAACAATGACAGCCCCAGGCCCAGCTAGACTGGGATGC
>NW_009970718.1:3117628-3141852 GCF_000747805.2 Chaetura pelagica | reverse complement strand
TTTCCCTATAAGGGCAAGCAGAGGCTGCTATGGCAATAACAACTTAACCATGACTTATTAAGAGGAGGGGCTTAATGATTAAAGGTATGTCTCTTGCAGTTTGACACCTGCTCTTGGAAGAGCTGACACTGCATATGGAATACTGCTAACACCCTGGATTAAAAACATGATTTGCAAAGTAGAGTTATGATTTTAGAAAGTCCGGATGGAGAGGAAAAGCACAGCTGGGCACCTAGACTTCTGTAAAATAGATAATTCTGACCTTTCTAAAACAGGTAAGAGAAAGATTTATTAAGTATCCATTGCACCTGTATTTTCCAAGCTATTGCACACTGATTAATACACAAACATAGGTATAAATTTCATATTTTTAATGGTACTTTTTCACAAATACTGTCTTTGGTAGGAAAATTCTTACACCTTAACTATCCTTCTACTGTAGCTTATGTTTGTCACACAGGACTAATTTTTGAGCATATTTTTAAATGAAAGAAATAATAGCTTAATTACAATACCAGTTGAGTAATTAAGAAGAAAGGAATTGGATATTAGCACAATCTGCTTACCTAATTGCATTCAAATACTGCTGTATATTACTTATTGTTCCCATTGTGCTAGTATGTATAGTATGTTAAATGCAGTTGAACTAAATATGTAAAATGTTCCACTCAATACTCACATTGCACTTATCCTTCCATATCAATTCAGTTAAACATAAAAAGGGAAGGCATGAGATTATTACCTAACAGGTAAGATGCTGAAGTAAAAATTTCAAATGATGCTTGATATTTTTATTAAAAAAACCTAGGACTCCCTGTAAAATGCTTCATTAATTTGATGAGCTTCAAGGGTACACATTGAGAGCACATGTAACACAAATATATTGGTATATGAATAGTCAGAAATTTAGAAAATCTATTTGGTAATTGCAGTAGATTGGTACCAGACTCAAATACAGTTGCAAACAAGTAAACCAAATTTACAACAAATAAAACAGTTCTAGTAAAAACAGGACTTCTATTATAAAGAATAACAAGCCAAAAGGGAAAAGAGGCAAAGAGAGTAGATAAGGAATAAAATTACATAAGCCAAACTGGTAACACAGTTTAATAGGGTTTTGGTTTTTTGTGGTTCTTTTTTTTTTCTTTTTCTTCTTTATTTTGACCAAGTGAATCACTTATTACATCCTTGTTAAAAATGTAAAAAAAACCCCACAGGTATGGCAGGGAAGAATATGGTTCCTAGGATATATTTACACATATAAAATTAGATATATTTTTTTTAAATAAATGAACATGCTAAACCTAATGGAACTTTGCAAATCCAGGTTAAATGCCATATGAATGGCTGCCAGTGATAAACTGAGAGCAACAATTAGCAACATATACAAATCAAGATTACCTACACTGACACAATCTTTCTTAGCACCAAAAGAAGTTTCCTCAAAAAGTAGTATTTTACTGAAACAAGGTCTATATAACTCCAAGACTTTGAAGGTCACATCAGAGGTACAAGGGGGACACAGGGAAGCAGAGACTTCAGGATTTAGGGCCCTGAAAGAAATCAGGCAGTAAATCAGCTCATCAGCTGAAACCCACCTGATTTTCTGTAAAATCATGCAGACACTGCCAGGGACAATAACAAAGGAGCTTGTAGATTTTGTCAGAGTCACAGATCTAAACCATCTTTCTTTCAGGCTCAGGAGAAGAGACAACCCAATAAACCATAAGACAGTAGAGAACCTGAGTCAATCAAACAAGTCACTTTTTTAAAAATTAAAATTTTTCTACCATCTTTAGCTCTACCGCCCATAAGATGATTGGACTCATTAGACTGCTTCTTAGAGGAGAAACATAAAATTGTTACTCAATTTAGCATGCTTTCTTGTCTTAATTATGAGTGATGGAGCCCATAAACATCAATCCTTTCCTGGTCATATGAGCAGTGTTACAATATCAAACCCTTCATGAAAGCAGAGGTATTCCTTTAATTTTGGATGCCCCATCAAGTGATTGCTCTTTCTGTCCATTTAATGTGCACGGGCACCTCAATCAATGGCTGAAACTGCTCAGCTGAAAAACTACTCTCAGCAAATTGGAAGTATATTTTAGCCTTGAAAGCCTAATCTTACTTCCATGAAAGTCTGGCAAGTCTGGTTTTAGTCAGCACTAACTCCTCATCTGTCACAACATGTCATGGTGCTGTTGGTCATTCTGCCACTGCTAAGATGGGTGTATGTGTGTTGGCTGGCTTTGTTTAATACATGGACTCAGCAGTGAACACAGCAATGTTCAGAAGAAGAAAGTTTTCTTGAACTACAGATGAACATTTTGGACTTGAACTGTGATGATGATGTAGTTACTCCCTGCAGCTTGAGTTACTCTGTTGGTGTTAAGACAGTAGAAACAAAAATTGCTGTTGATATGAAAAACATGTCACTTCTGAAAATTATTACAGCACATAAGCTGTCCTACTGGGAAGAAAGGTAGCTCCAGTGGCCTCAGGATATAGCAGGGCATGCTGACTACGTCCATTAACATATAGTGAAGAATTGTCTGATTGTAGGAGTCTTAGAATTCTTCCAACGAAAGACCAGGAGGTCTTGTTATTGAACTGAGCTGGGGGTCGAACCTCTTGTGTTCCTCTCTTGCTTATTACGTAACCTCAGGAAATGTTCTTGTTATCTCTGCACCTGCTCCTCTGTGTCTGCCCTGTAAGTAGCTCACAGCTATTGCAAAGCACACTGTTTCAAAAACCTAGTCTTGGCTACAGCTTTTAAGTGCTACTATAATACAAAGAATTAATAGGAGACAGCAAGAATGTTTTAAAAATTCCAAACATTAATCCCAAGGTTGACACATGGGAAATGCCTGTGAGAACACAGACATATTTTCTAAAGACTCTTTGATCTCCAAATGCCCCTTACCCTTACTGTGCATTTCCAGCCCCTCTAGCTACACAACTGACTTCCCATCGCTCCACTCTAGGTGCAGTCCAGTGACATATAAGTGAAAAAGGGAGTAGGGGATTTAAAAGTTCAGGTCTGTAGCTGCCCTAACACAGGTAGCTACACATCCAAGGCTTTATTCAGCCAACTTACAGCAAAGTGGAGCAAGTGGCACCGCTGCCTTCTTCCCTCCATTTAAACCCACCTGTAGTCCTTTTCCAGGAGCTTGATTAGATCAGGAACCTGGCACTACAATTCCCTCATGCAGCTATAGCTGTGCTCTTTGCAGCCAGTTTAGGACTTACTTATACCTTCAACACAACTTGGAAGCGAGTGTTTAGTGTCTTTATTCATAATTATTGAAAAAGAAAGCAGAGAGGTAGGAAATATAATTTAATTCAAATCACACATGACCTCTAACCAAGATGATTTTAGGAAAATAAAATTTTCCTGTGCATATTCAAACCTCTTTTAATTGAAAACACTGTAAGTGTTCATTAAATGTATTGTACCTGTTAGAGTGGTTACATTTTAAAGAATTTACAAGGATATCTTATTAACTTCACCTGAAGGAAAAAAGTTACACAAAGTTTGATTTCACAAAGGCTGTAGCTCATGTTTGTGATATTCTGACCTGTGTCTGTGAACATACCTTTGGAAGTCATGTTGCATTAAGGTAGACAGGAAAGCAAAACATTAGGTTTGGAAAAACATTACTATCAACTTAATGATTGAAGCTGTTTGAAAATTTTGAAGGAATCAATAATATTTTGAAAAATTCCTTTCTTCCATTCAAAGTGTGCTTTCTACTGAGTAAAATTTTATCCTGTCATCCTGTCAAGCACTGCAGTGGACTCAGATCTATAAACAGCTACTTGGATGACCCTCATACTAAACTCTTAGTCAGACAGACCTTGCAGTTTGCAGTCTGCTGCATCATTTGGAGGGAGGTTCTAGAAACTGCAATTGGTGACATAATTCTGGCAGAATATTCCAGCCTTTGTTTTGTTTTTATTAGGAGCACAAAATCATAGTGATGAAACAACATTTTCCAGGAGTAACAATCTTGCTTTGAAAATTACACTGCAGATCTGCATTCCAGATGGTCCATAATAGGCATTGATACAAACTGGGCCAGAGAGAGACAAAATGAAACCCTACCACAAGCACAATGTTTTGGCCTGGCATATCAATTTAGAGAAAATGTTAAATTAAAAGCCACCAAAAATACAAATAAAAACCCAAGAAAGCAATTTGCTTGGTGCTTTAGATGGAAAGGTTGCTGTGGCCTTCAGCACATGCAGGATTTCATCCTGATTTGCTTTGATCTTGTCTTCTGGATCTCAGCCACAGCAAAGCTTCCTACAATACTCATGTCTCTAGGGCCATTATGGATACTCAAAACAGTCAAAGCAAGGATGGAGCAAGTGTGGGCAATTACTGTCCTTTCCTCTGTTTCTTCCAAAGCTCCACATACATCTGCAGCCAAGGCAATGCTGTTGTTACTGAGGCTCTGTGCTTTTTTTCTCTCATATATTGTACACTACACTAAAATTAGAGAGGAAGAATATAAAGGTTTGGATAAAAGTTCATGAACTATTATAATGAACACCTATACTAGTGTTGCTGTAGAGTAAGCTTTCAGTGTTACCCACTTGGAATTTACATTTTTTCCAGACACAGGAGAGTTTTTACATCATACCATATTCTGAATTCTCCTGCCAATTCAAACACACCAGATTTAACTTAAAATTTTTGCTTTTTAATACGTCTAGTTGAATTTTTATTTAAAATTACATTGGTCTTTCTTTTCCTTTCAGGCACACTCCATGGAAAGGTGATGAATGGTACATGCACTATTCCCATTTGCAACAGAAATCCTAAACTGGAGTGGTACTGTTATTTGCTGATTCTGGTTTGCCTTTTCACTCTATTAGCAGGATTTCTCGGCAATATACTTGCACTACGACATTATGTGTACTATGTGAAGACATGGACTACCAATACTATATTTCTATTTAATTTGGCACTGTGTGACTTTACTTGGACTCTCATGGCACCTTTTTCAGTATATTATCGTTTCCAGAAGTTAGCTATCTATTCCAGTCAAGCTTTTTATCAGATCATAAGACTATTTTTTAGTATTAATATCTATGGAAGTGTCTATTTCCTGACACTCATCAGTTTTGACAGATACGTAGGTGCTGTTCATCCTATTTCTGCATTAAAATGGTGGGACAAGGAAAAGGCTGTGTTTTGTACCATTGCAGTATGGATCTTCATAGTGATTGCATCATTGCCAGAGATCTATTGCACAGTTGCAGCTGGACGACGACATGACATCACAGATACCCTGGATGGCACTGAAGGACCTTTACATTTTGCAGTGCCATTCACACTCTCCAAGATTGTATTGAGATTCCTAATTCCAGTCACAGTCATCTTCACATGCTACGTGCTGACACTCAAAGCATTACTACAACTCGGTAAACGCCGGCAAAGAAGGAACAGACTCATTAGACCTCTGCTACTGATTTCAGCTGCTATGATTGTATTTGCTGTTTCTTTCATACCTTATCATGTCATGATGATGGTGATACTAATTTACAGAATTCATTGCCAGCCACCTTGTGGGAACATAAGCACATTAAATGCCATTTATAAAGTCACAGAGATCATCTGCAGCATCAATAGTTGCCTTGACCCAATCATTTTTACGGTAGCAAATAAAACATTCTATCAAACAATTAAAACTATAAAATGTCATCACAAATGTCAGTGCTGCTGTTGTCTGACAGGAAGGATAAGGGACACCACTCTGTCCCCAAGGACAATGACTTAAACATCAGTCTACAAAGACAGGCATCTCCCACTGTCCATTTGGTTTTGTGTCATCAGACCTGTTTAAAATTTGGCCTTCTGTACAGTAACAGCAATCTCTTGAGTATGCAAGAATACACAGCAATGCATAGTAAAACTTACTGTGTACATCTACTAGAAAAGAAGCAGTATCAACTCCTAGCTTTAGTGATTTTGCATTTTAAATATTCTTGTTACTCATGTCCCTGAATTTATAGTGAAACAGCACTTCTTAACTGTATGTACATGTGATATGGAATGAACAATGAAGAAAAGTTCTAACTAGCTAGTTTAATTCTTGGCCAGAAAAATACAGTAAAGATTAGGAGCACACAATGTTGAGGAGCCTTTTCATCGTTTCTGTTAATTATTTTTATATGTTTGTAAGTGCTGTTGTGACTGGACTGTGCAATTAATTACTATCATGATGCTTACAGCTGAACTTCTCAAGCATTACCAAAGAGGCTTGTTACGAGTACTACATTTCAATACTTCTTGCACTGAAGTTCCTCTGACACTGCTAATGGAACCTCATTAACACTGGTAAGTGCAGCACATTTCTGAAAACAAACAAACAAACAGAAAGCAAACAGTAAGATAAAGTCCCTGAGGATACTCAGAGCTACAGTGAATGTGCTCATGAGGCAAATGAGCACAGATTGAAGAGCTTTGTTAAGTCTTCTCCCAGGCAGCAGTGGTTCCAAAACTACAGACAGGGCACAGTAATGGTGTCCCCAAATCCTGTGCAAATACAGCTATTTCTCATAACTTTTTGCTTCAGAGGAGCATGTTCTTTTGTCACGAACTCTAAACTCATCAAGTATGAACAGGAAAAGTTGTGAAATACACAGGTAGCTGAGCTGCAAGAAGAGAAAGAGATGCTGCTACACAGGAATGATTATTCTCCTCTTCATTTAGGGTCTTAGCATCGCAGTTACAGGAGTGTCTATAGTAATTAGTCTACAGTGAGTGCACTTTGAGATTTAAAACAGCACAATGTATAGACACAGAATGTCCACATCAAAGAACATCCACCTTCAGGAGTGATTAAATATGTGTTCTCTCAACACATTAATGGGCAAATAATCAAGTTCTGTAATCCACCTGCTGACCTGCTTTCTTGCCAAAGTCTCACACACTACTTTGCTGCTTATAAAACTCATATACCAGTAAGCTCATTAACTTTATTTTCAGAAGTTACTACAACAAAGTACTTCTAATATACTTTGTACAGTGTCTTAATTCTTTGATTTCTATGGCATTAATATCACTTTGTCCTCACATGTCTCAATGTCAAAATAATTCTATTCTACACTGGTATTAAATCTCTTCTGTTGTATATTTCAATTGTATTGTGTACATGTACATGTATATATAACATCTAGAACAACTGTATAAATGTGAGGTGAAATGAAGAACCAGGTCCTGATAATGTGAAACACTTCACATGTGTTTAGTTGTACTAGCCATCTCACAGGATCTCACAGGAAAATTAAATGCCTGTTTTCTATGCAGGGGATTTAAGCACTCACTCCATTGTAAATGCTCCTTTTTTGCTATGATAATTTCTTAATCTTTCACTTCTTCTTTTAACGCATGAATTATCTATTGGAAACATGATAGGGTTATTAACAATGCATTAGCTTCCTTAAAAAAGAGAGCTTTTGAATCCATGAATGGGCACCCATCAGCAATACCTACAATAATATACATTTAGGTCACAGACGGATACAGAAACAATGTCAATACCATTTACTGAAAAAGGCACTCTCAGCATGAAAAAGACTAGAAAAGAAGAGATTAGCATGAAGCTCTGGGCTACAGAATGTATTGCTCCCACCCAACTGTACCCAAGACTGTAAACAGTAAACTATTTCCAAAATCAAACATTTGCCATTTTTATCTTTCAATCTACCGATAAAGAAACAGATAGATTGTGTCTCCTTCCTCCACCTCAGTATTGGTTTTCAGCAAGTTGGTTAGTCTGTGTTCCAGCTGGGTAAAATTCCATATGAAATCAAATACACTTTTCTAGACAAAAAACTAAACATGAAAATTCAGTACAGTCCTGGGCTAGAAAAGATAACTTCACACTTCTGGGAAGCCAAGATTGTCAGGTTTTACCTGCCAGGACCTGTAATGTACAAGCTTTTTCAGGAGAGACAATAATGACTTTAGATCAGAAGCTTCTCTCTAAATTTTCTAGAGATTTTTAAAAGCTAAATATTTGTTTTTTCTATTCAGACAGGTCATGTTATTCTCACTGCATAACTACTATATAGAAGTTAAGGTTACTATTACATATTAAACAAGTATAATTAGAAAGATTATCTGTTGTTAATGAGGAAAGGATTCAACTTAGAAGAAATTGTGAAAAACATTATCAAAGGCACTCCTTGATTTTGGAAATAAATTGGAATTGTTTCATCTTGAAGTGCAGCCTTTGTAACACCCTGTGCTCACAAGTAACCAAAGTTGGTGAGAATAAAATTTTAAATCTCAGTTAAAGATAGGATTGAAAGCCTCCAGTGAGCTCAAGACAAACACATTAATTAAAAACTTCACTGATAACCCTTCCACAATTCGTATGTAATACCTTTTGCAAGCAGCATTAATGCAGATAGCAGAGATTCTCAAAGTCTAGAGTTCCTCTATTTGTGTTTCATTGTGAAAACAAAAACTAAGGCAACAGTATGGAAATGCTTTAAAGTCAATGTGAGAGTCTGACAAAAACTAAGGCAACAGTATGGAAATGCTTTAAAGTCAATGTGAGAGTCTGACAAAAACTAAGGCAACAGTATGGAAATGCTTTAAAGTCAATGTGAGAGTCTGACAAAAACTAAGGCAACAGTATGGAAATGCTTTAAAGTCAATGTGAGAGTCTGACAAAAACTAAGGCAACAGTATGGAAATGCTTTAAAGTCAATGTGAGAGTCTGACAAAAACTAAGGCAACAGTATGGAAATGCTTTAAAGTCAATGTGAGAGTCTGACAAAAACTAAGGCAACAGTATGGAAATGCTTTAAAGTCAATGTGAGAGTCTGACTTGAATAAAACCTTGGGAGAAAATTTCATTCTGGTCAGGTAATCACAACATAAAATGCATTTAACTGAACAAAAATGACCCTTATCTTCTCAGTGTGACTTAACTATGCAGTGTAATCACACAGAAAGACACAACATGCTTTTAAATTTCTGTCAGCATCACCCTACCAAAGAACTGCCTGTGCACACATGATGGAACAATACCAGCAACTGTCTTCATGGGTCTGGGAGTGGAAGGACCAGAGAAGCAAACAGGTAGGGACCTGCTTTTGCATGGGGGAATGCAGATCTCAGGCAATTAAGAAGATAAAAATTGCTTTGAAAAGTTATTTATCAAGACAATATTGATTTCTGCTGTGCATCCTTTAATATTTCTTGACCCCCAAGAATATGAGAAAGCATTATGGGTGGCATGAATGGTAGCCCTGCTCTAAACTGTTTGCTGGGGACAAGCAGGAGCTAACTGGAGAGTCCTCTAGTTCACTTATGTAGGACTGTGTAAGATGGATGCCCTGGCTCCTCTGTTCACTGTTCTGGGCTCACCTGCAGAACAAGGAACAAACTAGAGTCTGAAACTCCAGTAAAACCTGTTTTTCTGCATTGCTCCTCTTTGTGTCCCACTGAAAGAAAAGTATATGGAAGAAACTGTGTTACAAAAGTAAATCCTTTTCCCTGTGTCTGTTCCTGTAGCTGGATGCAATCTACATGGTCCATACAATCCTATAAAGCTCATTCATTTTGTATCAATAAAGCCATCTATAACAGGTCCCAAGGTACTCACACCCAGAAGAGGAAAAGGGGAAAGAAAAAGAAGGCTGAGTCTAAAGACACCGGGTAATCTTTAAAAATAATCTTCAGGACACAAAACTAACAAAAAATCCTTTCCTCTCTTACCCTCAGCTATTCATATTCCTCATGATACTCAGTTATGAACACACCTTAGTAACCAACAAGACATCTAGATATTTGTTTGCTGTTCATAAGGGATTCTATAATCAATTAACCATATTTTTAAAACATGTTTTTGTTCAACCAGGGTGAACTAATGCTAATGTTGTCCTGACTGAAATCAAAGGTTTTTTACAAAATAGAGTTAAAAGGCACAAGACATCTGTTCATATTTACTCGCTGATATTTTTACTTGGAAGTACATGCTTCTAAAATGTTTTACTATAATAATCCCCAGATAGCATGACAAAACCAAATAAAATTAAATAAGTTTATTGCATTTTACTATAATAAGAGAACAATAAACTAGACAGCTGAGAGCCAAAGTCAACATTTTCTACTACAACAAGTATGTTGCAATATGGGTTTCTCACAGAATTTTGTTTAGATTAAATCTGAGGACATGGTTTCCACTTAAATGCCCAACTGTTATAACAAATTTTAATGCATTATTGAATGTTGTAATAGTGTATTAAACTACAAAACTAATGGCAAGCTATGGGTAGTTTTCATGTATCATATCTAGATTCTTGGATATTACAGTGGTGTATATCTTTGTTATATACTAGATGAATACAAAATAGACCAAGGTCTGAATGATTTGACTGTTTATGCATGTGCTCAGCTGTGTTTAGAGAAACAAATGTCTCAAAGCTGCTTTCTAAGGAAAGACTTCTTAATAAATCCACTATTCTCCATTTGTCTTTGAAATACTTTTATCTCACAAACTACGTGAAATTTTCACACTTATTAAGACATGATCACACCTTTTTTAAATAAAAATTTTCAAGTGTTCCTGAAAGTTTGGGTTTCTCTTCAATATACATAAATGAATGTATTCAAGTTTTCTTTTCCACTCCTCAGAAATGCCTCAGTTGGCAAAAAGCTATGACAAACAATATGACAAGGTGATTAAAATTCATCACCTTTGTACACTGGATTCACCAGTGGAAGCCAAAGCTCTGAAAAAATATACCTAGCCTGATTCTAAAGCTGGAGAAGTCCTGGCAGAGGCAGGTAATATGACTAAGTCCACCCATCTGCCCTGCAGGGAAACACAGCTTCTCTGGCCCTGTCTTAGAGAAACATCTGAGAGATGCCAAGTCTCCCTGTCCTGAGCCTGGAGCCTACAGTCAGAGGAGGTGGGATGTGCTGGCCTCCATGCAGGAACCTACCACCTCTACAGCCCCTCATGCTTTTTTCAAGATTTCTTCCAGCTCACCACTTATCATCTTCATCTCTTCCTCTTCACATGACTCAGCATGGATGGAGCTGGGAAAGGTGAGCCTTAATAAGAGAGAACTGCAGTTCTCAGCTTTAGTAGTCTAAGGTAAAAGGCAGCCCAATGTCACAAAACATACATATTCAAGGTCTCAGCTACTGACCTATCTAGAAAAGTGATGTCCTTGCAAAGTACATCATGTGCTAGGACAATGGAAACCTAGCATCTTCAGTTTCCCACCAATCCCATCAAGGCTAGTCAGAAGACCAACACCAGTAGCCAGACGCCTTTCCATCAGGATACTTGTGCAGCCTGTCTTACTTGATTTGGGTGGTCTCAAGGGCCTGGCATGAACTAAAAAAAAAACCCAGGTGAGCAAATGCAGGTGAAACATAAAGCACTCTGTGTGTTCTAGAATGCATCAGTCTTTAGAAACTGCTTGCTATTTCTTAAGGAAAAAAGAACCTAAATACAAATGTTCATAAGCATGCACCTTCATCTTGTGACCAAAAAAAATAAATAAATAATCATTGCTGTAAGGAAAGGGCTGACATTTTCTTTTCCTCAGTGCATTACCCAAAGATACCCAAGAGCAGGGTGGTAATGGTCAGTGTCATCTGCTTTACCAAATGTTTTGGGGATTCATAAATGTACCACTTCTCCCTCTTTGATTTACATTGATGTCATTATAATTACCTAGATGCAATATCTCTGTTGTGAAATGCTGTAAAATGCAGACAATACAGAAGGACTTAAACTTATGCCAGAATTACAATGTGTAGGCAGGCTTAAGTCAGAATTTTTCTGCATCTATCAACTTCTATTTTAAGATTTAACATATAATTTTAATTTTAGTATTTACTCTTACTGATGTTATTACTTCAGATTTAGACAATTGTGCTGATGCAGTTAAAAGAAAACTTGTAAAAATAGATATTGATTTCCTGTAATGTTTTAGAACATTTTTTTTTAGTAGGGAAGCAACTTAAAAGCCTGTGTAAGCAATAGAAAATGCCAACGCTTTTGTTCTTGAGGTACAGATTTTTTAATTCTATGTGACAGTATCCCAGGTCAGAAAATGAACACAATAAAAAATTTCCTCTCTTCAGATGCCCTTGCTGCATAACAAAAGAAAAGTTGGTCAGAGGGCATGTAAGTATTAATTATATTTTTGCACTCTTCATTCTTTAAGATTTTTTAGCACTTTTACGAAAGCTGCTTTTTTTTAGCTGCCAGATCTATAAATCTGTATTTCTGATTCTCATTTTAAAGCTACCTTGTTTCATCATGTTAATTGCTAGTGGCAAGTAGAAACTACGTTTTCCTTCTCTGAATTATTGGAATCCAAATTTCACAGGTAAAAGAAACACAGCAGCATTTGTATCCCATAGAATGCTGATGCTGAATTCTAAAGGGCAGTGCTGTAACTTCTGGTTTTCAATAACACTTCAGTAATACTTTGTAATGAATCATTATTTCATTTTTTTATCCAAACCATTTGTTCTTTTCTCCTAAAGCTGCACTGAAACAGATTTGCAAGCTTATTTTTAACAATAAATGGAGTTGTTCAAAACATATCTATCATGCAGTCTTTTAAAAGATACATTTCTAAAACATTTTTTGACTCAGAAAACGAAACATTTCATCCTTATCCATCTTGGAGTATCTACAGTTTTACAAATGGTCATTGAAGTAAATGGTCCAAAATGCAATATTATGGCACAGTAAATGATAAATTTGATTGTAATACAAATATATAAAATATTAACATTGTTTAATATGTTTATAGGTACATTAATATGTTTAAATAATAACATAACAAACCTTTAGTGTGATTTGAATGAGCAGTTTCCTTTTCTATGAAACACATGAAGCTAAGGTCAATAGAGAACAGCCACCCACAACTAACCCCAGTGCTGAACTGGAACTCAAAAGAGATTTAGATTTGATCATGAGCTTTACCAGAGATTTTCTATGGGACTAAGGCAAGAAAATCTGTCTCTGGGACTCAGTGTGAGGAATGTAAGGGTCAATACTAAACACGCATACAGCACCATCAAAGAGTGTTAGAGCATGAGAACAAAAGATTTACATTTTCTTGAGGCAAAAAAGTAGTCACTTGGTCAGTCAAATACAGAAGAGATGTTTCAAGAAAAAGAATTTGTGTATCAAAGGAAGTGAATCAGTGCTAATCTATTTAAAAAAAAATATATATATATATATATATAAATGAGCTAGACTCTCTCCTAGTCAAGAAGAGAGTATGTTATTTTTTTGTCTAGACTGCCTCATCAGATGAGGGCTTCCATGCAGAAGGTTCCTTCTCTCCAGTTCTGATAGAAGGTGTAAAGTATGCAGAAAAGAAGAAACCCTCACCAGAGACAGCTTTCTGATTTAATTCCAGTACTTGCAGATTAAGCATGGGCCATGTTTTATGTCTTGTCTTCAATAAATATTTGCAACTATTCTGTCTGGTTCGGACACAGCGACTAAATGTCATGAACAGAAACCCCAGGGATTACCCAACATGTTTGCATTTCATATGAACAAGACAAGTGGAGAAGTGATGTTGTGGGACCAAGAGAAAGTATATTCCAACGACAACCAAGACAGTTCTCCAGCCTACAATGAAGTATGTGCTCACATATTTAGATATGAGAGTTTTCAAACTTGGTTTTGTTTCATAAGCTATGTGCCTCTCAGTTAGTATCTGTGTATGTGTCCAGATAGAATTCTGAGGTCCAAAACAGGGATAAAATCAGTTAATGGAGCCTTATATCAATATTAGTTTGTGTTGCTAGCAACCTAGATCTAACTGCAAGAAAGTTGATTATTATTCTACCAGGCTCAAAACAGCCTCAGGGTTAGACAGTTGAACTTCTCACAAGTGACTGCGTGGCACCAATACTTTCCAGAATTTCATGCCCACTGTTACAGAGGTGCTAGACAAAGTCTCAATTCCATTAACTTTGCCTCAGGCTCCCAGTTGTTTTACCACCCCTTCACCCTCCCACTATGGGACATAGGATGCAAAAATAGTAGCTATTTCACTAAGTCGACCTCATAATGGCACACTCAAAACATGTGATGTGGAATGAGGTTTCTCTGGTTAAAATGTTTGCAAGACTTATTTCCACTTTGGGCTGAAGTGTCCAGGTGCCTAAAAAGTTCTTCAGAAAAAAAAATGCAAGTTCTCTGCTTTGATAACATGGAATTATGTTTACAGAATTAAAAAGTAGAACTAAAGTTATGCATTATGTTAACCACCTACAAATCAAACTTTGCTTATGTGAAATTTTTAAGAAGTTGCAAAATTTAAAGGAATCCATTGAAAACCTGAGTATGGATATCTGTTTCAAAGAGACAACTTCCACTAATGCATAAAACAAATTTCCTACAATGACATAACATTAACCATTGCGTGTTAGTCTTAATTTACCTTTCTAGAAATAGCACATTATTCGGTTTTATTATGTATACTATGGAACAGTGTGCAAAAAAGGATTATTTACTACATACAAATTGAAAGAGTAGAAATTCACACTACCAGCTAAACCAGCATACCCACTGTATTTAGTACTAACTCCGAAAAAATGTAATTTTAAATAATTTGATCCTATGTTACCTGCAAAAGTAAGAAACCATGCCAAATTCTATACTGAGAAATGTATCTTTACGAGTGTAGAGTCCTGAAATGAGTAACTGTCTCAAAACAGCTGCCCTGACAAACTGGACATTGTGCTCAGGTGGGGTCCTCATTCAATAAGCCACCTGGACCATGTTCTCACAAGGAGAGCCCCTCATTCAGTAATCACCCTGATACACTGTCCTTACAAGGCAAGTCCCACCTTTGGCAGCCATCCTGATAAATGGGACACTGTCCTTACTCAATAAGGAACAGTGGCCAGCAAGAGGAGCCCTGGGAGGCACAGTGCCATCTTGTGAAAGACCACTGTCCTGTTTAAGGACAGAACGCATGTGTGAAAATAAAGGTCATTTCTCGGTCCACCCAGATGAGGGAACCAAGTGATCACCTGGACCCCTGTGCATCACCAACTCATTTCCAGAACATTCCCAAACCCAACACTGAGTCTCCACGAAATAGGCCAAGCCTCATCCAGAGAGGCAGGGCCAGGTGCCATAAAAGAGGCAGACTTGAAATGCCCAGGGTGCACGCCCACCCTCCAAGGACCGCAACGTCATGCCAAGATAGTCACTTGATGCCAGGGTGGTGGTATCTTTCCTATCTCCTCTTTCTTAATTTTCTTTCCCTCTGTCTCTCTTCATCTCTCTGTTTCAAACCTTATTCTCAGCACATAAGGGTAACATCACTCCTAATTTTGCTAAGTTTTTTCCAGCTGTAACCCTTTGATTTGAGAGTACAATTTTGCTCAGTTCTGCTAGCTGTAATCAGTTGCTTTGAGAGTGATATTGTTGTGCCTTTTTTGACAAGCTTTATAATCTTACTCAATTTTAAGCAAAGCAATGTTTTGTATAAGCCTCTTGGTAAGGGTCTTACTCTTAGCATACCATGCAGAGAATTTCAGAGGTTAATCTTGCCAAATGGGTAGTTAAAAGAGATTAAGAGAGGAGGCTTGGATCCAGCTGCACAAAGGATCCTCTCTGAGAAGAAGTTTAGAAAGCAATGGGGTCCAGTCCTAATCTCCCTGGGTCGACACCCATCTCTGGGGAACAGCACCCATGCCTACTTTGTGGGACATGCCATACTCACCTTGTGGGACATGACAACTAGAAACACACAGGATGGAGAAACTGTGTTAGCAATCAGTGAAAATTTGGACAAAATAAAAATTCCATAGCAAAATAACTTTGGAGCTTAATCAGATATATAATAAAACAAAATTTTCATTACCGAAAAGAAGGCAGAGGGTGAGTATGTTCCACAGCATAACACATAAAATTACTACTTAGTGGTAAGTGCACAAAAAGCTACTAAGCTAATAGGTTGGCAGGGAGGGTGCTGTGATTGAAAAACATTGTCGTTTTTTCAAATATATGCTTTCACTACTCAGGTTTAGTTTTTCCTTTGTTTTTTAAATGAATTATCAATTGAATTACAAAAACAGTGTACAGAAATATTAATTACTATTCTTTGTCTAGCATATTTATGTCTCCTGGCTTAGAGAAAATAACTCAGTTGCACTAGCTGCCATATTAATTAAACACCACTAGAAGGTGCTCCTCTGTTGAAAGATAATTAATTCTGTCTGAATTGCTTCTCACAGCCAATTTTCCTCTGGTAAGTGTGGTTCTGGCCAGTTGCTTACACAGTGTAATTGCAAAAACCATCCTTGTTGCATAGCTTTAAGACCTCGTATGCCATAACCATTACCACAGCATGAGAATAATAGGTCTGTTATCATTCATTTTCTTGATAAATCCAAATCCCAGCTGAGCAGTTAGCTTTACTGGAAGGTGAGGCATGAAAACCATGGTGGGGCTGATACATTTTAAAGAGCATTTAAAGCATTCTGTAAGGTGAGGAAAAACCTATTCCTCGAGTAACTTAGGGCAGAATGCATCCCTAGAGAGACATCTGCACCCTTGTCTGGTCTGAAGGCAGAAGAAGGGTCTGACTAAAAAAAAGCTATAAGACAACCATACAAGCATAACCATATGATCCACCTCCAAATGTTAACGTGGCAAAAGGTTCCTGGGGAAATCCAATACTACTATAGAAGAGCATTCCACCTCCAAAGATGCAACTAACCAACTTTTAGACTGATGATAATTTATATGGTTCAGGATCTAAGAGGAAGAGAAATTATAAAGACATGTCAATCATGCAGCTTTCAAGTCCAGAATGCTTTATATGCAGCACAATAGTCTGCAGCATCTTAATCTTCAAATAGCCAAAAACAAGCTCTCCATCTTAATAAACTGGTGTCTTAACAAGGAACAGGCACAGCAAGTAGCACTTGTTTCCTTGAGGTTATAGGACATTTTCCCAGTTCTGCTGATGAACTTTCCAGCTCTTTCAGAGGAAGGTTCTTTCTCTCTCAGAGTAAGGAATTCAAACCTCTTCAGTACAGCCAAAAATGTCTTCACTCATTTTTAAGTAATAGTTATTTTAGGAATATCTTGCTAGACTACATTAAATACATCTTGAAAAATAACCACAAATTTTGTATTGAGGCATTTACAATGGTCACAAAATATCCACTGAGACTCCTTGAGAGGTCTAATTATAAAGGGGTTCAAATTTGAGTAAAATTAATTAGCCACAAATTAGTGCCTTTCATAGTGCCAGAGACACCCAAGCGACGCTCATATACTTAGGAATGCACGTGCTCTTCCATCTCTGAGGAAGTGGTCTTTGAAGGATTTCACCTTTCCCTAGTACATCCCACCAAGGAAACAACTAGAACAGGCTGAACCTGCTTCCCTCAGCAAGATGTGTGAGACGTGGCCTGTCTCTTGAGGGACAAGGTTTGTAATTATAAAAATGAAAAAGAGAGATGGAATATATACTCACATCAAACAGACTTCAATAAAAGTAAATGAGAATTCCCACTGTTGAATTCTGTCTTATACTTTAATTATATTATGTTTCAGCCTGATTTCCAGGACACTACCCACAGGAGAAGGTAAGTGAAGAGCCTGTGCTCTGTAGCAAATGGGGCAACTGTTCCAGAGAAAAGTCTTGTCTGGAGTACCTGAAAGGAACTCCGCAGAAGTTCCACATAAAACATTAGTTTTTAGTTTCTTCTTCACTTCAAATTACACTGTCAAGAGTGAATTAAGATCTGTATTTTTTGTTTCTTACATCTATGAACACAGATTAGCTAGAGAGCTAGGATATTTTTGGGTTTCTGTTTATTTATTATAATGTATTACTTTATTTTTATTATATTTTATATTATTATTCTTACTATAAGCTGACATCTCTCACACTTTAGGCTTTTTCCGTTTAACTCAAGTAAAGTGAAATTAAATATTGTTGCTGCTGCAACTCTCTAGGAAGGTGTTCCTCAATCCTGCCTTATCTCTTTATGCCCTCTCTGCCATAGTATCTCCTTTTCATTATTTGTTTAGCTTTTTGACTTTGACTGAATCTCATACAGATTCCATTTCTTCTTTGCTTTAGTATTAAATGAAAGTGTGCTTTTTAGTAGACACACATTGCATGTATTCCAGAAACAGAAAACATTATTTAGCATGTGCAAAAGTGAGCCTGCAAAGCCCCAAGCAGCTCTCCATGTTAAAAGATCATACCCCAGTGCTGCAGATGAAAGATTAGTTCAAGGCAATTTAAAAATAGGACCACCTCAGCAGAAGATTCTGCCTCTTTTCAACTGACACTTTATTTTTTAATTTTCAGTTTCTCTAGACATCAAAGAACTGGCCATAGCCAAAAAGTTTCCCAGTGTCTAAACAGAAGTAGGAGGAAAAACTTGGTTAATTTGAGGGTTTATTTGAGTACATGTGAAAATTCGAGGACTTGCTTCTTAGTAACAGGTAGGCAGGAACAAAGACTACTGCTAACTACTACCTTTATTATTTGTCTTCAGAATGCTGTCAAAGGCATCTAAAAATAGACATATTTTTGGTTTGAATTCTGAACAAAGTTTTGGAGGATAAGAAACTATTCTGGGAGTTATCAGCACAGTCCCTCCTATTCCTATACTTTATGGTTTCACAGGGGGACACTGTAAGATACTGAGCCAAAAGCATCACTGGTGTAACCCAGAAATTTTGTAAAGTTTTGAAGTCTTATAAATCATAAAAACAACAGGTGATAGTCACATCTGAAACAGCTATTTTGTCGTAATTTTTTCAATGGTCTATTTGCATATGTAAAAGATATTAATTTTTTATCATTCTAGGTAATTAAGTGCTATATGTGTTGGACAAAGGAAAAGGCAGAATTTACTATGTTAAAAGTGAAACAGGCAGATGAGGCAATGGGAAAAACATAAAAACATTATCATGCCCACAATTTTTAACTTTGTGTCAGAACAAATTATTTTTCTGCATCTTTGTTTGGTTAAGTAATCTCAGAAATATTAAAATTCATGCTTTGCTGAGCTTAAGGGACAACATAAGAAACATTTCAAATGTTTATATCAAACAAGAAAACAGTCTATGTTTTTCTCATTACCACTGTCATCATTAAAACACCATCAAGACCACCATTAATTACACTACTATCAGAATTTTTACTCTAACATTTCAAGAGTCTTGCTCCCCAACACCTATGCACCCATCTGCTCTTACACTGTGCTGAGACTGGGTGGCTGCACAACGATGCAAAGTAGAAGCTGGTTCTAATGTTGCCTTCATAATGGCACCAAGGAACGAGCTTGGGCAATAACAAGTGAGAGCTATTTGTGGATTAAATGTCAAAGCGTTCCTAAAAGGCAGCTATGTAGTATATGTTAGACTCTGCTTAGGACTAAAATGCAGGTATCTCTGGAGCAAACCATGGCAAATGCGTAAGAACACCTCACCTTACTTAGAAAGCTAAGGAAATTGTCATGCTTTATGTGAAGCAAGCTTTGAGAAAATTTGGGTGAAAAGTCCTCTGTTTATAAAAAGTTCACAGGATCATTGCTTCTTAGAGTAAGTTTTTCAACATGTACTGTTCATGTCTCAGTTGCCTTGAGGCTCTACTGCTACCCCTACCCAGATGGCCAGTTTGCCCCTAGGAGGCTCCTTTCCCACCTGGTAGCACCAGGGAGGGTGTGACTACTCAAAGCAGAAAAGTCTCAGCTGTTCCTGTCATCTTTTGAGAACGGCTCTCCAATGCAGAAGAGGGTACTGCTCCTTCTGATGAAAAGAGACAAAAAATAAAGCAGAAAACTGTTTCCAGCATCTGAAATGAAGTTATGCACCTCGTCTGACTCAGGAATCACGTCTGGAAATACTGTGTTACTGCCCTCTCTGTCTTGTAGGGAACAGTCACTGATCCCTCCTCCTCAAAAGTTCCTCTGGCTACTTGGTACATTTATGTATTTTTAAATGTTTCCATATGCAAAATATCCTTAAGAAATGTATAAACCACATTTACTCTTTGATAAATAGTTCTTAAATCCTGAGAACACATTCAAAGTTTTTTAAAGGCTACAACACTGAGTTTTCTTTCTTTCTTTTTTTTTTTTTTTTTTTTTAAAGGAAATAGAACTTCATTAAAACGTCTCACTGCCTGACTTGGAGTCCCAGCAGAATCACACAAAGAGAAATGTTGTCTGGTACATGAAAGACCGTCACGCCACTCTGACAACCCTAGGGGATCTTTGAAATGGCACAGCCTGATCATGGAGATCATGTTCTCCATGGGGCTCTCCATCAAGCACACAGAAAGGTGATGTTCCATGCTAAGACCCTCCTTGTCTCCTTGCTGTAAGGAATAAGGATAGAAGAAATCTGCCCCTATGCTAGGCTGCACCTGCACTATGCCCATCAGGCTGTGCCTGCTAGGAATAACTTACTTCTATTTCTGGAAATCAGGGAATGGAAATATATTACTCCTGAAAGTGGCAGGCATCATTCCAAACTCACTCCCAGTCTCCAACGGAAAGAAAAATCTGAAAGTCATGTCAAAAAGATCAAAACACAGAGTTACCACATCAATATTAAGTGGCAATGAACTTATTTTTAGTTTTCAGTCACTGGATGCTAAATATTCTCTAGAGCCTTCCCTTTATGGATAATCTGGCATATGTAGTGCTTCTTGCAGCCTCGTGCTGCTGCCTGGGGAGTGGAATCGAAGCCTTTACTGAAGAAAAAATAATATTTTTGTACCTACTGCCTGCACCTCTTCATTTAAACTCCGTAATTTACTACCTAGAGGTAACATGGTATCACAAAGTTCCACAACTAATGCAGACCAGGGTAGCCTTCTCATTGAGGAGGCAATAAGATGTTACCTCTCATAATCCAAGAGTAAAAGAAGAAATTAGAAGGCTACTTGCATGCTTTTTATTTTTTTTCAAAGGCCACTTGTGGTCTCCCTCATGAATGATGTAAAGTTTATTTTAAACTGACATCTTAATTACTGGCAATGTGCCATAGCTGGAATCTGATGAGCCTGCACTCATTCAGTGGCTGGCCGTGAGCTTCTCCTCTTTTATGTTTGTTTGTTGGTTTGGGTTTTTTTAGAGGATTCTGGCTCTCAAAAATGCCTGCTCATAGTCATTTCTGTGTTATTATTAGCAAACTGTTAGATTGGCCCCTGGGTACACATTTTGTAGGACCAAAATAATCTCGTTGTATTATTCCTTGATCATTTTACTGGAAACAAGAGAGGTGAATTGACTGTGAAGTAATCACAGTAGACCTTGAATGCCTTCAACAGCATTAACTCAATCATTGTTAATGAAATTAATACTGAACAGGCTCTGGAAGACAGCATTTTTTTACCAGCTATCACTTCAGTTTTTTTCTATTAGGCTGAAGTAATCAATAGAAAAGAAAACGCTGGAACCAAGTTGCTGGGTATTAAGTGACAGATCTTATTGTAATATAAGATACAGAGCTGACAAAAGAAAAGAATATGCTCTCTCCATCAGATTAGAATTTGATGCAAGTATGGCCATACACCCATCACTTGTTCCTACAGATGGTGGCACAACTGTTCATATAATTAGTATCAGACAAGAACGGGAAACAATCTGGCTGAAAAACAACCATGCAAAAGTCTTATCACATCTTTCTTTTTTTTTTTTTTTTTTTTTTGCAAAGCAGATCACATTTGGTACATTAGCTAATTCACAAGCACAGCTATGAAAGTGCTTGCCATAGCAATACTAGCAGCAATACCACAGCCCAGATTTCCAGATTTTACACTGACATGACTCCTAATGTTATCAGGATACTAATTAATCGTATACATACTATTTTATTAATTTATCCTATGTCTGTTAGATACCTAACAGATTCACTTTTCCTATGCAGTGCACTGTCATAATGACTAAAAAGCTGTCTAACTTCCTCCTGTAGGAAGCTGACCCACACTCTAACTTTCAGCACAAAAGCAGACAGTGCAGTCTGTATAGGATAGGTTTACAATATCTTTTAGAGCCTCTCAGATAAAATTATTTACAAAAAGGGTTGCTTTCAGGCAACAGATTCTCAGTGGGTGTCTGTTTGAAACTGCCTATCACAAAATTGGTCCCAGCATGGCACTACTGCCCATTAAAAAATCTGCAACATTAGTGTTCACCCACAGCTCAGTGGAATTCCTATAATAACTGCTTTATTTATTCAATTCAGTGTCTATGAAGCTCAGATTCTCATTCAGTTCCAAACAAACTGCATACTGTGAACATTTGGAAGAGATCAATCCATTAAATTCAACATATATTCAACTACTCTGACTTGCTTTCATATTATGATTCCCTTATTTTAAGAAATCTGGCTTTACTTCTATACATCATAATTTGTTATAACATGTAAAGTATTTAGTTTCCATTCATATCATTTAGAAAGGAACTTAAAAATGTAAATCCAGGCATACTCGTTAGCAATTTAATAAAGTCCAGCTTCTGTAATCACAGGCTTTTAGTCACATTTAATACTTCTTTATAAACACTTAGAAACAGTAAAATGGGCAGGTATACCCATACGTATTTTGTAGTAAGCATGTTTTAAAAACTGATGTATCTAATATGCAGCATAAACTACAGATTATTACACATGGAAAACAGTCCAAGCAAAGATGCTAGACTGAGAAAATTAGGATATTATTTTTCCAAGTATATTGCCCATTTATTCAAACTGCTAAAAGTCTATTAAAATAAAATATTATTTTAAATGTACATGATAAATCAAACATATATACATTGATGTAAAATGCACAGCCTGAACTATGGGTCAAAAAAACCTCCCATAGAGCTCAGAATTTGGGCCTGAGACTGAAGCACAGCACTGCAACGGTTCATCTGCCGAACAGGTGCTGATTAAAACACACTTTCTACACACTAAATACTGTGTTATTTTCCAGAAAGTGCCCCAGAGCCACATAAAAAATGTGCAAGAGCATATTCAGGAATTTTATTTATATCAGCATTTAAGATTTGAATGCATTTTCTGAATGCAGTGTCTTCAAACGGGGTCAGTTTGTAAGCTCTTTCTGCTTTTAATAAAGCAGAAAATAAACCAAGACATCTCTAAGTACAAAGAAGATACTGCTTTTCTCTGCCTCAAGTAACTCCTTCATGCAGAATAAAAAATAAGAGGGGTATATATCTTTATTTTTTATTTCTCAAACTTCCAAAATTCATATATGACCTTTTATTTTCCATTGCAAAATAAAAAGCATGGCAGAACACAGTAACTAGCCAAATAAAAGATATGCTGAGTGATTAATCAAAATAATATAGTGAATAACAGCCAAAGGGCAATTTTAAAATTCCATTTGTTATGACCATATGCCATGAAGATATAAACAATGTACTAGATAAACGCTGTTTTCCTTGGAAATATTTATCATGGAAGATGCTTACCAAATTAAGAAAGTTTTTTCTTCACTGAAGTGAAATAAATTGAATTGTTTTCTAATCCTGTTTTAAGTCATAAGCAGTGACTTGAAGAAGTCCCTGAACAAGTTACTGTTCGTAAGTTCTAATGAGTATTATCAACAGAAAATAGCCCATCATGTTATCTTGTGTAGATCTCTACTTCTCAACAATATAGTTTACCTGCTCTATTATCTCTCTATAAACTCAGAAAGATTATGCCTAAATGATGTATCCAGCTTTCTCCTTCCACTTTTAGAAACATAGCATGCTTGAACTTAATGCTATTATTTTTATGGTTCATGATAGTCATGGCTATCAGTCAGTGCCTGTCACTGCATTACAATGTAGTTCTGGCGACACTATTTCCCTAGTCATATGCAAACTCAGCAGCAAGAAAAACAGAAGACAAGGGACAAAAGAGCAGGAAGGGCATAGAGAAAGAAAATCCTTTCCACTCCTCTTCAGCTAAAGTGAGATGTGCAGACTAATCCTTCTCAATTTCAATTTGGAGCATACACTGTGAGCCAAGATCTGACAGGGGAAGATTGACTGGTGCTATTTGGTTTCCTGACTGCAAGAATTTATACACAGGGCAAAAGTAATAACCAGTCACAGTTTCCTCTACAGAAATAATTTAGGAGAGAAATACAAATAAATGAACAAGGACTGAAAAATAGAATGGTTCCCAAAAGTCATACAAGAAAAAAAACAGGATTTAAGG
>NW_009970718.1:3112502-3117296 GCF_000747805.2 Chaetura pelagica | reverse complement strand
GGGGGGGGTGCGGGGGGAGGACAGAATGAGCAGCTACTTAAACAGATAGACTAGGGAAATGAAAAAACATCAAGGGGTGAATTCATGAAGCATCTGATGACAGAAGATCCAGCAAGCATACTCAATGAGGATCTTAATAAAATGAGGGACTCTAGGCAGTGAAGACATTAAAATACTGGCAAATAACTGGCAGTAAAGATGTCAGCATGGGCTGTACAAATCTACCAGAGACCCAGAGATACACTCAGTCTGTAAACCCACATCATCATCTCATCAATGTGATCACTACCCACACTAGCCAATTTACAGCCAGCATGTCCACATCAATCAGCAACACAGTCAGGTCCCCAGTCACACAGGCAGCCACCTGCCTGCACTGTGTCACAACCAACAGCGTATTTCCACTGACACACTGTGTGGGTGCAGTCCCACACAGTGTTTGAGCCAAGACAAGGTAGGGCTGTCATGGCCCCTGGCTACCTTGGCTGTTGCATCAGCATTGGCATCCAAGTGATCATTCAAGAAACCGGTGCAGACAACAGCAGAAGCAACTGGTTTTTCATGGGATCAGCTGCCTGAGCTGGCTCGCTGCCCTGTGACATAAACAACAGTGCTGGCTCGAGGGAGGTACCAAAATGATGTGGTTGGAGTTAGGAGGGTGGGACTGTGGCAGATCTACATTGGCTCAAATTGCCAATGAAACTCAGTGTGCAGCAACTACCCTCAGATCAGATTGTGCCAACATCCATACTGGTCACCCAGATCATAACCATAAATATCCAGAAGCCATCACTGCCGTCAAGAGTAGGAATTTCTTGACTGTTCGTTTCCTCCCAATGCTGATCCCTTCTTTGTGCTCCCATGAACATCGGTATGATCGGAGATATGATCCTCCCAGAAATAAAAGATGGGTACTGCTCATGTGGGTAAGTCCCCTATCCTGTTTCACTGAGCAACTGCACAAAAGCATGAAGCAGTAGACACAGAAGGCTGGGCAGACCTTCTTTTGGCAATAATGCTGATTCAAGTCACATTAAAATTTAAATTAAGCTACATCCTATCTATGATATACACTTACAAACCCAGAAGGAATTATGATAATAGCCTACCTAGACAGAAGGCAGAAAATTAATCTGTGTCAGATTAAAATATATTCCCTAAAAGAAAAATTCGCACATTGTGCTGAAGCATAATAACTTGTTCTAGCCTTTCAGTTAAAAAAAAAAAAAAAAAAAGCACTGGCTATTTGCCACTTCCAAGCACTGGACCTTGCAATAAATTTGCTGGACTGAGGGTTCTGTCCTTCAAGTAAAATTTGAGCAAGTCACCCTCTAGTCTTTCATTTATCCTCTCAAGCCTCTCACTGTAGGGCTTATTTTCCAATTTTATCATCAGCTTCATTGCTTTTCCTTCATCTTCTCCAATTTAACAAAATCATTCCTCAAGGGTGGAAGCCAGAATGGAAAATATTACTGTAACAGTGCTTGTTCCAGAGCCCAGGTATTAAGGTAAATATCCTCTTTATGGGGACATTTTACATTTATCATTACATTAAGGTAAAACATCCACCAAATAGCCATCAAGATGCTCAACTGCATTTCAGAATAAGTGCTTCAAGGTAAGTTTGTATTAAGAGAAGTCTCTTCATGGGGCTTTGCTTGTTCATTCCTTGACCTAACAGCTTAACATTTGATTTATTGAAACAATAGTAGCTCTTTTTCTACCTTAATAGAATGAGACAGAGTAAGGAAATGGCCTATCGCTCATGTGCTTCGAGGTGTTCCAATAACCATCCATCTTGCAGTCCTACCAGAGTAAAAGACTAGTCTGTCTAGACCAGCAATGACACACCTAGAATCCAACGTTTCAAAGAATAGTGCAGCTGGTGGGAATGAAGTAATCTTTTCCATTATTTCCACTTACCTCTAAAACTTAGAGACAGCCTTGAGCCCTCAGACACAAAATTTTCTACATTTACTATGTGACTCAGTTAAGACAATTTTTTTTGCATCTCTACATATTTATGCCTAAATTCTCAGTCTCAGAATTTAATCCAGGATTATTCCATTCCTTTCAGTCAGTCCATGTGCAGTAAATTCCCATTTAGTCACGTTTTGTGTATGATTTATTGTCAGGTTTTTTTCTATCTCCTACCTTTCCATTTCACTGACTCGCTCTTGAACTATGAGACAGACACATCCTGCTTCTCAAGAATTGCTGTTTTTCACGTGGGATCTCTTCAGAACAGCTCTACTGATACTAACAACAGCCTCTGCTTCCACTTAAGTGACTGTTGACAGGGCATATACTGTCGCTGCCCCAAGGAATGAAGCCTTTTCTACAGATTGCCAGCAAAATCATGTAATAGGATTTTTTAAATGGTCTAAAGGTACAAAGGAGTGTTTTTATAATATAGAAAATTACTGACCTCTCAAGTATTTAAAACATGTCAGCTTTCACTATTTTTAGCCTTTTCTGACTGAAATAATTGTGAATTATGCTCACATAAGTAGACATGGCATTAATTTTCACAGTGAGTAAGCTTTGATGTGCTGAGTTCTATACAGCTCTAAACATCTGAAGCATTTAATAGCAAAGCCTATAAAATTGCAATGAGTAAAACGCTAAAAGGAAAAGTCAAGAGAGCCATTATCAGGAAGTCAGTAGATGCATCATGTAACTTACCAAACAGACGTTGATGGAAAAGAAATTTCCCAGCTATCAGTCCTGTGAGAATGGCAAGGAGCCACAGAAGCACCTTCAAAAATATCCAGCCTCCTCCTTCAGGGTATTTATTTGTTACAAAGGAGAAACAATTACCAACAACAATAACATTGGCTTCTGTCTGACTGTGAGATACTGGGTCCTCAGCAAATATTAAGAAGTTAAAGAAGATGACTAAGTAAGCCACAACTAAGCGAGACCATGGGTGCTGGAAGTAGTAGCGGAAGTCTTTATCCATTCTCAAGTACTGCAGAACTGTTCTTCGCCTGTATGTAAAGACATAAATAGAGAATGTTATAAACACAGAGAACTCTCAGAAATTCAGTGATACCTGCACATTACAAAAATCAAATCACCATCACCATGTCATTAGTAGTTTTTTAACACTTCTGACTTGACTAGCAGTGAAAGTTTCAATCAAAAGAAACAGTCAGATCCAAGTAGAAAAAACCCAACATTTCTGCTCATTCCAATGTAAGACAACAAGCAATCACATATATACTACAGCAAAGGATTTTAGTCTCAGACATTTCTATATTATCTCTTTAAAAGTACAGCTCCACAGGCAGCATGAAAATACAGCATGTAAGAACATGACCAGCTACTCAGAGTTCCTTTCCATCCACATTCCAAAAAATTACAACATAGATTTCACAAACGTCCATTCTAAGCCTAAATCGAACCTTTCTCCTTACAGAAGGATTGAACAAACCCATGAGTCCAGGGAGGTCTTCTATTGCCCCATCTCCTGGAAGTTTAGAAGTATATCCTCCAGCAACATCAGAAACTTGTGTTTATGTGAAGGAATAACATGATAGAAAAGCTGATAAGAGTTAACCCTTGGAGCTCAGATAGGTCTGAGGAAATCTGTTCATAGAATTCAGAGAGTAAACCTGTAACTAAGCACATTTTCAAAACCAGAAAATATGAGTGACCTGAGCACAAGCTACTTTGTACAAAACTTGTATTTTGAAACTTGACTACTTATGAAGTACAGCTATGTAAAAATGCAACTGGACGTGGTGAACATTTCAGTTGTTTGCCATTTCGTTTATTTTTCTTTTGTTCACAACAAATTAGTTGTTTCATCCTGTTGAACCAATTTGTGTGCACACAGATACAAGGCCTTTGTGCTCTGGAACACTGCAATTATTCAAGAGACAGAGAGTGTAGGAAGAAAATAGAGGGGGGAAAAAAAGCCTATCTAATAATACTGCTTGTTTATTACATGATCATTGGAGGATACAGTGTGCTTAACTGAACAGTACAGATTTTGCAAATGTCATTTGTCCTGCAGGAAAAAAATACCCAAATCCAATTCACAGCAAAAGATCTAAAAAACTCTGCTCAATTAATCATCCCTTCTCGGACATCTGATTAAGTATCACTTTGCAAACTTAGGAAAGGTTTGAATTACAATGACTCCCTTTAGGTAATCCCTTCAAAAATGTTCAGCTCTATAATCTGATCAGTTTTTGTAGAATTACAACAAACGCTGTACCCATTAAATCAAAAGGATAAAAAAACCCTGAGGAGATTCAGACAACATATTCAGTAAATAATAAAAATTAATAATGTCCCATTATGCATAAATTATATAGGGTAAGAAAAAAAAACACATTAGAGAGTTAAAAAGTTAGCACAAGGAAACGTCAGCCCTATAAAAAACTGTAGTAGTAAAGTGATTTAAAGCAAGGGTTGTTGGCCCAGTAGCCTAAGAAGGTATCGTTCTGGGGAGACTAAAACGCCTTGAGAGCCATGAGGATGCCCAAAGCTATTTTAAGTTCTCCTTTCTTCCTGTTAACGGGAAGAAAAGTTCTGGTATTTCCTCATGTGTATGAACCAACCTGAAGTCCGAATGGGGCTGCAGATAAACAACAGTGTCCTGACATTTCTGGCAGCAGTCGGGTATCTGATAGTTACTAGAAACCAACTGAGGACGCGGCTCCTAGGATGCGTTTTGTAGCATAAGAAGCCAACACTTGCAACAGCAGCAGCGCTGAACAGCTAATAAAAAGCCTTCTCTTCACTCCCTCAACGCCAAGAACGAGGGTGCCGAGAAAGACGCCC
>NW_009970718.1:3096332-3111099 GCF_000747805.2 Chaetura pelagica | reverse complement strand
CCCTCCCCCGGGGCCCGCCCGCAAGGACCTGAAACGTGTCTTTTCCCCCCTCCTGGAAAATGGTGGCCTGGGAGCCACGGGGGTTTATCCAGCCAGGGGACGTGAAGGAAAGCGGAGCATCGCTCCATCCCACCGGCCAGGCTGCAGCGTTAAGTAAATTAGCTGTAAGAAAATACACGGGGTCAAATGTGAAGGCGTGTAAAAGCACAGGGTTGGCGATAGCAGCCAGCTCACTTAGGAAGACTTAGGAAAACCCTCATGTTTGCGGGGGGGGCAGGTCTGTGCCCGTTTTGCCCACAGGGGAGGGGGCTGTCACGAGCCCAGGCCAGCAGGGAACACACAGTTCTGTCCTTGTGTCGGGCAGAATGTCACTGTGCATCCTGACGGAGCTGTTGACATTGCACTTCAGCCGAACCGTCAGCCACAGCCTTTTCATGTGGGATGTGGTCCCTAGTGCCAGTACGCAAGTACTGCTGACGTCCCAGGAAAACGTTTACAGGATGCTCTCAGCATTGCACTGTGGCTGGGTCTGAGGGAAATACGCACCAATTCTGCTCAGCGCTGAGACAGGTGAAACCAGCTTGAAGTTGCTAGACACAGCCTCAGTGTAGTGTTGTGAAAAGTCAGGTAACTCATTGGCACAAGCAACAGAAATGTGGAATCAAACCTAAACCAGGGATATACGTTTGGCTGCTTCAAATCAAGGTATGGAGGAATGTGTCCAGGGTCTGCTGAGGAATCTGTCTTTAGGAGAGTCATGAACTGCAAGATCAGCCACAACCAGAACAAGCACCAGATGAAGACTTGTTAATCCCTTCTGGACTAATGGCAATATGGTTTTATATATTTTTGTAAGTAAATATAACTGTATTGAAGTTATCAGGCATCGCCACATTATATTCCTCAGTGAAATAAATAACCTATAAATAACCTCAGGTTTAGGGAGAAAGATGCAGCAATCAATATTTAACAGTACCATGCCTCAAGCTATCTTTACAGTAAACAGAAATTTAAAATATTAAAACAAAAAATCATCATGCACAGGGTACAGAAATACCGTGTACAGCACTACCTGTTCATGCAACAGCTCTGTGTGCACTGCCACACTTTCAGAAATCAGTCTCCTTCTATTCAACAACTGGGAATCCACAGAGAAAAAGGCAGCACCCACCACAAAAGAGATCACACTCTTCACACACCTACACACTAAAAAAAAAATTTCTTCAGCTCAGATGGAAACCCATGCTACAACTCCAGGGTGTTCATGCACATTTTTTCAAATAGTAAATCAGTGAGCAAGTCTTTTAAGCCTCTAAGTCAATCAAATGAAAATCATCTACTTTTCTATTAAAGTAACCAAAAGCAGCAGTGCACCTTCTACCTCCACCAAATTTCATATTGCATTTGCTTTCTTAGAGAAAGCTAAGATTTTTCCAAAAATTGTAATATTTCACTCATATTTCACTCAAGCTGGACCACTCCTTTTTTTAATAAAGCAATCAAGATTTAGTTAATTAAATATGTATTTGAATAGCAACAATTAACAAATAATCTAAATAGACAAGACTAATCAGGCCCACTCACTAAAAAACAGGAACTGCCAGCAACAAAAGAATATAAACAGACTCTTATCTATACAATTGTCAGCAACTGAACAGGCCAGCAGTAAAACCAATAAGTTGAACCTAAAAAGCAGGTTGAATCAGGATAATGAGTCATCTTAAAATGCTAGTTTCGACACCTGTGAATAAAACTATTTTACCAGCACTCCTATGATACAATGCAGCTTATGTAAAGGCTATTCTTTTACACTAGGTTACCAGCAGAGAGCTGTGAGTATTGAACTAACCATTTGAAGCTTTGTAAAACCTGGTCTAGTGCCAGATGTCCTGGCTCATAGCAGGGAGATTGGAACTTGATGATCTTTGAGGTCCCTTCCAACCTTAACCATCCTGTGACTCTATGATTGTATGATTCTCTCCATATATTGTACTGCAGTATCAATTTCTGTAGTCATTTTACACTTACATATGAGGAACCAGCCTTCTGCACAATAATTTCTAACTGGAAAGTTCTCTCACAAGACTGGACTGTCTCAGACAACTGTCTGGTGCAGGAACATGTGCCAGGCTACAGTATGTTCCAAAATAATGATGCTGTACTATGAGACAGGTTTCTCTCCTTTCCTGTGCCAAAGCAAAAGTGCTAGTTTTGTCAGTGAGAAGGCTGCAGGTCCAAACTAAGAAGACATATGTCACCACTCAATTAAAAAAAAAACAAAATAAAAAGAAAGTGCAATTTGTTATAAAATCCTGTGTATCCAGAACTGAAAGATAATTCTGGAGATTGAAAAAAAATGCTACAGCTTTATGTGAGAAAGCTCTTTGCTACCCCATGCTATCTATACAGGCTATGGGCTCAGCTGCTTGATCCAAGAAACTGTGTGACTTAACACCCATGAAATTTCACAGAGTTGCATCATAGCTGAGGCTGGTAGCAACCTTGGAAGATCCTCTAGTCCAGTCTCCTGCTCTGAGCACGATCATGTCCAGTTGGGTTTTGAGTATCCCCAGGGCTGGAGGCTTCACAACCTGTCTGGACAACCTGTTTGAATCTCAGACCACCCTCACAGTGAGAAAGGTTGTGGTTTTTTTTTTCTTATGTTAAACACAACTCCCTGTATTTCAGTTTGTGTCTATTGCCTCTCATCTGGGTAACACTGAGAAGAGTCTGGCTTCATCTTCTTTCCCCCTGCTATCAGGCTTTTAGATACATCAATAAGATCCTCTCCCTTGAGCCTCCTCTTCTCAAGGTTAAACAGTCCCAGCTCTCTCAGCCTGTCCTCCCACTTCTTTAATCTGTGGTTGCACAAATGCCTCTTCCCTGGCTTGCTGCTTGGAAAAAGTACTTATTTCCCTCAACCCTCAAAACACCATTACTCAGGGATTTTGCTCCTAATGTGTTTTTCTTCCCTCTCACTGTTGAGGATTGATCCAGGCCAGCAGGTAAGCACCCACACAGCTGCAAACTCACTCCCCCTGCCTCCTTCCCCAGCAGGACAGGGGAAAGAATAGGAGAAAACTTTTGGCTAGAGATAAAGATGGCTTAATAAGTGAAGAAAAAAAAAAAAAACAACAACCAGAGAATTAATAAAATGTACTGAGGATTAAAGAAATAAAAAGTGATGCTAAGGCAATTACTCACCAAGGCCCACAAGCAGATTAATGCCCGGTTGGTCTCTGGCAGCCAGCTTTGAACCCAACCCCAACCTCACCCTTTTCCTCTACCCAGTTTTATTGTTGAGCATGATGTCATATGGCATGGAGTGTCCCTCTGGTCAGCTGGAGCCAGCTGCCTCAGCTGTGTCCCCTCCCAGCTTTTTTAACACCCCCAGCCTATTTGCTGGGATGGGAGTGTGGGCAGAGTGGGAAAGAGAGAGACAGCCTTGACCATGTGTGAGCACTGCTCAGCAGTTACCAAAACACTGGTGTGTTTTCAAAACTGCTTTAGCCACAAACCCAAAATACACAGCACAGTCTTGCTGCTATGAAGAAAGTTAACTTAATCCTGGGCCAGATCCAGTACACCTAAAAAAAGTATCCTTGGAACAAAAGATTTTCCCCATTGAAATGTGGCAGTCATGGTTGCAGCAACCTGTCTCAAACTATACCACATCAGATCTATTACCTGCATCTCCAACTTAGTGTCGAGAGAAGAGAAGAGAAGAGAAGAGAAGAGAAGAGAAGAGAAGAGAAGAGAAGAGAAGAGAAGAGAAGAGAAGAGAAGAGAAGAGAAGAGAAGAGAGGAGAAGAGCAGCACATTAAAACATGAAACAAATGGAGGAAAAAAAAATCAGAAGCTGACAACAGTATACAACTAAAGAGTTAAATAATTTAAGGACTTAGAAGAAAATAAAAGCAAAAATATTTCCAAGTAAGAATGTTAAGTTAATAAGAGAGAACAACACTGAAAATATTAGGACAGCTTTACTACTGCATGTAAAAAACAACTGTTTTAAAGGAATGTGGAATAGCAGAAATATTTCTATTGCATATTTGGAAAATATAAACAGTGCATTCACATTATGTAACAGTGAAATACTTTCCATTAAATCAATAAGATTAAAAGATAGTAAACAGCAGAAACTTCATTTAAATACCCCTTTTTAAATGGCAGGTCAAAGATTTGTTTAAAAAAATTGAAGATGTGATAGGCAGCAATGTTAACCATTACATTTGCTTCTTAACAACTTCTGAAATGCTGAGGAAATTTCATAGAACTAGAAGAAATTTGATATAAGGACAATCTTTAAAGGGTAAATATGATGACTTACTTAATTACAGGCTTTCCAGGCTAACAGCAAGCATGGGCAAATAGATGGGAAAGGCAGGTTCAAGTCTTAACTACTGAAAAAAGTGAAAGGGAGAAGTGGAATAACCAAATGGAAGGCTGCCATGGAGGCTGTGCAGCCTTGCACTGCCGCCCCCTCCACACACACAGACACGAGCTGACAGAACACATTCTTTGAAAACCTGTTCTGATGTCACTTTAGGAGATCAGGTATTTTTTGTCAGGTCAGTACTGATATATACCTGAACTCCTCAAAGTATTGATGTGACCAGAAACCTACCAACATTTCAATGAAATAAAATGAATGGTACAAAATCAACACAATCCACAAATTAGGTAATACGTGTCCAAGTAAGTATAAAGGGCCTTATTTCTGGTTCTATTTAACAATTCCTATTGATGAAACAAGAAAGAGATTGCAAATTACCTAAGATGAGGAAAACTAAAAATAATGGCAAAAGGACACATCTCTGATGCTAAATCTCTGGACTGTTTGACTTGTTGGATACAATCCAAAATATTTCAAACCAAAGGTAAATGTGAATAGGAACAAATTATATCTGATGTTTCTATAAAGCAGAAAAAAATATGAAAAAGAGCTTGAATATAGGTTTTAACAAATATAAATTATACTTTGGCTGAAAATGTTTGTGGAATATTGTAATTTCAGTGATTAATATGAACTTTTTGATCCCTGTCAAGCAAATTTTATTTTACCAAGGTGAAGTTAAGGGGTGGTTTCATCATTGTTGACTGGTCACATGACCAAAAAAAAAAAAAAAAAAAGCCAAATTTAATGCGTATATTTAATTTTGCAACACTGAAGGAACTTGGACAAAAAAAAACCCACCACTGTAGGAGAACTGTGGAGTCAGAACTTTGAGTGACCTTTTACACATAGTGAAACAGAACTTCAGTCCTGGAGTCAAATGGTAAAGGGCTCATCAAAGTTAAAGCAGAAGCTGTTCTGGAAGTTTTGAAGATGGTAATCAGATGATAAAAAAAACCCCTACACTTGAATGAAGTATTTACTTCTGTTCAGAAGCAAATGAAGTAGAGACTTCTGTTAAGTGTCATGCTATTCAAATAATCCTACTGGTTTCAACAGACAACCAGCCCACACCTAGCCTAGATAAAATCACTGAGGAAATGTCTAGTGAGGTAAAAGTACAGTAGTAATTAAATACCTTTTAAGTGCATCTGCTGGCCATATGGATGCTTTCAACTAATAGAACAAACAGATGTGATTTCTGTACTAGAAAAAGAAAGGAATAATCTGCTTTCAGTTACACTGATAGTTCCATATGTCAAATGAGAGAAAATACAAATTAAGAAAAAGTGGAATCTGAGTTCAGTTTACTGCAATGATAAAAGACTTCAGAAAGGTAAGATTAAAGCTGGAAGGCAGAAATTTGGACAAATAGTAAGTGGTAACAGAAGGTCTATAGGAAAATATACTCTAATGTTGCTGAACTCTAGCAAGAAAAATACAGTGTCACATGCTTTGCTTAGTATGAGCTTTGTATTATTTTTACATAGGAGCTCTCAGATTATTATCTGGCAGGAAAAAGGAAAATAATGTAAACTCTGTTGGTTTCTTCAATATTAAAGAAAAAATTCTGAAAAAGAATAAGGGTAATTTTTTGACCTAATGAAAAAACATAAGACTAAAAAAATGTCTTGTGTTTCCAAGTATTGCATATCATGATGTTCTTCTGAAGTGCAAGGAACAACTGTACTTCATATAACTACAGTATAAGAATGCATTGACTCTGTAAAAGGAAGTCTGAAGGCTTTACTGTGTCATCACATAAACTCCCTGTGTCTTGATTCCATTTCTATTAGAACAAAAACAGGTGTAGCATGACCTAACAATTTTGCATCTTGACAAAAGTACTGCTTGTAAACTCAAGCACAGTGTGGTAACTCAAACAATTGCATTACTTTATTTTCAAATCTCTGCACATCTGAAATTGGAGCATGTTATCTAATATAACTAAAAGGAGTCTGAGAGCTGATCAGGCACAGTCACATACAACTGACTGGATCAGGGGAGCAGAAACACAGCCAGAGCAGGGAGTACTATGAGGCACTGGCTGCTGCACTCGTGTGGTGTCTCGATAGAGGCTGCAGCAAACCAGGCACTGCACTAACGTAACCCATGAGCAGATCTGTCTCTGCCCGAGCAGAGACATACAGGTGTCTTGTGCAAAGCATGGCTTGTCCAGGCAGCAGATCAAACTCCAGGAATACAAGTGAGCTACACTTGCTGACAACATCAATGTGTCTGTCCAAATGGTAGCGCTTGGTGAATCAGAACCATAATCTCACTGCAGACAACCAAATGTACCAATATTAAACATGAGAAAGCTAATCATAGTCTGCAGATAATTAATAAGAGACTCATACGTACACTAAGCCTAGAGAGTGGGTTGTTGTTTGTGGGGTTTTTTGCTGTTAGATTTTTAGTTTTGGGCAAACGATGAGAAAAGCAAGCTTTGTGACCTTTCTTTAAAGCTTCTCATCATATATAGGGATATGCAGTATCTATTATACAAATAGACATTTTTCAATGGCCAAAAATAGCCAGTGACAAATGCCTGTTATTTTTAGCTCACACTAATGCACTGTGAAAAAGCATAGTTACAAAAAATAATATTACAATGATAAGTGTAATAATTTATTTAGCAGCTGAAAATCCATTGAAAATGGGCAGGCACTTTGAACAAGAGCCTGAGAGAACAAGTAAGAACATACAGTGTGGTCAAAATGTCTTTTGTTTGTTGATTGAATTGCCTTTCATCTATAAGTGCCCTGTAGAATCTTCTGGAAATAAAATGAAGTACTGGAAACCTTCAGCTAATGCTGAGATACAGCATTCATCTGGGTTTGTGTGTGCCTGTGAGGGTCTTATTCTGCTGGAAACTAAGTGCAAGGAGCTGAGCATTAACAGAGCAGAGTTAAATGCTAGCAGGGAAGAATGCACTTCAGGTTTCACTGCAAGTCTTTCTCCTACCCTTACTCCACACATCTGCCTATTTAAACATTAAGCACTGCAGAGTAAGGATCTATGGTATAATTTTATCCTGGCACACCTCAGAATGCTTTCTGCAAACATTTATTAGTAAAATCCCTAACGGGCCTCATGGAGCCCTTTTGGTATAAAACTTCCCGTGTTTTCTTGCTACTATTTTAAAATACAAATTTATGGGTAGAAACTGGATGTTACTTACAAGTCACTCAGGAGAAAGGCCTGTCTGACTGAATTCCTCTCCTGCAAGTGGAACCCCATGAATAAGAGGAATCCTTTGTCTCAGGTGCTCCCATTCTTTCAATCCAGCTTCAGCATCTCTCAGAAGATCTTACCTGTCCTCATAATGCCTACATCAAAAAGTGGATTATCTAACAGCAGTTTGAATATTTTCTTTATTTCTTTAGAAATTTGGATAAGACCATAAAACAGCAATGAGAAGCACACAAGGAGCTCCTACAGGGAATCTCAGGTTAGACATAATATATTCACAACCATACATGCCATGGAGAAATAGGTAGGAATCTGTGATCTCAGGAAGAATAGGCAAAATATCAAAGAAAATATAAGACTCAAGACTGATTTTTTCAAATATTAATACTCCTAGGCTACAAGGTAAATGTTCTTAGCAAGGCACAGAGGCTCAGCAGAACTCTAAGAGAGGAAGTGACTTAGGACTTTATGTCTTCAACGCAGAGATCAAACAATGAACTTGGCCAGGACTGCTTTTTCTTCATCTGGCAAAGTTAGTTTGTACTAACTGCACCTCACCAAGAGAGGAACCGCCATCACTGCAGTGATGGAAAATGAGATAAACAGTTGCAAATAATCATAATTGTGCTGGTGTGTTTCAGCTGATAGTATTTCACAATGACTCAATGTACTAATCTAAAATAAATATCTAAAATAAATATTTTTAAAAGTGGAAATACGTATGGAAAGAATGTTGCCCCGCATCTCTCTTCTGAGTTCACCAGGAAAACGACTGGATCCACACTTGTTCTGCAATAGTGTATCATCTTAGGCCATCTGCCACTAAAAGCAGTTCACATTCTCCTTGCTAGTGAAGTCCTGTCTGTACCAAAGTCAGTAAGAGAATTCTTACTGATTTCAGGAGGGTCATGATATCTTTTATACAATGTTAGGAAAAACAAAAGTATAATATCCAAATTTTGTAATTTGTATTTTAACCTAATAGTTGTATTTGTCTTGCTAGAATTTTTAAATGTTTGTAATGATGGGAATATTTAAGTGAGTAATTCTTCAAGAAAATAACTGCTGTCCAGAGTACTCAAAACTACCTGCAAACTTTGACTACTGCTCTGTGTTCAGACATGACTACTGGCCAGACAAGCCACCCACTTGCAGGAGGTAATTACATGTCTTGGCAAATGAAGTCTACTCTACATCTAGACAGCACTGTGTTTGGTGGCTCTCTGCCAGGACTCACTAGCTTTCTAAAAGGGGTCCTTCTTCAGTCACCATGTGCTGGGCTGTCAGTATGATCATCCAAATGGAACTGAAACAGTCCCAAGCACATTTTCTTTCTCATCAAGAAATGACTAGTAAACCCAGTCAAGTGGAAGGTACAGTGGTCCTAATTGACATGAAAATGTGAAAGGGGAGACTGCACAAAGACATCAAACACACCCGGTTTCTTCAAAAATAAATTGGTATTAGAACAATTTTTCTAGACTGAGATCCAGGGAAAGGTTTTACATTAACACAAACAGCAGCTCATGTTTACTTGGGAGATTTATCAAATACAAGATGTTAACTTTTAATATATGTTATTAAAAGACAAGTAGAGCTATTTCCTGGTGGCAAGACTTCATTCCTATTGAATGAAGATAACAATATGGCTTCAGTTACTGCTTTGTTATCATCTTCAATCTGGACTACAGCAATGTAATACGCCTTGCTACAAATAATTAGTACATCTCTTTAGCTACTCACTGTATTTGAGCAGGTCATGCCTTGCTTCTGTTTTCAGTACAGTATTCTCCTAGAAACCAGTCAAATTTAAAATCCTGGTTTTTACCGTCAGGCATATGGTCTGGGAAGAAGGCTCCCATGCCCTAACTGTCTATGCTTAAGAAGGAAATTGTGACTTTGAAATCTATTGCAAAGGCCTAAGAGAGCTGTCCAGGTCTTTATAAAGTGTTTTGTTGGGGTTTTTTTTTTGCTTTCTTTGACCTAAGAATCACTTTTGAGGATCACTGAGAATTATTCTTAAAAATCTCTTGTGAACTCTATGCACAAGGAAACATATTTGAACTTGTCATCAGTAACTGACTGAGCAAACATATGTTTTAAAGAATTACTTTTTTTTTTTTTTTCTCTCTGGAAAGAAAAAGCAAAATCGAGAGCCCAAGAGATTTCACTTGTACTGTTTAATGCACTTCAGAAATGCATTCAAATAATACACCATGAAGGCAAAATAGAACATCTAAAAAGCGCAGCTGAAGGGGTGACTCGGTTGCAAATATTTTTCTATAATGATTTTGCAGTGGTATTTACATGGTAGTTATTCACTACTATTAGAGTCAGTATATGAAAGAACAAACCACATTTGAGAAATTTCATCATTTAAAAATCACAGAGAGCATGAAACAAGTTGACCATCGTATGGCCCATTATGCTGTGCATAGAGAATGTAGGCATGCCATGGCTAGTATCTACCAGATACTAGATGCCAGTTTACCAGATTCTAATGAGGGCTAGAAACAGACACAGATATCAACAAAACATATTCAGAATACACTCTTTGATAACATCTGGACACACCTAACAGAAAAGACCAGAAATATGTAAGAAATACAGGAATTCCCTCCAATGGTGTTTTGTTCAGTTTACTTCACAGGGCATTTGCTTCTTATTATCAAAGCATACCAAAACAGTTGCCTACAACTTTTAGGATAGCAAAACCTATTTCTGCAAATCTGTTTTTGTCTATTGCAGTGGGTAGGAAAAACCCAGTACTCAGACTTGGCTATCTACTATATTGTAATTCAGCTTAAAATAGTTGTCTATCTAACACGTTCCTGGCCACCCACAGGCAACACCTACTGCATCAGCTCTTGAAGCAGCCAGAAAGAAAAGCCCCTGAAATTATGAATATTAAGAGACAGGAGTTAGAAGGTTTATATGTCCCCTTATGAGAAATGAACAGAAATCCCTCAGAGCATAAAGAAATTAAGAGATAAATTCATACTGCTCTAAAGACTATGAGAGCTGTCCACACTGCAATAAACAAACACATTTGTTATAATGGCAAAGAAGTGATGAGCTCTTCTAATACTTCTTAATAGCAGACTATCCATAGGCTCTAGCCATCACAAAGAAATACCTTTTTATTTGGCCTGAACAGTGTGTTGGTTGATTAGAGCTACATATACTCAGATTTACAAACAAGTAACACTAGCATGTTCAGAAATTAAAGTCCATATTGCTAGAAACACTTTTCACAAGTATCCTCAAAGTTATAAGCAAATCTGACTATAGGATTGGTGCAATTTTTGGTTTCTTATTTAGCTACCTATAGGTGGATGAGAATAGAAATCACTGGAAGCAGAGTCAAAGAAATGGAGTTTCCACATATTACTGAAGGAAACAGTTGTCCTGGTTTCAGCCAGGATGAAGCCAATTTTCCTTTTACTGATTTTTTTTTTTTCTTTCAGTAAGCTTTCTTTTAACTAGTCACAGAGCCTACCGACTAAAGCTGATAAGAGAGGAATGTTTTTGTAACTGCTGGGTCTTCATGGTCGCACCTCTACTCTGCCAGCTCAGACACTACAGGGAGATCTATGACCCCCCTGTAGGAGGCTGAATTAGACAGACAGCAAAATTGGCCAAAGATATTTCATTCCATATATCTACGTAAGCTCAGAGGAAGGTCAGAGATCACAGAAGACAACTTCCTTCCTGCTTCTTCTTCCCTTCTCTTCTGTCCATGGCCAGTGTCCAGGGAGGACTCCATCCAGCCATCACCATCGACCCCTAGGCTCAAGCTCTCCTGACCCTCATCACTCTCTACTCTTCTCCAGAAGCAGCTCTGGGATTTTTTGGGACTGTTCACAGCTCAGGGGAGATGCTGTGGGAGTTGCTGAGGCTGGGGGGAGGCGAGAGGCTTTGGCACATATCTGAACATATTTGTATATAATGGTATATATTTTATTTTATTATTAGTGTTTAATTAAAGCTGTGTAGTTTAGTTTTCAATCCAGCCAAGTCTCTCTCTTTTTCTCTCTCTCCTTCCCTACCTGGGTGGGAGCGGGAGGGGATCAAGAGCATTGCTGTCAGACCTGAGTCAAACGGTGACAACAGCTGATATTCACTCCTAGTCTATATGGAAGAAAGCTCATCTTGCTGATGGACTAACTCTTTAATGCTATAATTATCTTATAAAATGTGGTTATTTTTGTGAAACATGATGAAGGGGAGAAAGAAGTTTTAAGCTGAAGTTTTCAAGAATGTCAGGATAGAGATTTACAGGCAATGGAGATGCACTGCAAGTAAATGAAGTTGTAGTATTGCTCAGTAAAAAGGTTTTCACATTTCAGCTGTTGGAAATGTGTTTAGTGTGTGAGGTATCACCTCAAGATAGGTATGGACTGCAGTAATAAAAACTGTATAAAAAAACAACAACTTTCATTTCCACTGTCAGGTGGACAATTCCAGTAAAACCTGGAAGAGGCCTTCCTGGCAACATCACAACAGAAGAAAATATTTGCACACCACTGCAGAACTATGAACACAATTAACTGAGCATTCTATAGAGATTATTACCATAGTGTTTAATAATCTAGCATAATGAACACAACATTGTTAAATCAATGAATAAATTTAATGTATAGGGAGAGACAATAAAAGACATTGAAAATGAAAACAAGATTCCAAAGTCACACAGAAAATGCTGTACCCAAGCCTGTTAACAATATTTTCTTTTTTAAAAGGCTATTTAACTATTTATTTCAAATAAATCTTTGATTAGATTCAAACCCCAATGTATACTGGAAAAAAGTACAGGGAAGAAACTACAGCTAATGAAAAGAAAGAAGTGACTTAATGCATGTGCTAACAAATAAACCTCCCTATTCTTATCCCAACACTTATGATTTTGATAGGAGTTTAATAATAAAAACATTTTATTAAGACTCTGAAGCATACTAAAGTTCAGAAGTTTAGGTATCTCTGATAGACATAAAATCCTTATTTGTGCTTGTTTCTGTGCAACATCTCTTTTATCAAACATCAAGCACTGTAATATAGGAAAATATTTGTCTTATTGATATTTAAAAAAAAAAATTTAGACTTTCAGTTTGTCTATTTTTTTTATTAACTTTTTTTTGCCAAAAAGGTGCTATCAAAAGCTAACCTGATCCAGCCTTGTTTCATATGAAGCAGAGTACTTTCTGTACTTCAGAGCCCTCTGACAGATTGTTTGGAGTTGACGTGATGTGATCTCAGATAGCCAAGGTGATCTCAATATGGTGGGAGACACTACAGTCTTATACCATTCTGATGCTTCCATCCTAAGCATGGGTTTCCATTGAAAGCACAGGTCCAAACCCCATGAATCCTCCTTGCCCCATTGTCACAGAATCACAGAACTATTGAGGCTGGAGAAGACCTCTGAGATCATCAAGTCTACCCAATAGTGTTCTGAGGACACATGACTAACTGAATCAAGAACCTTCCTTTTCCGTGGTAAATTTTCAGGCAAATCCCTCATTTTCAAATACTAACACCAAAACCGCAAAGGAACCAAGAAAACAGAACTAGTGGCACACTTAGGCTCAAATATTTTGAAGTAATTGTGTTAGCACTACGTCTTTGGCTGCCACTCTGGCTGGATGTCTCGTACTCCTTTCCTCTTGGAAAAGCTCTTCTCCAAGACTTGCTTTATCTTTTATAACCTCTGTCCTCCTGGAGGTTTATAATAGAGGAATTACAGCTGGCTTCTGGGAGCCTCGAAAGTACCTCCTGTATCTCATTTCTTGGTTTCACATTAAGTCTTTTCCCTGTCTCTTTCATCCTCCTTGCTAGAAGAAAGACAAGCTGCAGATTCACTGTCTCCCCAGGCTGCTGCAGTCCTCACAGTTACTCCCAGTTCACCAGCTGTTTACGTGCCTCCATAGTGACTTTGCATTTGCCAGAGTACAGCTTACATACTATAGTTATGGTGCTATTTCACATTTCCCAAACAGGACGCTAAATCCCTCACCCAGTGTCTTTAAATGGGGAATCTGACAAAGCTCAGGCACCCACATTTATCAAGAAAGCTGACTTCAGAAATTCCTGAGCTGCAGTGCTCTAGAGACTGGGACGGTGAGCCAAGGAAGAATTACCCTACACTTGCCTTTTTCTTCTATTCTCACCTGTGCCATTGGGCTAGAAATTTGGTATGTGCCATTACAGCACTTCTTGTTCTCAGGTTGTACAGTGACCCATAATCCCCTGCTAACTCCCAGGAATCCAAAGGAATCATCAGCATCAGGGCATTACATGTAGATGCAACAGGGCTGTGGGCACTTCAACTCCCTGCATGTTTCACCAGTGGAGTCCAATCCAGACCACAAAACAAACTAAAAACACTGGCTACAGCGCATGACACAGAAGCCATTTTTAAATAAGAGGTAGCTGCCCTCTCTTTGTCTTTCGAAGACAGTGCTTCCCAGCCTCTGGGCAGAGCTGCCCAGGAAAGACAACTAGCAGAAGCAAACCTACCTTTCAGAGCGTGTTTAAACTCACAACGCAGGACTCCACTGGGAACTTTTAAAGAAAAAGTTTAGGGAAAGTGTATCAACGCCAGCTGTGTCATAGTCTTTGGCTGCGTGGATAGGCCACTCCCTGAGCAGCAGGAACACTCCTGTGCCTGGATCCATGCCTGGCTGACACAGGTGGGCATTTCCACCGCCAGACCCGCGCTGACACCAGAGAGATCTTCACTTCCATGCAGCGCCCCACGCAGCAAATGATGCAAAACTATCAGAGAAAGACTGTCTTACCAGAGGCGACAGCTTGAGCTGAAGGAGCCGTGGTTCTGGGCTCTGCCCCCTGACCTCTGGGCTTTTTATCTGGCGACTGTTTAATGCGAAAATCACAGTACGCACAGCCAGCCTGGTGTCCCACCCTGTGGCTCCTTCCCCGCTGTCCCCAACAGGAGCGGGGGGGGCTCCACAACAGACTGCGAGAGACCACATGAATCCACCTCAGTTGTTTGTCAGAACATCGTCCAACCAGCAGCCCTGTGGGCCGCTTGTTCCGTTCTGCCAGCGCGGGTGACAGCAGGCGCCGGGCTGGCTACAGGCCCTCCCCGCTGCACGGGCGCTTTGGGACGGCAGGTGAACGGCCAGAACGGGGCAGCACGGGGCTGCACCGCCT
>NW_009970718.1:3062724-3095613 GCF_000747805.2 Chaetura pelagica | reverse complement strand
GCTCCCCGCGCACCTCCCGTCTCCCCGCGCTGCCGGAGGAGCTGCCGCCTGCCTGGGGTCGCCGCAGCGGGTTGGGGACGGGTTGGACAGCGCGGGAAATGCCGAGAGTCACTGCCGGGCCCGTTGTATCTGGAGTCCCGAGGAGCAGCGGGGGCAGGGAAGGACCTGGAGGGAGCTGGGAGCCCCAAAGGAGCGAAGCCCATTAAAAACCCCACCACGGAAGGCCGCAAAGGGAAGAAGTGTGGGGGAACCATTTTTCCGCTTGTTTCCAGGCCTTGGAGGGCACAAGGAGCAAGTAGAAGACAGCATATTGTTTCTCAGCGTGACCAGGCTCCCCCGAATCACAGAATTGCTAAGCAGGGATTATACTGCAGGATTATGAGGGGGTCGGGTTTTGCTGTCTCGATTTCTGCGATCTGCTTGTTTGGTGACTAGTATCGTGTACTTTGCCTACTCTCCCAGATTTATTGTTGAAGGTGACTTTTGTCCCGGACGTGGCAGCTCTTAACTGCTCTATTCCCTTTTTTGTCCATTGGCTGCATTTGGTCTGCACCTTCTGGCCTCTCTTCTTTTCCTTCCCCTGCGTGCCAATCCCTGCACTTTTTTGCTGCTTCTTGTTTTAAGTTTTTCAAACCTTCTCAGGTTGGAGGTGCATCTGGGATAGATTTTTTTGTAGGCTGGGGAAAACTGTTGGAGTGGCTCTTCATTGCCTCGTTCTCTCCCTGGGCAATGCTGGAGGGAGGAGCAAAAGAATATCCTGTTGCTTACTGCAAGCAAAAAGAGTGGCTAACCCTCCTCTGCTGGTCTTCTTCATGTCTTTGAGATTGTTTTGTCCTCTGAAGAGAGCTATAGAGAACTCATCAGCTTTTCTGCCCGGATCCTGCCTCAGAAAGCACTAATCAGGGGTCCTGTTTGCAGCAAAGCATCCGATTCTGCAATTTGGACACTTGTGCCATTGCTGGCAGTAGCTACAAACAGGCTACTGTCACTCATAAACAATTGCAAGATTTGGCAGCATGGGCTGCTCTTTGCTGGAAACAGAAATGAAGTCATGGGGACAGTGAAATGTACCAGGCAGTTGCTAAAAGGACTGGACTTTCAAACAGACCAGTGCAGATAAATAGTGGAGGAATTTTATAGAGCTGTAGGAAAATAGACTAAAATATGTTCACAGTCTTCTAAGTAATCTTTAAATAATATTCCCTCTAAAATACTTGTGAAATAACCACAAATTTTAATTATCTAGGTATTAGCTATTATCTAGCTATTAATTACCTCGCTATTCTCTTTTCTGCATAATATCACTCTGTTGTAAATTTTAAAACTTTTATGAATAAAAAACATAGATCACTTGGTAGTGCCTAAGTGTCTTGTCTTAAGATGTTACTTCAGGAGATGTCACAGCTCTGATATTGGTGGAGGGACTGCGGTATTTTGTTCTTGTTTTGGTGTGTAGAGTTGAAATGAGAGAATAAAGATCAAAAAGATAGGAGACAATAAGAGGACAAAAAAATGTCCTGAGGGAACTGGTAGGTCTAGAAAATGGTTCAGTGTTTGTGTGCTGAATGGAACAGTGAGGATTGACGAGACAATTAGAAAAGCTGGCAGCAAACTGCAGTGAGGGTCTGCACTGATTAGTGGGAAGATGTTAACTGGAATGAAGCTGAGGTTTGACTGGTAACCCAAAGCAGTTCAGTTTGTTTAATCACTCCCTTTCCCTCCCACACCATTCTGGCATTTCAGAATGGGCCTGGACATCACTTTAATGGGCAGAAATTGAAAATGTTTCCGTATGGGCAGTATTGTTGCTGGATACCATCTGACCATCTGTTCAGTTGGCCTCAACCTGACTATAAACAATCCTTTTTGTTTCCTGGTTTGATGTTTGTTTTGCTGGTGCTATGCTATATGCTGTGGGATTACTTAAAGGACCAGCTTGCAATAAGTGATCTTCAATAAATGCTGTACAACCCCCTGGCTACAGCATAATTAAACTGATTTGCACTCAGATTGCTTAGCAGAGCAGTCGAGATAAGAATAATCTTCACATGACTCAAGCACAGTTCTTCAGTGTGCTCAGGGAAGTGAGTCTATAATGTTTGCAGTGTAGTGTCAATGTCAATTATGGACACTTAAAAGTATTTTTAGTTGCTTCTTTGTGAATTAATTGTAGAGCTATCCTGTTGCAATAGGTCGGGGTTTGAACAATGTCATCAAGATAAGCACGAGGAGATAAGGTGATACAAAAGATGAGCAATGGCTGGCAGCCTTCACTGATACTTTTCAGCGCTGTGTCCCCAGGAAAGACCAGCACTTTTGCCAGACGAGCTCTAACATTTTCCTGGCAGGTATGAAGTTTCTGTCTGAAAGTTTGTACCAAGACCGTTGACTTCACAAATCTATTGTGATTTGTGATGTGTCATATTTTTATTGTGTTGCTGTGTTTACTGTGAAACCAGAGAGCCATGATGTGTTGTCATCTTTAATTTTCACTATGTCAAAAATCATATGGTATGCTAGAAATCAGGACTTTTGTGTAGTGTTGCCTGTCCTCTGTGGCATGCTGGTGGCTGGAATAGCATGCGGCATAGAGGGAAAACCACTCACATGTTCCTTTTTCAGGCCAACTTTTTAATGAAGGGCCAGTTGCACACTTTTCCAGTGTTGTTCTTGCCTTCCTGAATATTCTTTGTCTCCGGAAAGTGAAATGTGTTAATTTGGTTACTTTTATTTTCTCTTTTTTTCAGCAAGTGGAAGTGTTAAAGACATCTTTGTTGGAGCCAGAAATGGACAATACAGGCTTTTAAAAATAGTCATTGACAATGGTTAGTCAATTTTTAATCTTTTTTTTTCTGATTCTCTTAGATGTTTTCCTTGTTGTTTTAGTGATCTACATGTTCAATTGTTTAAAAAACAGAACTGCAAAACTTAATGTTACTAGGGTCTTGCATGTACAGAAGGTAAGTTAGAAGTTTTGGTGATGCTAAGATTTTCAATATGATGCTACTGTGTTTTTGCATTTCAATTTTTATTCCAAATGTAACTTCATATTTTACCAAGAACTGCCAGGTATTTTATGTGGACATTACAAATGAGCTTACTCTTCTTACTTAAGAAACAGTAGTGGAAAAAAAAATTCTACACCTGTGTAGTTTTTCGGTGCTTTGGTTACATTAATTAGACAGATTCTTACACAGGAGCTAATCGCTCTAGATCAAGTATAAATGTTATCTGCTTTTTATACTGGGATCAGCTGCATGTAGAAAGTCCTATCAAAGCAGATACTTAAATTGTAGTCTGGCTGCATAGAAAATATCTTTAAAAATCTGTAACTTTGTATGAATTTTCAAAGCTAAAACCATTCCTTAAATCTCAGTTATATGTATAATATAAAATTACATCATGTCTTGCAGAACTTGAGTTTAATCTTTGAACTTCTTGGCAAGTGATCAAGACTACAAAGATTGCAAGACAGAATGCATAGGTTTTTAGATGCTTGTTTGTTTGTTTGTTTTTTTAATAGCAATGCTGGTTGACTGTGTAAGACATTTCATAATTTAGTCTGTCTTTTCCAGTATGTCAAATGTCCACCTTGCCTTTTTTGTTCTTTGTAGAGTTCATGCATTTACAGTACCCTGAAATACTTGTTAGCTGGAGGAAGATAACCTGTATGTACATGTATATACACATACATAATTTTGTAGTTAGGTAAATAACCTACCATTACCTTCTTAGTGTTTACTTTTCTTAGGAAGTCTAATATTGATTTCCTTAAGGAAGTGGCAATAGTAATGTTATGGGCAGGTCACTGTGGTAAAGTCTCACTAGCACAAGGTAACAAATTCCAGCATACCATATTTTTTTTCCCTTTTAGGCAAGGTGAAACAATATGCTTTTGTGTGTGTGCTACTTGTTAATATGAAGTGAAGCCTAGAAATAAGATACAAATGGAAGACATTTCCGATTTTGTATGTGTCTGTATGTATGTATATTTGTTTGTGTGTGTATATATATGCATTTTGTCTGTAAGTAGGAACAGAATCCAGTCTGATACTACTTTCGACAGTTCAGAAAACAACCTCTGAAACTTACAGAATACTGAGGGAGGGACAGTTGCCTCATCTGTCTGCAGGAGCTTTCAGCAACTGTCCTTAGTCAACAAATAGTCAAACTGAGTTCTGCTAATCTGAGTTAGCAAGAGAAGAGGTTTCCTACTGGGCAGTAGAGTTCATTTGATTGCGTTTTTCTATCTAAAATCCAAGCAGCATAAAGCCATGTAGAGTTCAGACTTGGCAAGTTTGTTCCGAATACTTTAGTCTAGGTGTACAACTTCAGCTACTTTGTACCTACTTCAGAGAAGGAACGGACACCTTCTCCCTGAGCTCTTCATGTTCTGGGACTTACTGTGACAGAATGCATTGCTCTGAAAGTTTGCCGTGGAGGCATTTGTATATTGTTGTACTTTTGTCTGAAGATTTAAAAATTAGGTTCTCTAAAAGGAGTATGATGATCCTCAAACTTTTGTCAGATTCCATTTAAACTAGGTATTTCTGTTTTGGTAGTGGGGGATATTATTTATTGAGAAGCTGAAAAATGTTTTGAAAGATACTGTGTTAATTTTTTCCTTTGGAAGCTGAGATGTGATTTATAAATAAGAGAAAAATCTTGTTGCTACAGCTGTTCACATAATTAAATCTCATCTGAAGTATTCTATACAGACTTAAGCCAATTATACATAATCAGCAACTTCAGTCATTTAAAAAGAGCATAGTTATGGAGCTGTGTTAGAAAGAAGTTTATCTAACCCCACAGTCAAGTAAAAGTGATTAGTACAACCATTATTTCCTAACTCTCTTCTCTGTAACTGAGTTATTGACTCCTTACAATGAGTACAAACACTAATACGTTATAGCAACAGCACTGATAATTCTAAAATGTAGAAGCTTACTCTCATCTTTTTTCTACTTAAGTATTTCAATTTAAAAGTAAACTAACTAGCAAAAGACAGTCTTGTTTCCCTTCTTGTGTACTTTACACTAAAAGCACATCAGTCTTGTCCCTTCAGATCAACGAACTTGATGACAACCAACACATTACTTCTTAACTATTTGTATTTGGGTTAAAGTAAGTTAAGAGTGTGAACATACACAGTTTTTGTAGGAATTCACCTGCTTTCACACTGACCTTGACTTCCATTCCTGTGGATGTAATTATGAAAGATTAAGTGTGTGATTAACTGTTTATTGTAATTGCTATTTTGAAAACTGGTATTAACTGTATCGTTGTTAACCTGTAGCTTTGGTTATTGGTTATAGAGCAGCTTATTGTGGGATCATCTATGCGGCCAGTTGGATCATGGGAAAAGGATTATGATTCCTTTGTCCTTCCCCTTCTTGAAGACAAGCAACCATGTTATATATTATACAGATTAGATTCTCAGAATGCTCAAGGATATGAATGGATCTTCATTGCATGGTCACCTGATCACTCTCCTGTAAGTAACAGTCATCAGAGGCTTCATGCTGTTAATGATTTTTCAACAGTGCCTTTCAATCTGAATCCTAGTAATGAAGGATTTGAGGAATGAAGCATTCCCCAACTTTTCCCTCACTTTCCTCCAGGAAAACTGGGAAAACACCTTGAAGCTGATTGAGAAGCAATATCAGTGGGTCTAGAGTGCAGCTGATCCTTCATATTTCTAGCTGGACTGGAGGAGGCAAGATTGTTTTTTGCCGAGTTGTCTTTCTGCCAGTGTTTCATTAAAATGAATCATGGAAGGAAGGATATGGGACAAAAATCTCAGTGGGTGTTGTCACAAAGAGAAGGATTACAGTGAGAGCTCAAGCCATTTGTTCTGTTTGGTTTGCTGGCTGCCCAGCTGGCACTCGTGTGACTGGCCACAGAATATACTGTTTCTTAGTAGTTAAAGAACAGGGGAGGAAACTGAGGTAAGAGGTAAGGATTTCTAGGAGAAACTAAGATACTATGTTCAGGTTCTGGGAATGTGAGATAAGGGAAGAGAGCAAGTAAAGCTATTCCCATATTTCTATTACTTGCACTAGCAGTTAGGAAATAGTAAGAGTCCAAGAGTTGGAGTGCCTAGAAGACATTAGGTGGAAAAAGTGAGGTATTGTGGTGAGCATGGCATGACAGTGAAATAAGTTGGGAAGATGGGACTGTTGTGAGAGCAGTAAGTGACTGTGTTAAACACAAGTTGATAGGGAGCAAGCATGATTAGATCTACCCCCAGGAAATTTAATTTTTCCAGTCTGTAGTTGAACCAAAATTATCTGGAGTCACTGTCAAATAAAAATAATAATGAGATACTTGCAGTCTGCTCTTTCTCTCTTTTATCCATTAGTACGCAGACCAGTGACAAAAGATCTAAACAGTTGTGGGTTTTCCCATTTCAAATTAGTAAAGATTCTGTTGACATATTTTTCCATTTAAAGAAAAGCTCATATTAAAAAAAGCTCTTACTAAAGCTGCAATTTAGTTTTGGAATTACTTTGATAATAATGCATTGTGTCATGCCCTTGAGAATTTAATAGCATGTGTTTGTATTGTGATGCAGAGCACATTCCATGGAGTTTATTCTTTATTAATAGTTACAACTTCTGTAGAATTAAAACTTCAAGTGCAGTTTCGACACTTAAAATATTTGTTCAAGAAAAGTGTTTGTCAGTGGACTTGGAACACCAATATGTTAGATTCTCTCTGTACACCAAGTTAAAAAAACCCACCCAAATCAAACCAACACTATTTTATTATATGCTAGGTTCGTCAAAAAATGTTGTATGCAGCAACCCGAGCAACACTTAAGAAAGAATTTGGAGGTGGTCATATTAAGGATGAAGTATTTGGAACAGTACAGGTATGTTTTTATTTTTAAAGTTAGCACACTGACATTAAATACTAAATATAGTAGCTGGATACTGGCATGAATTTGTGGTGTTTCTGCTCTTTTTTGATTAAGGAAAAAAAGAGTTAAAAGCCATGCATATTACTGCAGTGTTAAAAAGTAATTGTGGAAATTCTCTCATTTGAAAAAGTTAAGTATATTTAACAATTATAGGCTAAGAAGTACTTGCTTCAAATTACCACAAAACCTAAATAATCTGGGAACAATAGGAGCCTCTCTTAATCTCACTGCATGCACGTGAATCCTCAAAAAGCTGTAACATGGTAACTTTAAGGCTAATGGTATACCCAAGCTGTATTCTAAGTATGCCTATGAAACAGAAGTGGGCTAGAGCAGCTAATTGCATGCTGTTAACATCTGAAAAACAAATGCTTTTATCATAAACCAAGATAATTAAGCTGTCAGTTCTTTAGACTTTTACCATCAAATGTAACTCAAGTCCATGGCTGCCGTTTTAATTTACAGAAACAGAATTTTAGTAGCTCCTGATTTGTTCAATGAAAATACTAATAGTTGGCTGTTAAATCTGGTAAGATAATTGCCAGGTGCATGTATGAAAGCTAACAAGCTTCTAAGGAATGTTGAAAAGCCTGCAACTGCTGTGTATGTAAGGAAATATGAGGCTACTGTGTTACTTTGATTTCTTTGGGGAATAGGTCTTTCATGGATATGAAGTCAGCCTGTTTGTCAGGCAGGCACCAGTCAGTCTTGACTATTTAATCCATTTCCAGTTTTAAAGAAATACAAGTTACAATTTTCAAAGTTCTATGATTCCTATAGCTTTCATGAAAATGGATGATTACTTAGCAATCCAAATGATCATTTCCTTTTTCCACCTTCCGCAAAGACAGAGATTGCAGCAGTTACCTTCTGTGTGGCCTGTTAATTAGTTCATCATATGCACAAATCTGAATCAAAGCACCACCACTAGTGACACAGGGGGCTGATGCTAAAAGAACGGAAGGAGTTGGAGATTTGGGGAAGAATAAAGGATATTGTAGTGGGGAAAAAATTGTGGAAGAGGTGTGGGCTGTTGTGGTAGACAGACAAGTCCATAAAGACATGGGGCTAATAATTCTGCTGTTCACCAAATAAATCATTTGTTATATTCAGCATTAACCTGTGATGGAGGCTCCATTATCCTAACAAACACAGTAACAAACATCTCTGGAGAGGCTTTATTCTAGAGAAGCATATGATTGAGTTGCTAAGAGAGTTTAGTGATAGAGATCATCTTATTATTTTCTTGCCTGTTCAGTTAACTAATCTCTCAATGCCACTTGCACCAAACCATTAACAGTCTGTGTAATTGTAGAATTTGGGCTCTGAGTTTTAAGACTAGATGCAAGTCTGAGCTTACATCTCCATTGTAAGGAAGGAGCATTGCATTTGTCTATTACTAGAATTTCAGAATGTATTTAGGGCACTCAAAGGATGAAATCAACATAACTCACTTTTTCCAGGTTCATTATGTTACAGCTTAGTATATCTCTAAATTCTTTGTTTTAGTGTCTTTTAAGCTCCTTAATTGTAGCTGGCCTCTTAATGTTCATCTGTGTGAAAATCACAGCTTCTTCCAAGTATCAAGTTGCAAACCTCACTTAGAATCTTGAGTTACTCTGTCTTTATTTTGTTAGACAGAAGGATGGTTTAGTTGCAACTAGCTCTGTTATCCTGGTGGAACCTGGTTATGGTCCCATCTGCTACTTCACATGTATTAACCTCAGTACCACTGGGTTTCTGAAACAAGACATAATGGAATATTTCCACTGGAAATTGTGTTTGGGAAGATCTGTCTCTTTCAGAAAGGGAAGAGCTAAGAAGGAGCTTTCTGTTTCTCTTTAGAACTTGAGTATAAAAATCACATGATTGCATAAGGTTCTCTTCTAAGTGACCAGCTTAATTATAAAATACAACAGTGTTTGCCTCTGGTATCAACCTCTTTGGGGAGGGTCAGAACTGAAACTGAATGTTGTCAGATTCCCCAGAGTGGTTATCAGAAATCATCACTTCTCTGATGTTGCATCCTAAGCTATTTGCAGTATCATGTGCCTACTCATTTTCCTAACGTGGCATTTGTATCTCCCATTTATTTAGGTAGAAAACAGCTAATGAGTCTCCAGTCTCAGCATGCACACTTAATAAGAAATAGAATTATTTATTTGTTTGTTTGTTTGTTTATTAGAATTGTGGCGATTTTGTGAGGTTTTGTCCAAAACAGCTGAATAACTTCACTCATGCAGTCTTCATTAGTGCTAATTTTTGTATTAGCGAGGTCATTAAGGACTGATGGTGGAAATGCTGCTCATGGTACAGTTGGGTACAAGAGCAGCCAAGTGGATCCTGCTGTACAGGAAGATGAGCTGAACTTGCTAATGCACTTACACTTGTAATTCTGAATGGATTTTCCAATAAAATTACTATAACTTTATGGGAAGTAATTGCTTTTTTATGCTGCGTAGAGCATCTTTGAAGACAGCGTTTATTATAAAAAATGATCAATATTGATATTGTGTTTTCAGGATGATGTTTCACTGAATGGATATAAAAAATATTTGATATCGCAGTCCTCCCCTGCGCCTCTCACTGCAGCAGAAGAAGAACTTCGACAAATTAAGATTAATGAGGTACCTACAATGTCTTTGAGTGTGTCTTTCTAGGGTAGAAAAGGAGGAAAGGAAAATGGAAAGTTTCAGAAGGTTTGGGTGGATGAGAATATAAATTTATCTCTCAGTGACTTGAGAGTGCAGGATGATGCTGGCAGGAGTTGAAGTGGAATGATCTTGCTGAGTTTGCAAGGCCTAGGATCCGAGTCAGACACCTTATGATTGCAGAGCTTAACTGTTCCAACTTGGCTCTTAACCTGGGGAGTCTCCATCTTGGAGATGTTCAAAAGCTGTCTGGAGAGACAGCTGAGCAGCTGCCTCTAGCTGGGCCCTCTAGAGCAGGGTGGTTGGGCGAGATCACTTCCAGAGATGCCTTCCAACTTCAACGGTGGCAGAAATTGTAGAGAATTGTAGAGAAAACACAAAATAACAACTGTTGCAGTGAATTATTGCCAGGAGTATTTCAGCAGCCTTATCCCTAGAGGAAATATAATTACCTTCCAGCACCAGTGCATTTGTTTTTACCAGTGAGAGGAAGTGAATGGAATTCCAATAAAAATAAAATAGAAGTCCAAACCAAGTAGCTAGTCCTTTTAAGAGACTGATTTGCTTTTGCTACAAACACTTTACAGAAAAAACTCTTAACAAAAGCCTTTAACCAAATAATTTGAGGATTGCCTGCTAGCTAATGGCTTAAAAGTTTCAGGGGATTCTTTTCTTACATTTTTCCTTCACTTGATTAGTGTTTATGTTCAGATATGTATTAATATAGGTCATGTGCTGATCTCATTAGTTTTTCAGGCTTGTATTTTACAGCCATGGTAAATGTGTTTGAAATATTGTTTGTTTCTGCATCTGGATGCCAGCAAACTAACATGTGAAATGCAGCTCTTTATCTTCTCTAATGTTTCCACTTTACCAAGCTTTTACTGCAACTGTGTTGTTGCACTGGAACAGGTTGTCCAGAGAGGTGGTAGATGCCCCATCCCTGGAAACATTCAGAATCAAGTTGGATGGGGCTTTGAGCAATCTGATCTAGTTGAAGATGTCCCTGCTCGCTACAGGGGGGTTGGACTAGACGATCTTTAAAGGTTCCTTTCAACCCAAACTATATTATCATTCTATATCCATGAACTTTGTGTTCCTTATCAGTTCTTTCTTCTAGGCTGTCAAGTCCTAATCTAGGTAGTTCTTCCTCCTAAAAAAAACACTCCATACTTCTGATCCTTTTGCTTTTTTCTGCAGTTTTTCCAGCTCTGCTATATAACATAGGAGATGGAGGGATAGGGAAGGCAGAACTGCATGTGGTATTGAAGATGCAAGCATGTTACTGACACCTATAGTGCCTAATGATGTGTTCTGTTCTCCACTCTTTGTGTAGCAATTTGTAACATTTAATTTGTGGGTGGGGAGTTTTCGTTGTTTTTTATTTGTTTTGTTTGGGTTTTGGGGTTTTTTCCAAGGCTGACCACTGAGATGATATTTTCAGAGATACTCAGTGTGACCTGCAAAGTCTTGCTCCTGAATGGTAGTAGCTAGCTCAACCCCAGCACCATACAGGTAGAAGAGAGTGTTGATTTCTTTTTTCTTCTGCATACATTACTTCAGAATTATTCACAGGAGATTTCATCTGCCATTTTATCCACCACTCAGCAGACATCACTAGCAAATCTTATGGTGTGAATTTAGATATTTTTAAGTTACTTAGGTGTTTTTCGTTTGCTTTAATGGTCTGAAATGTGTTGCCATATGGACAAGTACATTTTGTTAATTTTCTTAAATCTTGAGTTATGTTGGGTTAACTTCTTCTCTTACCTGTCCCCAAACTTCACAGCTGTTTGTTGTTTGAGGTTTTTTTCCTACTTCTACTTTAATATAGTTTATACAGTATGGTATTTTGTTATGTTTTACTATTTTTCTGATGCCTGTTTTATGTATAGTAATAAGGCTTTTGTGCATATATATTTTGCAAATATTTTTATGTGACCTGCTTCATACATTTATCAATCTTTATATAAAAGCAAGCTCTTCCGCTTGCTTTCTTCTTCTCTTTCCTTGTTGCTGATAAGCTGTTCTTAAAACGTGGAGGATAATTTACTGTTGCCCCAAGCATCTTTCATTTTTTTTATCTATTTGTTCCATATTTCATGATAATCTCTTTTTAATTAAAGCTGAACATCGTCTATCTGATAGATCTAAGACCCATACTTTCCATTTTATACACTTTTCTGACCTTTGCTGCTTCATCACTAATGTTAAAAGTGATTATGAAATTTTAAAAATAAGTCAATATATTCAAAAGCTAATACTGAGATGTTAAGTACAGATGTGAGAAAACTGGAGGCCAGAGCTCATTTTGAAAGAAACTGCATGAATGTTAAGACTAACAGAAATTCTTTTAAAAATGCCTTTGAAATAACTCTTGTTTCCTCTCAAATAATTTCTGGGTTATGAACAGTTGTTGAGCTTGCATTTACCTTGGATTTTTTTTACTTCGTATTAGACATCCTACAAGTCAAAAAATAAGATTTTGTTTGTTGTGTTTGCTTTCCTTTTGGGATAGGCTGTGGCTGGGTAGGGTATTAAAGCAGGAAGGAGGGAAGTTGCTTTGCTTTTCCTTCAAGAAGATCAGTTTGTCTTATAAGATACAATTCTTCTCTCTTCCTCTGAAAATTTTGATTGCCTAGAGATTATATTTGTATGTTTTGATGTAATATTTTTTTTTTCAAGATACAATAAGGTTCATAAGCAATATTGTCAGTTCAAAAGTGTAACACAGAATATGAAAACCAAGCTCTTTCCTCCTGGCTTAGTGTATCTTCATACCAGAATTTAACTTCTTTAATGACACTTGAGCCAGTTTTACTTCTTTGATCATTCTGTAGGCTCTGCAAAGCCAGCTATTTCAGAGATATTAAACTGTTTTCATGTAAGCAAGCAAACATGACCTGTAAATTAAAAAATACAAATCCGTTATATATATGAGGATCATATTTTAGGGTAGTTTATTCTTGGAATAGCTAATTTACTCTGTGTGTCACCATATGCAACATATTGTCAGTTACTATAAGAAACCAAACAAATGCCTGCAAAGGTATCTGCTTACATCTCGTTTGATTTGTGTTCCAGGTACAGACGGATGTTGGTGTAGATACCAAGCATCAAACATTGCAAGGAGTAGCATTCCCCATAGCTAAAGAAGCTATTCAGGCTTTGGAGAAACTGAAAAATAAGAATCTGAATTATGTACAACTGGCAAGTATAAAATACTTTAACTGTTCTTTAGTAGTGAGTATGAAATAGATTATCCACACATTAAGCAATGTGTGTAGATGATGTACACTGATAAATTACCATGCCATATTGGATTAACTGGTTTGTTTTTTTTTCATCCTGTCATGTTCTCTGGTTTGCTTTCTATTAACTATATTCAGGTTTCTTTTGTTAACAGCAAATTGATATGAAAAATGAAGTTATTATTTTGGCCAACACACTTCATACGGAACTTAAGGACTTGCCAAAAAGAATTCCAAAGGATGCTGCACGTTACCACTTTTTCCTGTATAAACATGCCCATGAAGGAGACTATTTGGAATCCATAGGTATGAGAAAATACATCTGCTTGTCAGCATGAGCATAAATTTCAGAGTCATTTGATTGTCAAACTGACTTCAGAGGAGTCCTTATGTTTACAAAGCAGTGAGCTATCCCTTTTGATTATGAACATCTATAAATCAGTCATCATTTGAAAACATAAATATAGTGGCCATTCTCTGATTCCCCATTCGATGTGAAACTCTTGCTGTAGCAAAAAAGATCCTGACTGGTGTTACATTTTCCCTTTCAGACTGCATAGTTGGCTTGCAATGCCTCTCTGCTGTAAGTGATATTATAATACAGGTTTTGATGGAGTGTAGTTATGGTCTGATTTGTGGGTTGTTTTTTTCCTGCAGTTTTCATCTACTCGATGCCAGGCTATACCTGCAGTATACGAGAACGAATGCTCTACTCTAGTTGCAAAAGTCCACTGTTAGAAATTGTAGAAAGACAGTTGTGGATGCAGATCATTAGAAAGGTGAGTCACACTGGGTATACTGGTATTTTCTCTATCCCTCTGTTCCCTTCTTAATATCTAACTGTAACTGCCTCTGCCACCACCTTCTGTAAATAAGGGGAAGTGTTGTATAACTATTAACTACAACTATTAAAGTTTGTCCAGAACAAGAAATACTTGTTGATAAAGCTTCAGATACAAAGTTAAGTTGTGGAAACCTTTATCTGCTTCATAATTTCTACACTTTCACAGCTTTAATAAATGTATCCTTGTGCATCAAGTGAGTATTGGAGAGTACTTTGAAGGACTATTTTGTAGTAACATTATATCTTATTAGAAGGCCTGTCATATTTTGGACCACAACACATTGCTGTTGCTGAACATAGAATTCCTTTAAAGCCAAGGTTACTTAAAGATTTTCAAAATTATTTCAAGCTGCAGTTATTGAACTTAAGCTGCTATCTTAGGAGTCTTGCCACGGGGCAAATGTGGATTTGCAAGTGAGCTGATCTTTTCACATTGTATAGATTTGACTACTGTGCCTGAAGAGTAAGTTGTTTCTCAACACCAGAGCAGAGCCCATGGGAAGGGTCCATTTCTGGAGCGTGTGACCAACAGTTATTTTCTTAATGTTTGAGCTGTAAATTTAGAAGGACTTTGAGGCTTGGTTTCTGTGAGGATTATGTCTACCCAAAAAGTAGCAGAGTTAATACTAACCATTTTTACTGTGTTGACATGACTTAAGTAGATTATCACTATGTGTTTTTATCTGTAATTATTTATCAGAAATTTCCTTTCTACAATGAAATAAATGCATAATATGACTCTTGTAGACATATTTCTGAAGCATGCACTTGTAACAGCAATACCGTGGCTGGCAAGTCCATCAAGTGCTATGGTTGGCAGGCTATGAAGTGCTGAATGTTCAGCAGAGCAGGGCCAAAGCATTTCTCTGGATTCTAAATTCCTGCAATTCAAAACAATGGTGTTTGCCCTGGGAAGAGTATTTTCTTTGCATTCAGGCTTATATGCTTAAATTTTAAAACAACAAAAAAAAAGCATCCCTTTTTGTGTCTTCATTAAATTTATTTTAGCTTTTCCTGGCTTGAATACATGATGAGTTGCAGTGGCCAGCTAATCATATCAGCTGTTTGTACTCCTCCCCTTCTGTCTCTAGAGACAATAATATGTATGCAAATTGCTTTTATTATTGGTGTTTAAAGCTCTTTCTAGTGAAATAGATTCTTAAAATTTAGAGATTACATTAGGACATATCAAGTTTTTATTTTAGAGAGGAGAATAAAGAAAGGAGATTGTAGTTCTGAAATGGAGTGTGTACTCCTAGTTAGTAATACTGGTAAGATTATAGTGGATTCTCAGAAAAACCATCCGAGATTGTTGAGAAGATTAGGCACAAGTTGGAGAACATTTTGTGCTAGACTCTGAACTTTATTGCACATATGGTTTTAATACGGTATTCAGAACTTTAGCAAATGTTTTTAAATACGGCTTTAGGATTAACATTATAAACTTTTTTTTTTCACAGATTGAAATAGATAATGGTGATGAGTTAACTGCTGACTTCCTTTATGAAGAGGTTCATCCAAAACAACATGCTCACAAACAAAATTTTGCTAAACCAAAAGGCCCTGCAGGGAAGAGGGGAACACGAAGATTGATTAGAGGTCCAGCAGAGACTGAAACACCTAGTGACTAGAAACTGTTGTGTTTGTTATAAAGTATTACAGTAAGAAATGAAATTGTTGCTTTTGGTAATGAACTGAAATCATTCCATTTATAGATGCTAGGGAAAAAAAAGCTCTTTTTACTCTTCTGACCTCAAGACTTTTTATATTGTTACATGATCATATTTCTGTTGGCCATGTTTTACAACATGTGGAAGAGCTAGTTATTTTAAATCTAGAAGAGGAAAACTAAGCTAGTGCACCTTTATTTTAAACTAGAATGCATATTTTAATAGCTGTATCTGTGATCATAAACCTTGCAAATGTAAGACTGTTAAGCCCCTGTATTCTCCAAGTTACAGCTGTATGGCTAGAAAACAAACCTGTATTCTTCTGAGTAGCCTATTGAGTTAACCCCCAACAGGTACTGTTGAGGTAACCCCCAAGAGTTACTGTGTGAGGAGAGATGAAAGACTGTATATAGCATTGTCCCACATACATTTTTCCTTGTAGCTCTTATGGACAGTAGCACAACAGAAGCTTTTCTTCTGGTTTTGACATGATACATTGTTGAGTTGTTTTGTTTAATAGAAAGGATAAACTAAATTCAGTTATCCATCATATAATGTGTTCAATAAATACCTGGATATTTTTCCATGCAAAAGCACGGTAATTTCAAATTTATGAATAATGTTGTAGAATTGAATTTTAAAGAAATCTGACATCAAACCACTATAGCTTTTCCAGACTTCTATACCACTTGTAAGGCTTACATACTAAGTACTGAATGACCAAGTAAATGGTTATTAAAGTGCATGAGTTAGTATACTTAATAGATTATGGAGCTGCTTTCAAAGCAATATGCTTGAAGTTTCTAATATATAATTGATTATCTGTGCACTTAGATTAAAACTGTAAATTTAGGAAAAATTGGAATAGACCTGCTTCATAATGGTTATTCTTGAGAGTGTAGTCCATTTGCAGTATCAACTGCAATTTTAACTTTCGAAGTATTCTGAAAATTAGTTTTCAGATATGTTTGAACTTTAATAGCAACTTAAATCTGTAACAAAATCCAGCTAGGTCTTGAATAACTGCTGCCAGCACCTGGTTAAGATTTTGTTTTGTGGGGTTTTTTTCCCCTTCTCCAAAAGAGTAAAATCAGCCAGAATAGTCTAAACTTGATTGAACCATGAGTAATGTGTTTAATAGGAAGAGGAAAAATAGATTATTTTAATAAGTGGATTAAATGAGAATTAGATGTGGAAATTAAGTATTGGATGACCTTAAATATTTAAAATACTGTAATGAGGCCAATACTAGTGGATAGATTATATTCCCCAGTAGGGACTTGCTTTTTAGTGTCTTCTATGCCGAGCTTTGTGGTTGAGTTTATTGTGTTTTTTTTTAAAGCTTTGTGGGACTTGCACATCTTGTTCACTGCGTATTATTGTAGATGCTGGGTGTACACATTATATAGCTGAATAATGTGTTTACCTGGTGGAAGCTAGATTTTTAACCTAGTTTTGTAGTGAAAATTATGCTTTGACACTATTAGTTCCTGATAAAATTTGTTTTGTCTTAATATATATTATTTTGTTTGGAGATACTAGCTTGTTATTGACATCTGAGATTGCACTATATAATGTGAAGATTGCAATAGTTGGTTTTACCGTGGTTTTTTATCTGCAGTAGAAATTCGACACCTCAGCTTTTTTCATTTAATCTCATACACTACATCTATCCAATTTGATAGCTCTTGATCCTCAACTAATCTCCTGCTTGCCCTTAGCTACTGTGTTCTTTTTCTGCCTCCTGCCTTCTCCCTCTAGGGCAAGGAGCTGGTCTTTGAAATGTTTCAATGTACTACCTGTCAGGCAAGTGTCCTCGTGTTTTAAACATGACTAATGTGTGGCTCACTGTGCACTGTAATCAAATGTCTTTTTATTTGAACTCTGAATCTTTTCAGCATATGTAATTCACTTTGGGTATGGGTTTTGGGGGTTTTGAAGGAAAACCTTTTAGCGTAGCAGTTAAAAATTACTGCTAGAGGGTTGTTTGAATTTAGTATTTCTGGCTATGTGTCAGCCATACCAAGAGTGCACATACATTTTTTTACACTTACTTGAGCCAGTAGAGAAGTTCAGCTTTTTAGTACCAAATGTTTTAAATAATGAACAGTTTGACCTGACAAGGTTAAGTGCGTGTTGGGTTTTGGTTGTTTTTTTTCCCTAATCCTACCCTACAGAGATGAGGGTAGGAGGTAGGAAGCTTAATCTGGAGGATGGTGAGAGCTGGTTAAGTGATTATGTGAGGGAGTTCATAAGGAGCTGCTTTATAGTTTGGCCCAGACCAGACATAGTAAATTATCTTGAAAATATTCTATGTGGGGGTGTACAAACCCCTGACCAGCCAGAAGACAGCAATGTCCTGAGCATGTTTCCCATTTACCTTTTCCCTAAAAGAGAATTATATGAAGTCTTGCACTGCCAACGGCTTCTCCAGGGCTCTTGTGGTTGTTCTCCTGACAAAGCAATAAGAAGTTTCTGATCTTTTTGTGAGATTTTTCACGTTTACATCTGCATAGTTGCCTCATGTAACACCACTACTGTTACTGAATGGTCAGAGCCAGCATAAAATGAGGGCATTAAAGAAAGTTAATCTTTTACTGTCTCTGATAATTTAATAATTGGAAGTATCCATTCAAAATTATCACTGGCCTTCATAAAGCCCGGAAGCAATGCATCTGCTTGGAGTAAACTAACAAACTTGTTAACTAATATGAAAGGTAGTAATTTTTTGAATGTTTTTGTTGCAAGGTAGGGAGAATTTGATGTTTTAAAATACTCCAATCAGTGGTTTGTAAAACTAATCAATGTAATAATTGCTCTATTACTTCAATAAACACATTGACCAACACAATTTTTGATTTATGGTATCTATATATTCAATAAAAATGCTCAATTCAACTCAATTCAATTCAGATGCTCAAATTAACTAAGTTTACCTTATCTGTTTTCTAATTTACTTTATTTATAAAGATTGATGCTTTAGTTTGGTGCTGAGTAATTTTATAATTTCTTTAACAAAGATCTGTATTCCAACATCATGATGTGTAAGTAACAGGCAGTTCTCATAGGATTAGAGGGCAGGATAGAAAAAGTGAATGCAGGTTAAGAAGGGAGGTGGGCAGAAACAGAATTCCTGGCTATTGTGATTAGAGAAAATCAGTTATGTTGGAAACAGCTACTTTCCTGTTGCCTATGGAAGCAGCACAGAGGCCTCTGCAGCAGAATCCAACTGTGTTAATCTCTTGAAGTTTTTATGTTTTCAATAACAAACCACTTCAAAAAGTTATTCTAATCTTTTAAAATGCTGAGGTCATTGATTAGTAACTTAACAGTTGTTTTGTTACTTGCTCAGTATGAGGTAGTATCATTAAACTACTCAAATTATGTCGTTCCATTACTGTGGGTTTTTTCTAAACCAGAAGTACTTTGCTTGGAGTCTCAAAATTCAAGCTGAAAAGAACACTTAGTGGTTTGCCTTTTCTTTTAACCGTCCTGCCAACACATCCCTGTGGAGAAATTAGTGATACAGCAATTTTGCAGGTGAAAGAAGGAAATCTGAAAATGTGTTGAATATTTAAGATCATTATTTTAATCCCAAATGCTGTACAGGAAGAAAGCTTTTCCTATAAGAGGAGCAACAGCAAGGGGAGGGAATGGGCTGGGCCTCTATGTGACCATGAATATCAGAAGCAGTTTTGTCTTTAGGTCAGTGGGTGTTAAATAAAACTCTCAGCTGATGAGCCCAAATATAAAGATGAGGCAATTCTTCCCATTGCAAGAACATGAAGCACTATGGCTGGTAGGTGTGTTGGCTCAAAAGGCAACTGGACAAAACTGATCAAAGAAAATTTGACAGTGGCTCAATAGCTAATGAAGACCTCACATACTTTTCAAAGTTAATGAGCCACAACTGTACAAAGCCATTGTATTGCACTGCAGCATCTCTACATAGATGTCCTGCTCTTATTACAATCTTAGTAGGAATTGCAACAACTCACTCTTGCTATTTTTAATTCATACTTCCTTCTGGGATGACTAAATTGCTTTACAGGTACAGTTTTTTAGATCCTGGCTTTTTTACTGAGGATGATGATCCTCTGATGCCCTCCATGGCACCTTCCCCACCAAGGCAGGATGGAGACCAGCCATTTTAGCCCTAGTTTTATCCTAACAACATCTCCCACACACATCTCACTTCACCCACCAGAAACCATACCAAATTTTCACTTACCTCAAGCTCTTTGGAACTATATCCTTTTAATCACAAAGAAAAAAAATCTGGGAGGAAGGAGAGGAAGATCCCTTTTTTTGCACCCTGTGTATTTTAAAAAGTTCCCACATAAGTTAGCTAGTTTTACCTAATTACCTAACACCTCACACTTCATTCCTCACTAGAATAGCAGCAAATCAGTTAGAAACTTTTTTTCACTTGCATGAAATGGTAGCCAACATGCTTCATCTTCAGCGAGGGAGGGAGCACTGCTGCCAAAGCTTAGGTATTGACAGCAGCACTTCAAGTAGTCATGGTCTGGTAGGACAGAAGAACAAGAACACAACTTGATTCTCCTAATCCTTAAAACATCATGGCTGGTGCATAAACAAAATTGTTCTACAGTACTGCAGGGCAACAGTGCTGACTGGGGAGTTACTACAGCAAACACACTTCAGGGCAACACTGTGGATGTATCCTAGCTCCAGGGAATACTAACAAGCAGAGGTGACCTAATAAGTTAAGATTTCTTAACAGCTGCAGATGCTTAAAACTGAAGAATGACTTAAACAGATTTTATTTTGATTTAGCTTTATAGCAGCTTGTCTTTCCAAAAGCCCAGGTTCACAGCAGTACAGCTTTATTCCATGCAGTGAGGTTAGCACATCATAATCAGAAATGCAAGCAACCTAAAATGACTATTGTTTCCAAGGCTCCAAGTTTTAATAGCAGAAAAAATTATCTGCAATGATAATACAGAGTTTTTGTGTATGTTAACAACTTTTTACAATTTATGCTCAATAACACTAGAAGCTGTTCAGGTGCATACCTTTTTCTAAACTAACTTACCAATTTTAAAAGGCAACAGGGAATGAGCTAATAGCCAGAGCTCCTACTAATAAAAACAGAAGTATTAGAAATCACATGCTTCTACAAAGATATATATATATCCCTGAATGTAGTCAGTTTCTCAGTTTCTCTTTTCTGTGATAATCATGGATTTCCAATTCAGCTGTAAAAAAAGTTCATAAGGTTGCAAAAAAGATTTATATGAAAATAACCTCTTTTATTTGAAATGGTAATATTTTCATACCTACTTAGTCCAAAGTATTTGGAATCTCACTAGTCACTTTTGTTCCATTTTTAGTCTGCTCTGATCTGTCAATGTTTCTATCTTAGAAAGCTTTCCATGTCATTTTAAAAAGTATATTTTAATATTTATATATTAGCATACATACATATCTATAAATACACAAAAAAACGTAATTACTTGACTAAGGAAAATGGAAGAACCTGGCTTACCAGAATTATTAGTCTATCCCCTTTAAGAAAATAAACCATCTGTATTTAAAACCCATATGGAAACTTCTCCTAAGTGTAAAATATTCAAAGTAGCTAGGAGTCTTCTATGAACAAAAATTAAATGCTTTGTCATCATACAGAGTTCGCTGGAAGAAAGCTTTATCTAGCTTTGTATTTGCACTGCAAGATAATGATTTTGCTTGTGAATCCTTGAAAGCAAAGAACAATGTACAGTGTGTCCTGCAGCACTTATTTGAGTAACACTAATCCTGAAAAGACTTTTTGAAAAACAGTCACATTCACAAACACTAACAGTTACTACCCTGTTACTGTCATATACCTTTGAAGGAGACATAGTTGATACTTGGAAATCAAAAGAATTAAATAGATTCTGTTATGGAAATGCACTTAAAAGGTTGTGGAGAAAATGTAGCAGCACTGCCATTTGTTAATATAAAAAATTTGTTACTACAAAAAAATCAAAGTTCTCTCATGGTGAGGGTCCAGTGGCTAAGGGTATGTGAAAAGGCTGCCCAGTCAACAAAAATAAGAATAGTGACAGGCCAACAGCACTCCTTACATGCAGACCAGAAAATTCTGGAAAACAGAAAAGCTGATAATGTTGCACTAGATACTAATAAAATATTTGCTGTTGGTGTCTCCTCCATTTCAAAAAACATGTACCAGAAGAAACATGTATCAAATTTTTATCTCTTGTAGATGCTGTTGAACCTGCAAGAGAACAGACAGAAATATAAATAACTGATACTGTAAGCACACACACACACACTCAAAATAAGCCTTTTATCTGAAAGACTACATACCATCTTAATGTCTGGCCTTCTGTTTTTTCTCTCATTCAGACACTTCTCAGCAACTGAATATATTTTATGAACTGAAGGTCCATCCCAGTCACTCATCTTTTCATCAACATAATCCTCAACAGTTGCTTCCTCATCCTCAATTTCATCTTTGATACTTAACTACAAGAGAGTTTGAACCAATGAGCAAATAACATTGTGAGCAGCTGAACATTATGCACTCCACATTAACACTTTGAAAACTTGCTTTTGAGTGTTCATTTCTTTCCTCACCACTTTTCTAGACAAAGAATAGTGACAATGGTTTAGCAGCATTATTCATCAAAATCTGTAAAAACAGACTATGAGACTATAAATAGACTATCCTTATCATAAATTATTTCTAGTTGAATTAACACAAAATCATAAAGCAATTTTCTTTAAGATGCATTTAATCTCTCATTTCAAGTGCCAGTTTTGTCTCTTTTTTAAGGGAAGCATGATCAACATGAAGTATTCATATTTACTTAACAACCCAGAAACCTGCAGGCTAAAGCATGAATAAAGTATTTTTTTGTTCAACTTTACAAAGTTTCTTTCTGTACATTGATGCCTTCTGTCACCAGCCTTGGTGATGGGTGTATCTATTCTAGGGAAACTTCTAGTTTGAAATAAATTTTTAAATTTTACTGGGTTTGTCCAAAGCTCTCCAGCTCCCATGCACTTAGAATGTGCTATGTGCAATCACAAATCCTGTTTGAGGAATATCTCAGACAAGTCAGCAAGGTAAATGAAGCAAGAAATAAAAATGCAAGTGAGTAGAGACAGGTCTTGGGCCTTCGTCTATGAGTCTGTCTGAAATTGCTAACATTCAACTAACCCCAAAATTTTCAAAGCTAAGGATGCCACAGTATCTTACACAGACCATTCTTTTTATGCCTCCAAAAGCACATTATAAAGATTAACTGTAGCAGTCAAATCAGACTTCACATTTCCTTTTAGATCCTATCTCTGAAAACGCCTGCTTCAAAAATACCAACAACCTTAAGATTCAATTTGACAGGGATTGAGTTCTTCAAGGTCTTTACAAAGCTCAACAGGATAAGTATTATGCTACTCCAGAAGATGCACCTTAGAAGAAAAATATTCTATTAATAGTATACAGCTATTTCTAAAGCTGTGAAGAAAGTGATCTGCTATAAAACAAGTAAGGAACTAAACTAATCCAAACCTCAATGCTATTCCACGCTTAGCAAACAAGTAGGTCTTTGTGTAAAAAATATTCTAAGAAAACCTTGGATTAAGTAGTTCAGAATTTAATTTTAAGCTAAATGAAAGGCTAAATCATGGGCAGCCTTGTAACATGCTTAGTTCAAGAGAATGAACTCTGAGAAATTAAGTTTCCTAATTAGTAGACTGAATTACTCATTGAATAGTAAGAAAGGAAACACATTTCAACCTACCCCTCACCATGCAAAGAAACTCTTACATTCCACACTAACTTGAAAAACACAAGTTATTTGCAAATTATTTGTAAAGTTGAAAAGAAATACATTGAGAAATACATACAGCAATTGCTAAGAAACACAAAGAACCCTAAAAAAAATAATTGAGATTAATAGTTTAAAATGTTCTGGTGACTGAGGAACTATCAGGGTATCTGAGTATAACAGGAGTATGCTGATAAAGTGTAATGGTATTCCAGAAAAAAGCAGTACCAAACCAAAGGGAATTACAGTATCTGACTGGAAGATGACAACCTTGGGGTCTGAACAAGCCAAGACATGAAAGTTTCAGCCTCACCTCTAATACAAATAATTGACACAAGAGCTGTTTCCATAACGAGGTATTCTGATGACTAATTTGCTTGTCTCAGAAGCTGTTAACTCACAATGATTTCACATAAAGTGATCCTGAAGCAGGAGGAGGGGAGAAGAAAGCAAAAGGAACATACCAGTAGCTGTGGCTCCCTGTTTTCATCTACTGGAGGAAGACCTGTTATTATCTCTAGTAAGACCTGGGAAAAAAAAAAAGCCACAATAACAAAAAAAACAAACAAACAAAAAAATCAAACAGAGAAGAAAAGTAAGAATAGATTAATCCTTGACATAAACAGCATTTGCAAAAAGGAGCATGACCCCCAGTCTTTCAAAGGAATGGTCATGGATCTGTGTTTGTCCAAAGATAGGTCTCTATAGAACTGATAATTGTTGCTTTTGTTCCTACCTTTATTTTACTAACTGCTATTAGCAGTATGGTTTATAGATTTCAACATTTAGCTAGAACTTGGAATGTTATTTTACTCTAGTCCTTCGCTTGTGAAATTTACATTTTAACATAATTATTGTAATCATTAGCGAATTCAATGTTTTAATCAATATATTGAAATTATTTTACCAATCAAAGTTTAGAAACACTGTCTTAAGAGAACATCTATTGGGAAAAGGATAAATAATAGATCACAGTGGATTATTTAATTTCAGATATTCTTGGGTTTGTATGCTTCTATCATTTACAAGAAAAGTAATATACTGCTTCCTACATGCTACTTACTACTCCAAAACTGAAGATATCAGATTTAGGTGTTATCTCTCCTCGCAGAGCTTCAGGTGCCATATAGGCTGCTGTTCCAACAACTCTTTCAGTCATGATTGTTTGTGTGAATGTTACAGATGCTCTTGCAAGTCCAAAGTCAGAAATTTTTGGCATGTATGTATCAGTTAGTAAGATATTTGCACTGGGAGAGAGGGGAGAAAAAAAAAAGAATTTTCCAAACCATTACAGTCATTAGGTTTTGTAACAGACTAACAGATCTTCAGCAACTAAATGCAAACTGCTATTTTGACCATTTCTCGAAATGTAAGGTATTTATTCATTTTTCATAAAACCAAGATGTAAGAGTTAATTTTGTTGGAAATTCCTCAATTTCAAAATTGATTGCTCTAAATAAATAAAGAACTGGCTTTCAGGATCAAGCAATGTTGTTTTTTTTGTGCATGCATGCATGGAAAAAAAAAAAGGAGCAAAAAAACCCAAGGAAAAAAGCAGACATGCCGTCTATCCCCACATCCTACAAATACAAACATTTCTTATAAGAGACCAGTAATGTTACACCCATGTTTTGGATCTGAACTCTCTTTCTCTAAGAAGGATAACAGAGATCTGATCAACTAGTACTGGATCACAGTAAAATTCTTAACTGGCTAAATCTCTAATCAGAACTAACAAAAGCAGGTTTTTCTATCTACCATCTAATACTAGGTCAACCATTACAAATTCACATGCCAAATTAATACTTATGATCTTATTTTTCCCCTGGAAGAGAAACAGAAAACTTACTAGTGTTGGAAAACCATACATGTTGTCTCTACTTGATCTCCAGTTTTTACTTAGAAAAACACTGAAGAAGGAAGCTCATCTAAAAGACCTTGAAGTTTTTATGAAATACTCAGTGGGATGAATTACAGTATAAATCCACTTTTTTTTTTAAACTTGTAGTACTTGGAAGCATTTTAAAATAACTTGATTTAACATTTCTGTAATCTTCCTCATTTTCTGACCCCCTTAACGAAACCATAATAAAACCACAGTCAGATACATGTAACACTTTCTAGAAAATTACATTTAACTTTCCCTTCTTTACCAAACCACAAGATTAACACAGCTGTAAGTTACAACAGATCAGACCTGCTATAAATACTGTTAAATATAAGACCACTGCAAAAGGCCAAACACTAATCAAAGTACCATCTACCAAATGGTTTCATATTTAAAGCTCAGCTTCTAAAACAAAGAAGAATAGGATTACAACTTCATAAATTTGAGCTTCTTTATCAACTGGAATCAAGCCTAAAGAGTGGTCTCTTTCTTTATACACAAGGAGCACATCAGAAGCAAGTTTTACTGAAACTGTCAAGCTTTGAGAGGTAAAGGAACTATTTATTGGGCACAACCAAGCAAAAAAACTATTGACAACATCCATTCAGTCATGTCCCCTTTAGCCTATAGAAAAGCTGTTCCTAGTGTCTGTGTGCTTATGAATCGTCTTCACACATCATGGCAAAATGAAGACTAAGGTAAGCCTTTTCAGATGTCTCCTCATCTAAGTTTTACCTGATAGTAGTAGCACTATTAATGATACCAACCAAATTTACCAAACTACTCACACTGCAAGAGGTTGCAAAATGGAATCCAAACAAAGAAAAAAATAAAACAAACCCCACATGATAATGATCAACTCACAGCAGCTAGAAGGGTAGAGCAGCACAAGGTAAAAAATGCGTCCCTTCCAGTCATTATACTTGTCCAGAGGCTTAAGCAGGGAAGAAAGAAGAAACATAAATTGTCAAAGCAGCAAGAATGTCTTATTAGGCAGCTGAAGCAAAAACTTGTCCCTAACAAGCTGGAAGGTCACAAAACCAAAGAGGCCTACTTTAGCAGAAAGCCAGAAAGCTATTCAAACACTCATCTGTGACACCCAATCAGTTGCTCCTTCTTAAGCCTCAGAAGGAGTAAAGGATTTGGGGCTTTTCTTCAAAGATTTCAATCACTTTGGTATTTAAAACCCCCCCACAAAAAACAACACAACGAACTTTAGCAAGGAAGGGCAAAAAACCCCAGAAAAAACCCCAAACAACCCTACAACAAAACCCCCACCTTTTCTGAGCTGTGATATCCCTAGAAAAAATTCTGGTATGACAAACAAGTGCATGTGCATTATCCTTGAAGAACCTGAGCTTCAAAATATTGCTGAAATTATTTTACTGCTTTCAAAATAAACGGTAAATCAAAGAAGACACTCTGTTGGGGAAAAAAATCCCCATTAAAAAAGTTATTATGTTCTCTAGCAGCAGCTTTTTCAATAGCAGCAGTTGTGAAAGAACAACACGTCTGGATGACCTTGCAGCACTCAAGTAACTATCTGATAGTAACTGATTACAATAGCTTCATAATTATCTTTAGAAGTTTGTACTGGTCATGTCCTTGTAGAACAGACAAGATTATGGTGATGGATGTCACTTGCAGAAAAGATTGTGCCCTTGACTGAAACTGATTCTTGCAGCTTGTCCTCTTTAAAATTATTACCAGGGGAAAGAAAAAAAAGAAAAAACGAAAAATACCCAAAAAACTAAAGAGGGAAAAAGGGGAAATGCAGTCAGTGATAGTCAGCAGCTTTTACCTTTTATTTTACCTTTTAATATCTCTGTGAATATGATTATTTTCATGCAAAAAGTTGATACCATTTGCTGTGCCTTTAGCAATTTTACATCTTGTATTCCAAGGAATTGATGGAGTGCCATCCTTGTATAAGAAGGGAGAAAGGCAAGTAGAAAGGTAAAAATCTAATATATACACTCACATAGAACAAAGCATAAAAAAACACAATCCAAAACCATTTTCTTGCTCTGCTTTGTGGCTTTCAAGCAATTCATTAGAAGGACTAATAGCGTACATTTCATAATTTACTTGGGCAGAAATGCATTCATTTGTCACAGTCAGGTCTTTCCCCTGAATTTTGCCATTGATTAATCAATCCGTTGCAAAAAGTGTCCTTGATAATATTAAACTCTGCCCCTACAAGGCTGGCTAAATGCAAAGAGCTATTTGTATGTACTGCATCTTCCACTGAGTTTCAGCACCGATACCACAGCCTTTTAACCCAAAGCAAATAATTAAAAGCCATCAAGGCAAAACTATTTCAACTAACAGTGAGAAGTCAATCTTCCAGTTTTTTTTGGATTTACCACTTCTCGAGAGTTTAGCCCGATTCATGTTACTAACTCGACCTCAGAAGTGAGGACACCTACATTTTAAAGCCACTTCTTAATCCTGTCATTAGCCGAGGGAAGCGGATTGGAGCATCTCATCACCTTACCACCTCCCTCACCTGCTCCTCAAAGCACAGACAAAAAGAGGACATAAGCAAGAGTCTGTGCCTCAAAGACTTCCAGTGAAGTCAAACAATGAAGTTACAGCAAGGACATACATTCAATATGCACGTTCGTCATCTATTTGACATTATCAGAAGATTCTGATGTATAGATTCTGACTTAGATTCCTTATGTTTTACGTGATAAGTTTGTCTCTTCCTTGTAACAGTTTCAGATATTTCTACTTTCAATTACTACTAATCTTTTAAGCTTACTTGATGATAATGGCCAAAGTTACCTGGATTAACATTTTCATATACAACCTTGCCAAATACTGCTCATTTCCACAGATAAAGTTGTACTGCCTTAAGTAAAACTTAAGTCTCTCTTCTGCATTGATTCAGTTAAAAAAAAAAAAGTTTAAAATTGCAGATGTATAAGTAGGTGCAAACAAACCAACCTGAGACAGAAGGGCTACCATAAACATGTTCTGTCCTTTCCCCAACCACTGCTACTCATTCTCATCCTAACACCACTTCCTTCCTGTTAGGGCAGGAGTGTTTATGCGCAGTAAATGTCTCCAGGAGAAAATTTAAGGTTTTTTTCACCCCGATCAGTTCTCTAACCCAGCCCTTTCTCCAACTACTAAATGCTTGAGCCAGTACAACAGGAAGATCAGTTCAGAAAAAAAGCAAAGCAACATTCCTTAGTTCTGGAGGCATAGGGGGTTGAAGTAGCACGAGTTTAAAATGTTTACAGATTACAACCTCAGAAGCTGCATTTGCTTAGTATTAAGCAGATTTTTAGCACCTTCAACAAACTAACATGGACACTCACCTATTAGGTTAAGTCTGACTTACTATAAGTATCACTCTAACAAGTGACTCTTTGTCCTTCATGCACAGAGTTGCCTCACCAAAAACAAAGCAACTTATTAAAAGCCAAGGCTAGAAGAGAGGTAATTTGACTAAATCATAAGAAAACATCGCTTTTACACCAAATACTAATTTAAAAAAAGAATGTATATTTCATTTATTTAGGCACTTCAGAAAGAGACACACAGATAATGAACATTGTATTATAACCACTATCACAAAGGCAATGAACAAAGGACAATTGCACAACGCAAAATCTCAAGAACTAGCATAGAACATGCCAGTGTAAGAACCAGGGACAATACAGCAGCAGCCCCTGCTCTGCTCCACGCAAGCACAGAAAGCCCAGCTCCTGTGCCACTTTAGGTATTGGTACATGACATTGGATTATCAGCCTGCTTTGACCTTAATGTGTTTAAAACATTTGTATAAAATGTTATTGGAAAAATACCTGTGGTCATGTTTCTCTTTTAGAAGTAAGTGGAAAAACATCACTTGGCCATGACAATTTTGTACTGTTTTGAAGATATTTATGAAATGCCTATACCCTAAGAAAGTAAGACAACTGGAAACCAGAAAAGATTTTACTTACCAGACAAGCAAGTCTGTCAAGCAATGAACCATTTGGCATGTATTCGTACACCAGACATGGCTGAGCACCATCACTTGAGAAACCAAGCAGTTCTACTAGATTCTCATGCTGACACCTACAGAAAAAAAATTGTTCAGATATACTCTGAGAGTCCCAAAAACTGAGGAAAATACAAGGCAGAGGGAACTTGATCCCAAATTATTTGTGTTATCTGCCAGCGAGATGCCCGTAAAAAGCCGTAATGACATAAGAGAACACTGTACTCACTTTGCCATAATTCTTATTTCTTGATCAAACTGCTGCTTCAGGTCCTGAACACTAACATCAACCATCTACAACAGGAAGTATTTGACATTAATATCCCTGGCCATATTGAATTGCACAGTTGTTCATTAAAAAAAAATTTTAATTGTAAGCGTTTCATTAGTTACATGTAACAACTACTTAAGTATTTACAATTTTTTTTTATTCAACTAAAAAAGTATCAGAACTGGATATACAACATTGTTGAACAAATGGATCTCCATTTAATTTAATTGCATCTACCCATTAATTAATTACTTCTTTATATAAAACTAATTATCTCAACCAACCATCAGTTATGAAGACTACAATTCTGCAGCAATAGGCACTTAGTTTATTAATCGATTCTGAAGCCCTTCCTTTCTACCCCTTGTGTGGGGTGGAGGCTGAAGTACTGGGAGAGCACACTGCTTTTCCAGAAAACTGGCCTGAGCCACTCAAAGAAGAACTACAAAAAGGGAAAGACTTTGTGTCTGGTGACTGTGTGCTGACTCACCACTCATGGAAATACAGGATAAGGTTCTCAACTCAACTGATGTTTAAAATGCTGACACTTTTTGAATTATATCACTCAACATTTTCCACAGATAAACAACTCTATACCATGAAGAACACAGTCATTAAAAAAAAATGCCTAGGACAACTCACAGCAATGAGCTTCTTGACTGCCACGTCTCTGCCATTGATGCAGCCTTTGAACACAATGCCAAAGCCACCTTCTCCTAGTTTATTACCTCCAGCTGATTCTGGTCGTGCATCAAAATTATTTGTAACACTTTCCAAGTCATGAAACAAAAAATTATGGAAATCTGAAAGACACAATTGTCATTTAGCACAGCTATGTTTTCACTTAAAAACAGGAGTATCAAATAGATGCTCTGCTTCAGTTCTATTAAACCAAAAATTAGCTAAAATGCAAATCCTGACATAGTGGAGCCCTACTTCCAGTTTTGTGATTAAGACAGCAGAAAAAAATATGAAATGCAGAAAAACACATATAATTAGCTATGCATAATTTTCTTCACAACTAGCACTGTAGCAGCCTTGAGGTTGTATTTTTTATTAGTACTCATAATACAGGTAATAGAAATTAAATGTGCAGAAGATTAGAGAGCCACACTGCATCAGATTTAAAAATATATCTAGATCACATCATGTTTCTGACAGCAACCCAGAAGTCAACCTGTAGGAAGGAATGGACCAACCCTATACTTTTCTACAATGCTTTATTTACTCATATTTTCTCCATCACTCTTAAGTAATTTCTGATATGTAAAATCCAACTTTAAAACACAAGACGCCAGCCAGTCTACAAAATCAGTATTGATAAAGGGCAATAGGATTCTGTGTATCACAAAGTAAATTGCAATTTAATTAACAGTCAAGTTCTCCATCACAGGAGCTACCTTATTGGCAAGGTGCATCTCATATTCAGACATCTTATTACACAGGCTAAATCTACAGCCACAGAATAAGAGCAAAAGATTTCTTTTCCCATAGACACACAATGACAGGGACAGAGTAATTGCCCTAATGTATCACTATGATTTATTTCACATGGAGTGAAGTATACATCATCAAGAAAGACTATACTTAATTCTACCAAACTAAGTGCCTACCTGTGTTACTTGACTGTGAACTGCTACTCTCTTGATTTAAGCAGGAAGGAGCTGAACCTTGCTTCTCAGTACTCTGAGCTAAAACAGGCTTTACAGATGCCACCTCTTTTTCCTGTATAGGCAGTTGTTTTTCATGTATAGGCAAGGTTTCCTGTGAAGGTAATGTAACTTCTTGTGCCATCCTCGCAGATTCTGAAAATGGAATTTAGAAAAAGTGTTAACTACATTAGGAATCAAAAACCAAGTCATATTAAGGTCTGTATTTACTAAGATTAGGAGACAAGTAAGTGTCATGAGAAAGTCATATTCTGCCACAGTATCTAAACTGCAGGACTCTTATTTAAATAAACCTTGAAACTCTTATTTACAAATAATGAAAAATGAAAATATGCACTTTTTGTTATTTGATCTAATCCTTCCTGATGTTCAAGTTACTGTGAAGCTCTTTAGCATCTTAGAACACTGAGAACACAGAGCACAATGTACAAGAGTAAGAGTTACCTGGAAGCAAAAGCCTTGCTGGTGCTAGGAACTGATTCCTAACTAGCAGATCCACAAGATCGCCAACAGTACAGTTTGTCGTTCCCCAGTCATACAGTAATTCACATGTGGGGCTCTTCCCCATTTGTACAAATGCCTCAAATCTCCTTAAAAGATAAATTAAGATCAACATTAAAAACATAAAATAAATGTGACCTGAATAACCATGACGTGAAAGAGATTAAAGGTAAATGAAAACCCCAAACCCAAAAAAACCCAACAAACGTTCAGAATGTACTGAACTGTACTGTACACAAAATATTCTCAAATATTCTGAAAATGTAGGTAAAAAGAAAAAAGAAATTCAAACTCACTGGGAAAATATGCAAAATATGGGAAAAACTAAGGGAAAAATATGCATACATAGCTTCAAGACTTTGTCCAGGACCAATATATATATCAGGACATGGGACTAACAGAGAAGAGGACAGTGAGAGACAGAGGGCAAGTCAGAGCCAGATCAAATGGAAATTGTCATCCATTTGGTATTCATACTTCATTTTGAATATTTTGAGATGAGCATTAAGCAAAAATTGAGATCCATTATTCTGACCAATTTATTGTTATTATTACTGAAATAAAAACAAAGATCTAAAGCTACCATCACTAGAAAGGCAGGAAACCAATGATGATAAGTAGGGTATTTAAATTCTCATAACCTCTGAAACAGGTCCTTCGAGAAATGTGTTCACAAAACACTGCTGCCATTACTTCTTGATTAAATTTGTTAGTTTTAGGCCTTGGGCTCCCCACATTTGTTGGGCATTGTCCTGGGAAGAGTGAATTAGGAGTTACACTCCAGCTGTATCCTGCACTGTTCTTGTGCAAAGATGCACAATTAAGTCAATGTCTACTGGTCTCTAGGGTACAGAATGTTACACAGACAATGCTGTACCACGAAACACACATATGCCTGTGGCTCTAATTAATTCTGACTTCCTTAGTCAATTCACTCTGGCTACAGCTCGTCAGAAAACTCCACTACAGAACAATTAGGAGTAATTACCTTGAGTTCCCTAAGGAAATGCTACTACAAGATTGAAGTACGTACTGGCACACAAACTGCAACAAGTTACAGTAATGGGATGGGCAGCAGAATGGGATGGGCAACAGTATTTATGTCAAACAGTTAATAAACAATGTTTTGTGTAGAACCTTATATGCATTTGGTTGTATCTGCTTTCACCAGATGGGTTGGTTATATCTACTGCTAGTTTCTTCCACCCCTCTTGCGGGTCGATGAAATCTGCCAGCTGCCTCATGAGCCCGTAGCCAAGGCAGCGCACGTACGTCGAACTCGTCACGGGCTTGCTCATCCTCAGCTCCTGAGGAACACAAACGGGCCATTACCGAAGAGGTTCCCGGGGGCTGCGGCAAACCAGAGACCCGGTAACGGCCGCTCCTTCGCGCCCTGCCCCACATCGGGCCCCTCCGTCCCCC
>NW_009970718.1:3037490-3061502 GCF_000747805.2 Chaetura pelagica | reverse complement strand
CGCGGGTCCCGTCCCGCGTGGGTCCCGTCCCTTGGGCGGGCGCCTTTCCTGAAGTGCTTGTTGCGTTTTGCTTTTCACTGCCCTTGTTTGTTTGTTCTCTCCTCCCGCAGGGGTGGTGGTTTGCCGCGGGAGCGGGGGAGGCAGGGCAGCCATGCTGCCTTCCTTCAGCTACGTGACCCATCACGTTGGCTTCTGTGGTACCATCAAAAACTCGCCGAGTGACTTCGTAGTGACAGAAATCGAGGTGCCCGAGCAGCTGCAGGGGGTTACCAGGGCTGAAGCCCTTCAGAGAACCGGCGAAGTGCTGCTAGAACACAGCAGCCCGTGCCTGCAGCAGCCCAGAAAGCTGAGGGTGGACCCTCTCGCTCTGCCTGCTGAGGCCTGTCCTGCTGGCGCGTCCAGGCCCGCGGAGGGGGACCCGAGCTGGGCAGGAGGCGGCTGTTCTGCATCCCCTAACAAAAACCATCACGAGGGTGAACCTGACCTGAAACCTGGCCTCAAAGAAAACAATGCGTTGGATTCCTTACTAGGCAAATCCATGAGTGATTTGCTTAATAAATTCGCTTGTGATTTGAAGGATGCCTGGGACTTGGAAAGTACCGCTGACTCTAGCACCAGGGAGTTCTCCCTGGGACCTATACCGGACAAGAAAACCCGAGCTGATTTACACAGTGCTGTCAGGCAGAAATTCCCCTTCCTAGTTACTGCTACAAAAGACAGTGAGATGATAGTGAAAGGAAATGCTGATTACAGAGAACTTTGTCAGTTAGTGACTGAAAAGGAAACAAGTGATTTCTTTAAATTTTTGGATGCAAAGCTAGAAAATTCTACGTTTTCTTTTGAGCCTGATGGAAACAAAGAGCACAGGAAAATAGTTCACCACTTTATCAGTAGAAAATTTGGGAAACTTTTAGAAACAAAGTCTTTTACGGTGACAGATGTCAATGATCAGCCAAATATGTCAATAGTGGTACGATTTAGAGAAAAAAGGTGGTCCAGAAAAAGATCTGCTGGTGGTTTCCAGGAAAAACAAGATGTTTATACAGGTAATGGTGTATTTTTAGTGAGACAGATATTATTGTTCTTTGGTAAGACTAAGACTTGGAATAATTTTTTAATTACATATGGGCCTGGTAGACCTATTGTTTATGCTGAAATAAATTATTATTAATACAGTGCAGTTACATCACTGGAGAAAGAGATGGATGAATCCAGTTACTGCAGTGGTTTTACATAAACTGTTCAGTTACAGTTCTTTTGTTTGTAGCACTAACTGTTATTCCCTGTGTGATATCTTTCCCTCAGAAGTAATTGGGGAATTTTAGAAGATGCATCTAGATGTTGGACAAGTCAATAAGGTCAAATTTGATTTATTATCTCATTCCTTGAGATACAGAGAATGTTTCTAGGAGCAAGTCAGTACATGTTCATTTAATTGTGTTGCAATTTATCAGGTGCTATTTTTAAAGGCAGCAGAGGGTTCCAGTTTTCTAAAGAGTTTTGTGTGCTTTATCTTTTTCAGTTTCCTTCTGTTCTGTGGGGTCGGAGGACATTTTCTTTACAGTTTCCATGCTAGTATAGCCTGAAGGGATGAACCTGCCTATCTGTCATGGCAGAACACCTGTATGATTTAGAAATGCAAATTCCTAATAATTCTGAGATGATTGTTTCAGCTTTCACCCTTCAGAAAGAAAATCTGGAAACGCTAGAAGCAATCAGCTTATTGGCTGCTGAACTTGGTGTTCTTCCTTCAGACTTCAGCTATACTGGCATCAAAGACAAGAAGGCTATTTCTTACCAACCTATGGTTGTGAAGAAGGTGACTCCTGAGAGGTACTAACAATCTGATACTATCAACATGGGATAATCTTCTGAAATGTTCTTATTCATATGTCTGCCCTTCTCGTGTGTTAGAACACAGTGGAAATGGTTTTATTGTTTTGTGGCTCTAGGGAATGTACAGCTTGGCACAGAAGTTCCGTAGTGTTGAGATTTAAGCAAAAAGTTTTGCCTTTCTCTGTATGAGACCCTCAGAAGTCCGTACTGGTGCCAGTGCTGTTTAACATCTACATCAACAATATAGACAGTGGGATCCAGGGCACCCTCAGCAAGTTTTCAGATGACATCAAGCTAACTGGTGCAGTCAATATGTCAGAGGGATGGGATGTTGTCCAGAAGGACCTGGACAAGCTAGAGAAGTGAGCCTGTGTAAAGCTCATGAGGTTCAGCAAGGTCAAGTGCATGGTCCTGCACCTGGGCAGGAACAATCCTCGCTATGAATACAGGCTGGGAAATGCTGTGTTAGAGAGCAATCCTGCAGAAAGGGACTTGGTACTGGTGGACAAAAAGTTGGATGTGGGCAAACAATGTACACTCACAGCCCAGAGGGCCAATTGGCATCATGGGCTGCATCAAGAGAAGTGTGGCCAGCAGGTTAAGGGAGGTGATTCTGCCCCTTTGCTTTCTTAAGACCCCATGTGGAGCATTCTGTCCAGCTCTGGAGTCCTCAACACAAGGGGGACATGGACCTGTTGGAACAAGTCCAGGGAAGGGCTGCAAAAATGATCATCAGAGATGATGTCAATGATTATCAGAGAGCTGGAGCACCTCTCCTGTGAAGACAGGCTGAGAGAGCTGGGATTGTTCAGCCTGGTGAGGAGAAGGCTTTGGGGAGACTTTATAGTGCCTGAAAACTACACGAAAGCTGGGGAGGGACTGTTCACAAGGATGTGTTGGGATAGGATGAGGGGAAATGGTCTTAAACTAGGGCAGGGTAGATTTAGATGAGACATTAAGAAGTTCTTTACAATGAGGATGGTGAAGCACTGGAACAGGTTGCCCAGAGAGGTGGTGGACACCCCATCCCTTGGAAACATTCATGATCAGGCTTGACCAGGCTCTGAGCAACCTGATCTAGTAAAAAATATCCCTGGACCCTGCAGGGGGTTTTGGCTGGATGACCTTTAAAAGGCCTCTTCCAACCCCATACATTCTATGATTCATAATATGAATATACTAAATCGTCTGGGACAGTATCCTTCCAATTCACGCTCATGGGATCCACTTTACAATTTCTTAAATAGCATCCAGTAGCTGGAACAGAGGAGGCTATGCTACACGACACAACAGGTTTTCACAGTTTATCAAAGCATTGTTTTGTGACCACAGGTAACAGCTTGAAAGCTTCATAAAGCTACAAACCTGAAGTAGGCAGTTACAAATATATTTTGGACAGGTGCTCTCTTTGAATGCGAAGTATCAACATCTACTGTATTATGCTGCTTAGAAGCATATGAGTAAGTAAAGAAGATATCACCAAACCTGAGGGCCAAAAATTCATTCTGAATAACGTGTCAATAGTAGAAGATACGCCTTTTCATTCCTTTTTTTTTTTTTTCTTCCTTCCTGTAGCCTATTGAGAGGGTGAAAAAATACATCTTAAGTTCTGCCATAGTAACAGTAAAAAATTTCTGGAGTCAAAACCATAACTTGTTTCTTCCTCAGCTTTAACTTTCTAGTGGTTTTTGTTCTTAGCAACAAAGTACTCTTTGCAATTAGAAGAAAGCAGAACTCATGCTTTTAAGATTTATTACTAACATAAATATCAATAGTAAAATTCTGCTGCAAACTGGGATGTAAGACCAGTTGTTCCAGATATAATTATAAAAACTTTGCATTAATTAATACTTAAATGATTATGCAAAATAGTTAAATACTTCCAAGCCACTAGCCTAACAGAAAATAAATATTTTTTTCTAAATAAAAAAAAAATAAAGTTATTAAAATATTGCATAGAATGTAGGCTCTTATGCTGGAAATTTCATTTTATTTGAATGACTATTACTTACACATAAGAACAAAGAGATTCAATGGATACTATAAAGGACAAATTCTTGAACTGTCAGCTGTGTTTCCAATTACAAGCATGTAGAAGCATACCCAGAAAGTCAGTGCACTGAGTTTGTTATCGTTAAGGCTGACCAAGAAAGAGCAGTTGTGTTTTGGAGTCTGCTAGAGCACATTACTTTTTCTTCTTCTTTTCTTTAATTATTTTTTCTGTAATGAAAAGCAGATTTTTAGGACTGAAAAGTAAATTACTTTTTTTTCAATAAAAATGAAAAATTCGGTTTAGTTGCTTTGATAAAGTTCAATGAATTGCTTCATTTCAGTATCTGTGGAGCTTCAGAATATAAATGAAGCAAACACTTTAAAGAGTATTTCTGAACTGTAATTAAAATTTAAGACTTGTATGTCTCCATTTGATTTGGTTTTCTCATAATGTTTTACATCCCTTTTTAATTTTTGTTTTTAATTCTAGTGCAACGGTGAAGAAGACATTTATTAGAAGTTGTATAGCTTTAGTAGAGGATGTTTCATAATTCCTCCCAATTATTCATGCAGGTTGAAAGAAATTGGAAGCAAAATGGAAAACAAGGGCATGAGAATACACAACATCCGTTTGGCATGCCAACACCTTAAACTTGGTCAGCTGAAGGGCAATCACTTTGACATAGTTGTAAGAGATCTTAAACACCACAGTCATGATGACTCTTCTGCAGATTTGAAAAAGAGAATATCTGAAGCAATAGAAAATGTTGAGGTAAAAAAGTACCATGGTTGCTAATAATAAGCTGTTTTAAATTATGTGCTGTAAAAATAAAAAAATAATTGTAAAGAAAATGCTTTTAATAGCACAATAATGGCACTATTTCCCAGTTTTGATGCTTTTTGCTATTTTATGTCTTTCCTGCATTACTTAAGGAATCAGGAGTAAAGCTGCCTTCCACGGCGGGACCGTAAGTGAATTCATTCTGTGTTACAAACCACAGACCCCAGAGTGTGCAGCAAGGCAGATGGGAAATTTAGTAGGAAATTAGTATGGGTACATAAGCTATTGCTGCACAGGCCTAAGGCAAGCCCAAGTGAAGTGTTTCACTGTGGCAGTTGACAGCATGACAGAAGGTAGTCACACACATCAACTGATTGCCTTTTTTGGTCATCAGAAGAACTTGCATGGTTGGCTTAGGTGAAAAACTGTTCTTGGCATAAATACATGTGAAGTGTCAGCAGCAGAGAAAGAAGATCTGCTGAAATTCAGTGGAATTTGTTTGCTGTTATCCTTAGTCCCTATAGAAAACCCCATAATCAGACATTCTTAAATCACTAAGAAGAGGAAAATAATAGAATAGAAAACAGTAAGTCTTTTGTACAGCAGTAATTTTCATGCCCTATCTTTCTGAGTACTAACCGTAATACCAATTACTTTAAGAAGATTAATCCAGCAATAAAGACTTGAATGAGAACTACCCATTATGCAAAAGCAAAAGGCATTACTCATGTTTTGGAAAAGAATTTTATTGAAAAAAGCATTTAGCTGGTACTTTAATGCTTTTCTCTCTCTGTGCTCCCTCTGAGCACTAGTTTTTTGTTTTACTGTTTGGAAAATAAACACAAATTCCTATGATTGTGTGTCTTGCTTTCTTAGATTTATTTTACTGATGATAAGATGAATGACAAATACAACATGGGTATTAATCCAAAATTTGGATTTCTCCTATGAGAACAATATCACCTAAGGATGTCCAAAGCAAGGTTATGTAATTTAAACTGAATACCCATTTCAGACACAAATGCTGCATATTTTTGACTTGTATACTCCATGCATATTTACTGTTTTCAAGGAAAAGATGTTCTCATTGAGTCACATGACTGTGATTTTACTGCCCACATGTGACCGAGAAGTAGGAGACTTAAAATACCAATTAGCAGAAGTGCTCACTCTTGGTCTTTACTATTGTAATAATAATGCAAATCATCTCATGTGAAAAAAAAAATAGTATTTTTAAGAAAAAATGTCCAACAGTGGTTATTGTTCATTACCTGTGCTATGCCACATTTGCTTGAGTAGAGATTTCATAATTTGGTGCATATAAAAAGCTTGATTACTTTGACTTGACCAATAATCGTATTTATGATGAATAACTATATAGAAATAGTTTTGTTTAGTTTACCTGTTTTTTATAAAAGTGAAGATGATGATAGAACTTGATTGTCATTTTAGATGTTTCTAAATTAGGGGCTAAAATATTGTCATTATTCCTAAATTACGATTTTGTTACATATTTTTTTCTGATTAAAAATACAGTTTGCATGCATTTTGGATTTTAATGTAGAGGTGTGTGCTTAGCATTACTAATTGAACCTGATACTTTCATGCTTTTAACATATTTATTCTTTATCATTCTAGACAAAAGGTTTTGTAAATTACTACGGACCTCAGCGATTTGGACAAGGACAGAATGTTCAGACAGATCAAATAGGATTGGCTTTACTGAATGAAAAAATGGTATTTTCATTTTGAAATTAAATAGTTACTGTCAAGTTAATTTCACATTACTGTTACAACGTATAGTGCTGCAGTTGACCTTCCCATTGAACAATTTCATTTATGAGATAAACCTGTATGTGTACTGGAAGTAATTGCCAGGTCAGTTTTGACAACATAAGCATGAAGATCTTCATCCTGAAACAGAAAATCTTTCTTAAACAGCAGGTGCAGCTTTAAATAGCACAGGAAGTGTTTTTTTGGTCTATGATTGGTGTGTGATTGTGATCATTGCCATGCCACTTGACAGGAAAGCAGTTGCACTCCATACAAGGTTTGAACACTGAAGTGGACTCGTCTTTAAACAATGTTTATTTGTGGTCCTGATTGCCTCCTAACTTCTAGCCTCTCTATCCTGCTGGTGGTCTATATACTTCTTAAAAATGTCATAAGACATTACATAGGATTATATGAAAGGGTTTTTGTTTTCAATACCACAGTGATTTACCCTCTATATACAAAATATGTCTGCTTTTCATTACTCCTTGGTTACTTTCCCTAACTCTTAGTTCGAACAATTGCTTGCTCATAAGCTAAGGAGAGCTTATTTCTTAAGTAATAATTCATAAGAGTCATCTACTTTCCAGTGTATGTGGTAGAGTACTTAGCACAGGTCTAAAAAAGAATCAGATGCTACAAAGTCAAAAGAACACTTGAGTAGCCTCTTCTTCTAATCTTGTTTTGTTTCTGAGAAAAGTCAGGAAGACTTATCCTCCAAATAGAAGAAGAAACAAGATTTGAGGGCAGCCCATAAAAGTTACGGTTGATATATCTGACATTTTGAATTCTCGCATGCTAGCAGTTGGTACCAGGGGCCAGTCCCTGCAAAGTAGTGATTTAAATCTCTAGTCTTTACACAGGTACTTTTAAATTTAAAACATGTAGAAACTACTATTTATATTTAAAATGTGCCAGTATGTGCTTGCACAGTCCAATGCAGAGGAAAACAAGAACCAAATGCCACAGGTGGGTATAAGTGCTAGCAAATGTGTAGCTCTGCTGGTGTTGCAAGTAGCAGAAGTTAGTGTAGTGTTTTCTCTGTCACAGTGTCATCCAACTTAGTACAGATCAGTATAAAAAACGAAAGATTGTTCCACTGTGTGATACTGTGAAAAGTGTTGAGTTTAAATTTAGCATGAAACAGGTAAAAGGGAAAGAAGGAATCTTCCTGTACAGGATAGGATGATGGTATTACGAAGTGGAGGAGTTGTAACTGGATGCTCAAGGAGATTGACTGATTTGTCATAAAGTTTTGAAAGCTGTCATGTGTCTATAATAAAAAAAATACTGTTCTTTGAAGGTGAAAGCTGTGAAGTTATTCTTCACACCTGAAGATACTGATGACCCTGTAAACGATGCAAAAAGATACTTTCTTCAAACTGGTAAGTCCAGTTACATTTTCTGTATGTTTTTTTCAGGGTTGGTATTGTAAGACACTAAGGTGTGTTGCTGCACAGAGAGATACTTTTGCTGCTGCTTTGTACCACGTAATAGCATATTCTGCAGAACTCAGTAGACTTGCACAGTTAAAAATTAGATGAGTCCCTAAATGTGAGAAATAGTGGAAAACTAATGTACTTCAGATACAAGACAGTATAGAAACAAACACTGCATAGCGTAAGGCTGGACAAGACTAAGATAATTTTACCAAAGCATTTTTAGACTTCTCCCATCTGTCAGGTTTTGGAATATAAGCTTCTCCTCCCTAATAAAGAAAGTATACGGGAATGAGGCAGTCCACTCTTAGCACTGACCACATGTGGGCACCTAATTTTATGTGATTTCTATAACAATCTTAGCACTTGTTTTTTGCTCCTTTGAGCTTTGCTTTTACATCTCTTTAAGTATGTATCTGTTCCATGCTTTCCTGTGATCTACCTTGATTCTGTTTGAATTAAAATGAACAAAATATGTCAAAGGCAGAAGTGTGCTGAGTGAAATGCTCTTATTTTTCATAGTTATTGCTTTCATCATTTAACTTAACCTTTCTCTCCAAAACTAAAAATTTGGAGTTGCTCTTGACTGAAAAAATATTTGTTCTTTTCAAGTATGCCACATCTATTAGCCTTCTTATCACAGTAGGCTGAGAGAACAACTATGATATATAGCTTCAAGAGACAGCCATATGTTTCATTTCATAAAAACAGATGTGATTAATTATTCTGTGTTGTATGTTGCTGTATGATGCATGGAAAGACATTGATGTGGACTCTGCCAGGAGCTGCTTGCCTTTTCCTGAAAGCAAAAGGTAAAAGGCTTTCTCAGATGACCACTTGTAATGAGAAAATGGGTAAACTATACAATTTGAAACACACAACAGTCATATAATGTAAAATCTGATTAAATATATTTCCGTCTTGTTTGAGACACAGATTTCCTGCAGTGGCCAATGCAAATTGTACCTTTAAAATAAAGACAAAGTTTTTAACCCCCACAAAGTGACTGTTCTCAAATGATGTAAAGTAGAGGTTTCATGTTCTTTTATAGTTTGGTTTTCAATTTCAGCTACCTGATCTAAAAAAAGTTGGAGTGATTAAGTAAGTTTCTAAACCACATAAATAAATTCAAACTAGGCTGAGAAACTGAATGACAGCTAGTTTAGTTTATACTGCATGAAATAGAATTCATGGGATTGTGTTGATAGGCATCTAAGATAAAATTTGTCTAACATGACATATTGAAGGGAATAATAACATAGAAGTCACCATAAAAAGCTTAGACTGATACCACTTTTCCCTACCTGATTATTTAATCTTCTTAAGTGTAGTTTTTCCTGATAGGTAATATTTGAAACATCAAAGATTACTTATATGGTTATTTTTGTTTCTATCAGAAGATGCAAAAGGTGCACTCGGGATGCTGCCGGAATTTAAAGTGAGAGAGAAGATGTTGCTACGAGCTTTACATCGCTATGGTGTAAATCATGAAGGTTGTACCAAAGGATGGCTCAATATTCCTCATTCCATGCGCATATTCTATGTCCATGCTTATTGTAGTAAAATTTGGAACGAAGCAGCATCATATAGACTGCAGATCTATGGTTCCAAAGTTGTGGAAGGGGATCTTGTCTTCTCAGAACATGATGAAAGCTTTTTCCTGAATGACAAGGTGAGTCGTCACAGAATAATTCTTGTAAAAAAAAAAAAAAAAGCTTAATGCACTTGCATACATACCCAGACCTACTCCAATGCTTTTATTTTGGTTCATTTATTAAAAATATTAGTGACAAAGGTGAAAAAAGTTTTGTAGCTTTTTTTGATTTACCATACATAGGCATATAAGCTAGAGATATATTAGCAGCTTTTATCTGTTCTGACTATTCATGTAATTCAACTGAGAAGAAGAAATAGAATGTCAGAATTGGTATATGTAAGGATTTAGCCTGCATTGTGTATACTACTCTCCTTAGGATATGAGTGGTGAAGCTTTCAGAGTGGTCTGGGTGTGCCTGTATTACCAGTGTGCATAGGGAGAATGTATCTCACTTATTTTGGGTGAAAATCTTGCAGATTTGAAAGCAAGAGCATTTGGAAGTAACGTCCAGTCCCTGCAGAGTAGCTTCTGTTTCCCTTGTGATTTTTCTTCAACAAAATTTGTAAGAGTCAATGTTAATAAAACAAGTAGATCAAATAAAATTAAAATCAGAAGTACCAGATTCAGTATTGAGTTATTTATTTTAATACAGATATATTCCTATTTAATATAAAACCTTTTTCTTAGTATTTATGCTTTTGCTGATGTAGCACCAGTTTCTCCAATTAACCTCAAACTCAAAGATTGAGTTTGTAGTGATAATTTGCTAATTACTAGTAGCTAGCATCAATAAATATTGATGCAACATCATTTACCAATAAATATTACTTTATATTAAGCATCTTTATAATTCTTCATACCTGAAATAGATTATTATCCTTATAGTAGTCAAATAACCTTAGAATCCTTTAAGAGTTGGGAAGTACAGTGCATAATTCCTAAAATAAATTGTGTTTTATTTTGAAAAAAAGGGTTTTTTTTCTTAACTTCTTAAATGTCTTGTCAGGTTCATGTAGTCACTGCTCCAGAAGAGTCAGCTAACAAATACTCCATAAACCAAGTAAGTCTATATGAAAAATGTTTCTTGGGTTGTTTGTTGTTTTTTTTAACAATGTGATCAAGTTAACTGGTGTAGTCTTGCAGAATGCATATTAAAGAAAAGACTTGTGAACTAAGCTCCACTCTCATAACAAACAGGAGGAAAGAATATGTCTTTGTAATGGAAAGAAGTACAGTGTCATTTGCAGTATGACAATATTTATCTTGAAACTAGAGAATTTTTTCAGTCTACTGGGAGAAACATTCAAAAGCAGTCGGTGTTCTAATTTTGAAGGCTCAGAGTGCATATCTGTGAAGTCTTACATGGGCAATTTAATGTCTTTATTGCTGTATCTTTCCTAACAAGCAAGGAAATTAATGTTAGTGTTTTCTAGTTTTTTAGGAATCCTTATATATCCATTATTTTTTCTCCTTTAATTACATCCAATTACCTGCTTTGCACAGCTTCACAAGAGAGGCTGCTCTTTTACTATTTCAGGCCCCAAACCACAAGATTTAGACACATAGACATTTGTAATCACATATATTTAAAGAGAAATTGGTGGACTTAATTTCAAATGTTTGTTGTTTTGTTTTTTAATTTGAAGGTGGTTCTTCCAATGGTGGGACATAGTATCAAGTATCCCAGTAATAAAGTTGGGCAATGGTACCACGAAAGGCTTTCTAAGGATGAGCTGCAAATGTGCAAATTCAGAGTGTCTCCACTACAGCTGAATATACCCGGATGCTACAGACCCATTTTGAAGAATATTCAGAATGTGTCATATTTTTTGCAAAGTAATGAAGAAGGAATTGGAATTGAAGACAACTATCTGAATGAATCAAAAGTCTCTCTTCATATATCATTTGACCTTGATCCTTCATGTTATGCAACGGTCTGTCTGAGAGAAGTAATGAAATGTGACCTTTAAGATTCCAATTAATGAAAGATTGCAGGGGTATTATACAGTGGTGATACTTTATGTATAATGCCAAGAATATAAGGGAGAATAACAGTCCAAGCCAGAAACAGAAAAAAATCATAGATTGAGGTTCACACTGATTAGGAGGAAACTCACACAAAAAAATTTTAATGTTCCAAAAACATTCCAAACCCTAAATGCAAACCCTTGGTTTCACTGGAGTAAAGCTACGTGTTAATGCCACGCCAGTTTAACAGGACTTAATGAGGCCATGGGCTGCAAGCATGAATTTCATATTTGCATAGGCCTCTGACTTGCAGAGTTAAATCCTGGAAAAAGGTTTGCAGCAAGCACATTAATCTTTTATTTCATAATTTTTAAAAATGGTGTACACTAAATGCTGTTCAAGCAACAATGTTACAAGTTTGCAGCCAACATACATGTAACTGAAAAGCTGCTGTACTGAGGTCCACTAAATATATTTTCATTGTGTTCAGGCACGAAGTGTGAAAAGGTGAATGTCCTGAGTCAGCAGTGACAAAAGTCATCTGATACTTTATCAGACATTTTATGAATCCCCCATCTTTAATTAAAGCTAAGGATTTCAGGATTAAGTAGTTAGTTAGTGTTAGTTAGTGCCTATTCAAGCTCATCAAGATGAGGTGAGTAATGAACATAACTGCAAAATCATTTATAATAAAACCAAAATCCCATTTTATTGTTTACAGGATGACTTTTTTTTGCATCATAAAGCTTTATAGTAACAGGAATAGAAGGTTAATGGAACTGTCCCTGGAAAAAAGCTTTTATATTTTTTTCGTAATTAAAAAAAATAATACAGTTAACTGTGAGAAAATGTGTGGATTTGTGGAAAAGGGGAGAGCTGAAACATTTATTTTAGTACGGCTTTTGACACTGTTCCACAATATTCTTAAAACCAAGTTAGGATATTATGGTCAGGATCGATGGACAACCAGATGGGTAAAAAAGTGATTGGGTAAGGCTTAGAGAGTAGTGGTTAATGGGTCATATCCTATTCTCTGGTTTCTCCTAGGCCCCACCTGTTTTAACATATTTGTCAGTTACCTGGAGGAGAGGATGGAGTTCACTCTCATCTGATTTGCAGATGACACTAAGTTAAGGAACAAATAGATACTGTGGAGGTTCAGGGTGCCGTTCAGGGCAAGCTAGACATGCTGAAGGAACAAGCTAGCAGGAACCTTATGACATTCAGCAAGGACAGATGCAAAGTTCTCCTCCTGGGAAGGAAACACCCCTGCAACAGCCTAGGCTGGGGAGCTGCTCTGTGGGAATGGCCCTGGGGGTCTAATGGGCAGCTGAACATAGCCCAGCTCTGTGCCTTGGCAGCAAGAATAACTAGCAGTGCCCTGGGATGTGTTAGCAGGAATACAGAAAATAGGCGAAGGGAAGGGATTATGTCTCATTTTTCAGCACTTGTTAGACTAAATTTAACTTCTGTGTCTAGTTTTGATCCCCAGCACAAGAAAGACATAAAAAGGATGAACAAGGTGAGCAAAGAGCCTCCAGGCTATTTGGTGACACCAGCACTTGCCATTTGAGTACAGGCTGAAGGAACTGGGCTTCAACCTGGAAAAGAAATGGTTTGTCGTGGAACCAACAGCAGCTCCCCAGTAGCTGTGGGGGGGTTAGCAAGAAGATGAAGCCAGGCTCTTAGTACTGATGCACAGCAGGAGAACAAAAGACAATGAACATAAACTGAAATTAAAGATTCAGATTGGCTAAAACAAAGTACTTCTCCCCTGTGAAGACAGTCAGACAGTGGAACAGAATCCCCAGCGTCTGTGCAGTGTCCATCTGAGAAGGTTTCCAAGACAATGGGATAAAGCTGTGAGCAAGCTGGTCTGAGCTCAGAGGCAATCCTGTTTTGTGGAGACCAGAAATCTCTTAGAACCTGCATTAGCTTCTTTTAAACATAGTATTGCAAGTGTTTATTCAGTCTGTAGATGGCAGTATGACTTAAAACTAAAATGGAAAGTCCCATTTTTACTGAGAGAGAATAGTATAAATTGAATGCTGTTTATGGTATCAGTCTTTCAGTTGTTGCTAGCAGCTGAGTAAGATAAATCTCCCAAGACTGATAAATAGACCTAGAATTCTAAGAGTAGAAAAAACAGAAATGTAATTCACATTATTTCAATGCTTGTATAAAACTGTGTAGCAGTGAAGGATCCAGATAATTCACTGACTTAAGTAAGAGGATTACTCTATAAGTCTGTAGAAGTAATTCAAAATTTGACCCTCATCTTTTTTTATAGGAATTGTACAATTCAAGCTTGTGGTATAGAGCCAAACTGATTGAAAAGTCTATTTCCCTGCCATGACCCATCTGAGACAGCTTTGTTCCTGTCTTTGCTTTTCAGTATCACCTCTTCTGTCTTCCACATGTGCTTAAAAATACCCCTCTTCTGGAAAATTATTTTTAAATCAAATTGTTTTGGTACAGCACAGCTAAAAAGAGTTGTCCTGTCACCACTGACATGGTAAAGTGCTGCAGTGCAAACAGGAAACTGCATCCAGTTAAAATGACCAGAAGAAATAAATTGGCACGAAAGTTCCATTGAAGAGGCTGCTGCAGTTGTCTCCTATATGGCTCAAAACAGCCTTGAAAACGATCTCAAGGTTGGAATACATAATGTATTCAAAGTTGAGCCTTGATTTGAAAAAACCCAAAAGGTCAGATTAAAAGGTTTTTCACTGAAAGGCATTCTGGTTTAAAATAAAAATGACCAGAAGAAATAAATTGGCACGAAAGTTCCATTGAAGAGGCTGCTGCAGTTGTCTCCTATATGGCTCAAAACAGCCTTGAAAACGATCTCAAGGTTGGAATACATAATGTATTCAAAGTTGAGCCTTGATTTGAAAAAACCCAAAAGGTCAGATTAAAAGGTTTTTCACTGAAAGGCATTCTGGTTTAAAATAAAAGATCAGGAAATGGTGTTTTAAAAGTTCTGCAATCATTTTAGGCTCATTTGTCAGTACTTCTGTTGAACACTGAAAAGACTGATCTTCTTAGGCAAATAATACTTTCAGCAACTTTAAGATAAAAGCTAATTATGTGTGTCCATAGGTTAAATTCCTATAGTAGAAATGTTCTGCAGAGGAAAAGTCAGGTTAGCTATCAGAGTGTTTATATGGGAAACATCCTTCTTATTCCAGTAAGCATTTCTCTGTAATTAATTCTTTTAATCTCAGCAGCTATTTTACAGGATTTGGTATGTGAATTTGGAGAGGTTTGTATGAGTGAAATGCTCAGCTCCCTAAGTATAGTATATATAAGCAAAGCATCTGTGCCCCTGCATTTAGACAAGACAAAAAGAATTGCACACTGATCTGAGTTTAAGGAAAGGACTGATGTGGTCAGTCATCGCTCATGTTCCTAAGTACTTCTATTGCTACCATCCTTTTCTGATAAGCCTTAAAACACTTTGCTAATACTAATGAAGACAGGTCTCTGTTTCTAACAGAAGGGTTTTTAAGTTCAATGACCTGTTGATTTTTTTTCATCACAGATGATAGGTAATAGGGCATTTGAATGGGAAAAATGCAAATGTTCTTAATCAGTGAAATCCTTTTAATTCATTACAAATTTGACAACTAGTATTATCCTTAATGAGAATGTACAGATTTTCAGACCTTCAGAATGAGGTGGCTTAAAATTACATTCCTATCATAAAAGCAGTTCAGAAGCCAGGTAAATGTGTGATTATTGGCCCATTAACTCCTCTCTTAGTGTCAGTGCTTGTCAGCTGGTGATTTGGCCTCTTACACACAGCTGATGAACACAAACCTTTTCCTGCCCTTAATAACAGTTTAAGGGAACAAGCTGAGAAACATATATTAACACTTTCCTTTCTTACAGTCCACAGTCATGTCTTGCAGCCCATTGGTTCAGATCTAGATTCCTTTTAAAGGAGATGAAACTGATGAGCTTCAGCTGCCTGCCAAGCACAGTCTGCATCCAAATGGAGGAACAAGGATCCAGATGAGAGGCTGGTCAGTCAGACTACTTCAAACTCTATAGGTAGGTGTGTTCTTTTGTGGACACTCGACAACATTTAGCTCAAAAGAAAACAACTGAACCCATGTTGTGTAAGTATGGGGCTTTCAGTGCTCCAGTATGTCAATCTGATTCTGTCACACCAAAAAGCTTGCTCATGTAGACATGGAAAATGTCATGTTTGCAAGGAAGAAATAACCAATGAACTTGGATCAGCATCTGCATCAACCTGGACTTTGGTTCCTATGACCTGGGGCTCAACGGCACTGGTAAAAACAGAAGTGAAGAAGGGGTCGAGGCCCTCTGCCTTTTCAGCATTGTTGGTGACTAGTTCACCTCTCCTGTTTAATAGTGGGCCAATATCTGTTTCTGCCGGTGGTTAACATATCTGAAGAACCCTTTCTTGAAGTTTTTGACATCTCTGGCCAATGTCAGCTCAAGCTGAGTTTTTTGGCAGTGCCCTTGTAATTTCCAACCAGTACTGCTCCATTTTTCCACCTCTGGTACATTTCCCTTTTGGTTCTGAGCAGACCCAGAAACTCACAGTTAAGCCAAGGGGGTCTCTTGCTCTGCCTACTCTCCTTAACTTTAGAGGGAATGAACCAGTTTTGCTTATCTAGGAGAGTTTTTCGAGAAAACTGCTAGCACTCACTAGCTCCTTACCCTCTATGGAAGCTTCCCATGGGATCCCTTCCAACTGAGCCCTGAGCAAGTTGAAGTTTGCTCTTCTAAAATCTAAAACCTTTGTCCTGGAATTAACCGTCATTGTGCTCAGCAGTATCCCAAACTCCACAATACTGTGGTCACTGCAACCAAGTCTGTCACTAACCAAGATTTTACACAGCAGGTTCTCTTGGTTACTGAGTTTTAAGTCCAGCTGTGCCCCATTCCTGGTTAGCATATCTAACATTTGTGGGAGGAAGCAGTCTTCCACGTATTCCAGGAACTCGATTGATGTCAGGTGAGCTACAGTGGTGTTCTTCCAGCAAATGTCTGGGTAGTTAAGGTCTCCCGTAAAGACCAGGTTTTGTTGACCCAAAGCTTGTCTGAGCAACCTCAGTATTGCTTCATTGGTCACATCATCTTGGTTTGGGAGTCAGTAACAGATGCCTACTGTGAGGTCACCCTTGGAGACAACCCTTCTGATTTTGACCCAGAGGCATTCAATGGGGCTACCACAATTACCATAGCTGACTACTACACATTCAAGGTTTTCCTTTGTACCATGGATTTCTGACATAGTGATGTTTGTTTTGTCCTGTACTTCTAAAACGTGATTTACTTTTTTGACACACCTGTCCTCCCCAAGCATTGAAGCAATGTTTTCTTGGAAATAGGTATCATAACCCTAAGATTCCACCCCAGAGTGGTGGTTTCACCCTGGAGTCAGATAAAAGCTCATCTGTGAGTCACTTTGCATGTGTCTACACTCCATGTTTCATCTGCTGTTGTATTTCCCTGTTATTGGTATCATAAGGATTTTCTGTAGTTCTTCACACTCTACCTTTATCTTTGTTACTCTGGGTAACTCAGTATCATCATCTGTCTTGGTCACCTTTGTTCTCCATCCCATAATGCACAAGCTGAATTGCATTCCAGGGCCCTCTAACTTACGCAGTGACTGCTTAAAGGTGCTTGATGATGGACTTTGTCAGGTGCCTTCTGGGAGCTGAAGTGCACCATCTCCACTGCAGCAGGCACTTTAATGTAACTCTTAACATTTCCACGGAACTCCAAGGAGGCTGTAAGGCAGTAATTTACAGAAGCCACATCAGCTTTCCCCAGTAGGTCATAATTCTTCAAGTGTCTGTTTTAGACTATAACAGATTTACCCATTACAGTTCCCTGGCTTATAGGCTTGTGCCTCCTCTCATTTTTTCATCCACTTTGTATGGTATATAATTTACAGTTAAATAATTGAATAGCTTAGATATCTACTTATAATAAAATAACTGCAGAAATGCATACTGTTGGTACCAGTAATCTGAAGTTGAGTTTAAGGTGTAAGAAATACACTGAAGAAGGCAAGCCAGCTTAGAATTTTTTAGCCTCATTCAAATGCTCATGGTTTTTGGAAGCTCTTGGTTTGGATATGTACTCTGCTTAGTTCAAAGCAGAAACTGGAATTCATATTTTATCATAGCCTGTTAACCACAGTTATAGCCTGTAAATTTTAATGAAGGTAGTGTCAAGATACGACATTTTTAACTGAAAGTAAAAAAAAGAATTATTGAAAATTTGAATATGGGAGACAAAAGGTCAGGTTCTAAAAGGTCAGGTGGAAGAGACTTTGAATCTGTATTGTGCATTCACTAGATTATGCTGCAACAAGACACTGATTCTTGGTGTTTCAGGTCGTAGTGGTGAGATATGAGGAAGATTGTCCCTAATGAGAATCTTGTTTCTGAGCATCAGAGGTTTGGGATGGGAAAACAAATACTTAGTTCAATTCCAATATGCCCAGCAGCAGAAATGAACTAGTGAAGGAATTCAGACTCCTCAAGGATTTCCACATGCTAAGTAGGATATCTGGGAATGTCATTAATACCTAACCACTTTTGACAACCCAAGCCTTAGAAGCAACATATAATAGAAAATCCAGTTAAGCACCTAAATCAACATGTCTTTTTTGAAAGCTTGGCGTATAAATTTGGGCTTAGCAATATCAGTTAAGGATGCATTTTTTTAATCATAAGTTTATACCTAAAGGCCTGTGATACAGTATTTGAAAACACATGGAATTCCCCCTGGGGCAATGCACACATACCTTTCCCTTCCTCAGCACAGTTTAAGATGACTGGGGAAGGTGATACCTACATCAACCAGAATCTGCCAGTAGATACACCAGTTGCTGCCTAAAGCCAGGCATTTCTGGTCGAGTCATTTTGCATCTTCCTGGGTTATATATCCCAGCTAACAACCATACAACAAAGGCAGCTAAAAAAGTAATATTTTTTTTCCATGGGAAAAGAGGCAAGGAATAATTCCCTTCTGCTAGGAATGAGGACTGAATTTCTCTGGGCTGTGAGGGCACCCACAGCCCTGACACTTCCCGTGCCAAAATCACCCCAGAGAAGTGCTGGATGCCTGGGGCTGGGGCTGCCCCAGCACCCCTGGCTGCCCCACCACACCTGTGCTCTTGGCTGGGGTGGTGGAGCAGGCTCTGGCCATGGCATGGCCACCTGACAGAAACTTCCTCTCAAAAAAATTTCTCCCTTATAAAAATCTGGTTGCTGCATGCATCATGTATACAATATGTGCTGCAACCAGACTGTATAATGAATCCAAACACTTCCTTTGTAAAGCTGCTTCCATTTACACCTTGCAAATAATGCTTTTTAGCTAAATGTTGACAAATTAGTAAACTGTTACTCAAAAAAATCCTGGAAAACCACAGGGCAGACTTCACAATCTCACACTGGCTGTAAACTCTGATTCTTGGTTAGACACCTGATACAGATAGTGCTTATCAATGTGTCCAAGGCAAAGAGTAATTTTCTGTTTCACAACTCTCACATAAACACAAACTTGGGCATTTTAGCAGTGCCTCAAGAAGCCCACCAGTTACTTATTCTCCCAGAACAGTGTATTATATATGTCATAATGTTACTGTAAATGAGCTCTCATCTATTATTTTTTCCCAAGGGAAAAAAAAATATACTCCATCAATTCAAAAGCTCTCTTAAAGACTGAGAAGCTTCTTATTCAATCTGTCACAGCCAAGCTGCAGAAGTACATCTCAGGGGGTGTAAAATAGCATAAGATCATTTGTAGATGAAAAAGAGGCTTTTGGGGCAGGTTATTTCAATAACTGGTCTAAGAGGAGTGTGAAGAACTGATCCTGGAGGCTGGGATGACTGCTATATGAAAAGGGGCTATTGGTAAGATTGATACTCTGTGGAGTGGTGTTGGGAAAGGCAGGAATGGAGAGATGGTCTGAGAAGGAAGGAGTCCTTGTAAAATAATGATATCAGGAAGTGAACAACAGGGAGGAGGAAGTGAAACAGTAAGAGATCAACAATTAGATCTACTTGCGTGAATTGCCATAGCCCCATTTAACTCAGTACACGTACATCGTTCAGAGTGTAACTTCTACTGACCCACTATTGCCTTTTCTTGAAAGAAGGAAACCAGTTGCTGCAATAGCAATTCCGTAGATTTCTGAAGTAGAGTGGTGTAATTAAATCAACAATACTTAGAAAAATATACTCACGTGCTTGATCTGATGCTGCCTTGCAATTTATGCAGGCATTTACTCCTATTCCAAAACAGACAAGATAAGAGATGGTTTTGCATTTGTGGCACGGAAGGTTGAATGACTCCAAGTCTGAAAGTATGCTCTTGTGGCCGCAGGAGTGACTAGCTGCAGTCAGGACTTGGGGTCAGATCTTTGTCACTGTGACAGACAAGGAGCCAGTTGAAATACTACAGGGAATTTATAGTAGTGAGGTGTGGGCTGTCAAGGAACATGCTGATTAAAGGCCAGTTTTAAATAAAGGACAATCTAACAGAGAAAAAGCATGATTTTGATCTATCTTACTGCAAACGCAGCCCCAGTGTGATTATAGTATTTCTGGCTTCAAATGAACCCTAAGGGTTTGTTTTATGCCACTTATTTTCAAAAGAAGCCAAAGGTTAAGTCCTGCTGTTAGTTTATAGCTGCTTTTTAGTACTTTTTAATCAGTAAATAGGAAAAAAGAAGTGTCACAACCTTCCCTCTTCTGTCCTTCCCACATCATGCATTTTTGTGGTATTTTACCCTCTTATTTAACCCTGACTTCTTCATCTCACCTTCCATTTAAAGCCTCTCTCCTCTCTTACATACTGAGAAGTGTCTTCATCATAGGAGCAGCAAATTATTTGTGCCCTACTAAGCTAAAAATGTGACCTTTTAATGTTAGCCATTCCAGTCAGAGAACCTGCCATGCCCCTTCAACATCCATCCCTGCCTACTGCTGCCTTAGGACTGCCATTCAGCTTTGCTTAGCTGTGCTGGTATCCCTTTCCCATCTTGCCAGTATGGAAAGAGCAGTGTAAAGTAAAACTGTAGGACAGAGGTTCAATTTCACAGTAGGAGCATAAGTTCAGAAAGTCACAGCCTCATTTTCCTACTGAGCTCAGCCCTTCCGCCCTTGGGAGCTGAAGTACAGGCTCAAGAGTGTCAGACAGAGCAAAGGGGAGACCCAGCAGCACCCAGAGCTTGTCCTACTTGAATTTACACAACAAAGACCTTAACACACGTAAGAAAAATAAGCTTGCGTAAAACCGGTATATTTAGTTTGGCAAAGCAGCTGACCTATAGCTGATACTTCTTCTCTGAGGACCTTTTTGTTGTTGATTCTGTTCAAGAATTGTGGTTTGTCATCTTAAAAGGACAGGTTTGTCTTTAGTGCTTTCAAGGCTTAGTTGAGCAAACAGATGAAGTGCTATTCCTAAAACGCAGTAAAAAGTAGCAGTCTGTTCAGAATGGAAAGTATTCTAATGAATTGAAAAATTAGAATCAGGTGAATTTGAAAACTTCTCATTCTTGAAAACTCTCTCCTGCCCCATATATTAAAGCAATGCAGATGTGAAAGGTAAAACCCTTATTATATGGGACAACTATGTTTTATGTTGTGGTCTCTTCAGCTAACATCAGGAAAGCACTGTAAAAATGCTGTATTGAAGATCTTTCTTTTGTCACATGCAATCTTGACTTTTTAACATCATTTTCTTCCAATGTTATAATTCTGAGAAAGGATACATAAAACAAACTGATTAGCATTTCTACTGTCAGAACTTCAGCTCTCTTCTGAAACACTGGTATTTAGTAGCCCCTTTTATGTTCTCCATTGTAATATGCAAGCAATTTGCTGTGTCTTCTAACATTCCTGTTTTCAGACAGAAAAATTGCGCAGGTGAAACAATTCTTAATTTAGTTTATTATCAGCATCGTTGTACATCTGAGGTAAAACATTATAAGAAATTTGATTCTAGGATTTAAACTGCTTTTAGGCTTTAAATGAGATTTCCAGACTGTCATATTTTAATGAGTGAAGAATAAAACAGCACATTGTGCTGAGGTTCTTGATGAAAGACCATCATGTGGCCGTGTAGGAATGCTGAGGTAAAATCAGAGCCAGACAGACAAATTAACCAGAAGTATGTGTGGGAAGGGCATTTGATTTTACATGCCATGAAGTCTAACCACAAAGGTTACCAGAGAGACCCACGTGGGCATGAAGTGCACTGAAACAAGGTGTTCAGTCAAAAGAATTGCTGCTTTCCAGAGATATGCATGAAATAGTGAAGTGCCACAGTCCTCGTGTTTTATGTTTTAAAAAGCACATTGACTCATGCTTGCTATAAAATAATTTGGTATGCATTAATTATTTCTAGAACATCAGATTGATACAATTCATATGAATCAGATTCCAATAGAGACTGCACATACAGATACACATCCATACATCAGAAACTCTCTGCCTCATATTTGGATCCCCAGACTATCTTGGGCAAAAGATTCCAGGGCTCTTTGCTGGTTCTTCATGGCAAGATCTTCACATTGGATCCACACGTTCATGTGGAGCTGCTTATCTCAATTACATACAGGCTATTTTTCTACTGGAGTGTAACTATTTGCATTCACTGCCTAATAGAAATCAGAATGTGTCCATGATTTACTTCAGGTTTTCCCTTTTTATGGCTTAATTACCTATTTAAAAACAGAGTTACATGGAGTTAAATCTATCTTAATAGACTCTGAAATGAATTTGTTGCTTTGTGAGGTTCACAATTAGCACATCATACAACTTCATCCTGTAGATGTTTGTTTGTGTCAGTTAGCATGCACTATAGATTACATAGAGTTTACTAGAATTTACTAGATAACTGTGGTACATTTTAGTATTGAGATTGGCAGGAAATGTGTGAAAGAATATTTTACAGGACCTTAGATATGATATAATTTAAAGGATAAAGTGTAAGTTCCCAGGGTAAAAACCTAGGAGGAACAGAGAGAAATTAAAGACAAAATAGTGAATAATTTCCTTTAAATGTCAAGGTGTTCCAGATATTTGAGAATGGACTCTGCAAATCAAGCTTGCCTGGAAGCCTTACATGAAGCTGACTGCAGAAACCTCCAAAGAAGGAGATTTGGATGTTATATAGATGTTTTAGCGTGGAGTCAAGCTCTTTTTTTACCCATTTTGTGTGGTCATTCATATTTTGAGCCAGGCAGAATTACAGCTCCATCCACTAGCATATGCCCTGAGGCTGGCTTTTTCTAAGCAGTTCTAATGTTCTCAGCCAAGCTACAACAGAGTCCACAGTCAATAACGTGGGAAGAACAGGCGTGGCTTTCCCAGCCTTGAGCCTGCTCTTAATCTTGCTGTGTATGTAGGGAGGTTATGTGTAGACATAATTTGCAGTTCCACATGAAAGAATTTTTAGGGTTTGTGCATGCTTTTATTAAAAGCCTAGGAAATTACTGCCTAGAAAGAACATTAAAAGAATATTATGGTAGAAAGAAGAAAAATACTGAAACTGAGATTCCCTGTGCAACCTCAATTCAGTCTTCCTCTCTGTCTCTGTTATTATACAGCCCTTTATTAATTATTTTTCCCACAGGAAAAAGTGAAGGAAGGATGGATAGAGTTCTGAGGAAGACTAAGAATTGTGTAGTGAAAGAGGCTTTGTCTTGTGATCTCTACTTATGATGGAGTGGTCTACAGAGAAAGGAAAAATGGTCTTTTGTTTCAGACAGTTGAATACAGAATTGTAAAATGTGGAATTGCAGCAGCTGAGTGTTGTGGGACTAGCTTCTGTCCTTGCCTCCAGCGTGGAATTCCAGTGTAACATTTTTCAAGTCATTTACCCACAGACTTTCTACCAGTGTGTCCCCCAGTTAAGGAAGGCATTTTTGAGACCACAGGATCTGATCTGCAAATGCTGGGCTATGTACCAAAATTGAAAGTGGTGATACCTTATCTTTCATTTTTATGAAAATTCAACTGTAAGGATCAGTTTTGGCACCTAAAATGGGTGGAGAATGTTTCCCTTAATTTCTGCTCCCCCATCTGGAGATAAATGATTCTTTCATTTTCTGAAGTTTTTGTGAAAAAATATGTATTGTTTGTGAGGCATGTATGGTACTACAATACAATGAAATGCCCATGTGGACAACAATAAATCTCTTCAGAGCAGGGTTTGAACTCTTGAGCAGAGCCTAGAGCTGTGCACTGAATGCTGAATATCAAAGAACACTTTCCATAGCTGCCTGTTCAGTGTTTATGGCTATTCTATCTCTTGGGTGAGACTGCAGAGCCCTGGAAACACAGGATATAGCAATATTATTAGTTACTTCCTAACACATTGTCACGGTGGTATTTAGCGGCATTTCCTAGCTCTGCATGCTTGACCCTAAGCATTTCTGATGTCACTTCTTCTGTACAAGATTGTTATATGCTGGCATTGATGGTCACACAACTTTAACAAACAAAACTGATCCTGAAGCAATTGGATACTACATCTCTTTTGCATATATCCTCTCATTTTCAGAAGTAGGCCCAAAGGAGTAATTTTGATTGAACAAGCATTTGTTATTCAGAAAGAGT
>NW_009970718.1:3022247-3037367 GCF_000747805.2 Chaetura pelagica | reverse complement strand
AAAGAGTGTAAGAACCTGATCTAATCATCGCTGACATTGATTCACAAAAGGTGATGGAGCTGACCACTATGCTAAGGTCTTCAGTTCACAGTTTAATTTGTCTGAATCAATATAGTCATGATCTCAGAAAAAGAAACATAGTCCTAAGATGGTGGCTTTCATTTGCTGCCAATTTGGGCATAAATTCAAACAAATACTCTGAAATGCCTTTATTTTTCCAGTGGTCACTAATTTGTAGCCACCTGCAGTATCTGTCTAGATGAGCTTTTAATTAAGGGAGATAATTGAATGAAAGTGACTGACAGGAGCAATTGGAGCTAAATGCAGGATGCAGAAGGTGAAAATACTCTGCCCTTGCTCTTTTGATCCAAATTGTGGTTTTGCCAAGCAGAAGGTGATTTAAGAAAATAAGAACACCTGATTTAACAGAATTGTGAGATAAAATGAAACAGCAGGTGAGGAAACCCCCATTGTTATGAAAACAATGCCATCCCTTGTAGTTACACCACAGCTGTCTAAATCTCCAAATGAAGGTATTAACTGAGATCAAAGATATTCATACAAGTGGAAAGTGAAGGCCAAAACTCAGAGAAATAAACCAGGTTACCTATACACACAGCACAATGATTTTCATTTGTGTCAGCAGTAGCACTGTCTTATTTCTGGGGGCTTTAGCAACTTTCATTCAAAAGGATTTTCTGCATTATCCAGAAAGGAATAATTTCAAGTGGCCAAACCTCTGGAAGGCTGACACCAGGTTATAATCCCCACCTGCAGCAGGGTGTCAGGTTGCCCTGATGTAGTTGAAATGCATCCTATTGTGAGAAACAGAAAGGATGAACTGCAGTGAAGGCTTTGGACTGGAACTCAGCAGATGCGGGTTCCCAAGCATTGCTGCTGTGGCCTTTGGCAGCTCTCCTAAATACCTCCTAGTGTGCAGCATATAATAGTTTAGTGCCTGTGTTTCCTTCTCATATTTTGGAGGTAACAGAAGGTCCATCGACTTCACACTGTGGAAAAGATGGGATATAATATGAACACTAAGCTTCAATACATTTAGCATTAAAAGAGCTCAAACCACAAACTCACTGGTTTCAAAGTTCCATGTCCTTTGGTATTTTGGTACCTGATTTGGGACTATAAAGTGGCACGTGCTAGGCTGGAATTTATTGTCTGTACTCTGTAACATCTGCTGGCAGGTGCCCACATGATTTCTTCTTGTATCAGCCTTTCTTTAAAAATGCAATGGCAGAAGACAAACAAACTGACATATTTGTCCTCCTCGACTTGAGAGCATTCTATCCCAGATCTCCCATCTCCTAATTATCCTAAGGTGAATTTGTCCTCTCTCTTTCACAAGCAGTGCCACTCTGCTAATGAAGGATTTGTGGTGCATTGTAGTAATAGACAGCAGTAAGAGTGAGCAGTTTGGTAGTTTAATGACTAAGTATTCTCTGGAAGAGAGGATACTTGCTAAAAAGATTGCATATGGATTTCTCTCTGGGATTATTTAATTACCAAAAAAATAAATAAAATTTTTAAAAATTATCTTATGGTTAGTGTGGGAAAAAAAGTAAGGGAATGGGAACTATCTAAGTAAGGACAGGTCACTGGTTTGATGGCTTCGTTAGCCGCAAGGATGGGAACAGACTATTTTATCATCAGAGAGGATTGAAAAGAAACACAATCATGTAAAAGAAAACTTAGGAAGTAAACTTTGGAATAAAAACTAAATCATCATCTGGTCAGAAAGATGATAGAAGTCAGTTTTCTTTGGCATTTACTTAATGTGAACCCATTATTATGTGGATGGAGTAGGCGTAGGTTAAAGGCTAGTAAGCTCTATTCCCATGTAAACTTAAAACTAGATAGTAGGAATGGTATATTAAGATTTTTTTAGTAGCAGAAAACCTCCTTATTTTTATGACAAGGACAATGGTGCTGCACTGTTGGAGGACTTACTACTTTTAAGTAAAGCAGTGGGCTTCTAGTGCCTGGCAGTCAGCTAACACCAGGCTGTCAGGGCACTCTACCAAAGCCTCAGCACACTTTGAGCCTGGGCTAAGCCCAAATCAAAGACATTCTTCATTCTTCAACAGAAGCTCTTTTGACACTGTCCTCCTGCCAGTGTTGCAGCAAGTAGCTGATAAAAGGTCTTGCTTTGTAGCTAAGGTCAGCCCTTGGCTTTGGTTTCAGCCCACTGGAGCAATTATCAGGGCAATACGTTAGTGAAACTGATAAGAAGTCCTAGCATCCTCATCCATCAAGGAACTGAGAATGAACCTGGCAGTCTGAAAACCTGGGCACGACAAAGATGAATATGTCCTTTTATGTCTGAATTCTAAGATCTGGCTCTGAAAGGCTACATTTGTATCTGAGCTTGTGCATTTTACAGTACAAAGGTTCCTAGAGAAGATACTAAAACCAGAAATTGCAGGGGAAACATATTGTAGGAGTAAATAGCAGAGGACTGATACTGCTGAAATGATAAAAGAGATATAGAGATATTACACTGCTGCTGAGGACATGGAATGAAATTTCTAGATTGCAAGATAAAGCAACTACATACTTTAAACAGCCACCCACAGAGCTATGATGTGCATGTGGAAAGTGACCCGCTTGTGCAGCAATTTCTTGTAGCAGTTTTGGATTTAATTATGGATGCAAAATAACAGCCTGTAAAAACTGCTGGAAGATTTGCACACATAAACTGTTCCAGCAGAAATAGAACAGAAAATAGAATAAAAGCAGAATTCCTTTAGAGAGAACCATGAAAATCCCAGAAAGGTTAAAACTATGAGATGGCATAGATCATGAGCAAATATTGCAGGCAGCTGTGAAGAAAAGGGACTTCTAAAGCAGAAACTGGGGAAATGCATTTGAATTCTGCAGAGAGCTGGAGAGAGCTTCAGTTGGTTTACCTTCATGATGTCAAAGATTAATGTATTTTTCATATCTTTAAGACCTCATGAAAACTACCCATTTTGATAGCTCAGATGCTACATGGACTCCATCATTACAAGTATATCTTTAGTCCTTGTCATTAATTCCCAGTTCAGCCTCTTGCAGCACCTTTGCAGTTTTCTGATGCTGGCACAGTGCAAAGCAGTGCTCCTTTTCGCTTCCTGTGTCACATTGGTTTTGATGGAGCCCAACTTGGTCTGCAAAGAGGGGGTGAGTTGGCATTCCATTTTGCTAGGGCACAATTTCTTGCCTTAGAATGTTTCAAAGGCTGATGTCTGCACTGGAGCGGAAAGTTCTGCCTGCCCTTTACCTCTAATTGAGCAGATTGTTCTTAGCTTAGTCCTTGATCTTGCACTCATGTCTGTAATCTTGAAGTCATTGTGGACTTCGACCATTTATTCCTCTCATAAATACTCCCTTTGAATGAATTTCCTCTGTCACAAACTTCAGAAAGTTGATTAAATATAATTATCCTTCTTCTGTATCTGTTTACTTAGAGTAACCCTGCACTATTTTTGTCCCATTGTTATTTCTTTTTCATTGTTCTTGGATCCTTGGTCTGTAGATATAAAAAAATTAAGAAAGCTGAAAGGAGACAATTTTATCCCTTCAAAAAGTAGTTTTTTTCCTACAAAGAAGTACAAAATTGCCTTCCCCACAACAATGTATGAAATGAGATAATGAATTTTCAGCATATTTATATATTTTCATAGTGTAGGTTCTTCAGATTAGATGTGTAATGTCTTTTGAGAGACTATGAGGTTGTCCCTAATCTGCATCTCTAACTTGCAAAATCTTTGTTTTGTTTAATTTGGAGGATATGGGCAAACTCCTGGGAACATGATCAGCCCTGGATGCTAAAATGTGCCCTGAACTCCTGCTGCAGCTATTTGTCTTCATCATACCTATGACTGATTTCCTCTTCCAGGCCTCTCACATGGGGATGCACTCTGTCTTCTTGCAGTTCTTCAGGCTGCAGCTGCAGTGTTGCATGAGATGTGCTGCTACCTACTTAGTTGAGAAATACCCAATTGATAGCAGAAGTACTGGAGACACTGCCTATGTACCCCTGTCACCACCACAGTCACTGAAAACTGTTGGCTGTTGCTCTTTCACCAAAAAACAAACAAACAAACAAATATTTTTTTGCTAAGTCAAAAGGACTTTGAATTAATTCACCAGAGTTGGTTTTATTTGTCATGTAATGGTCTTCCAATGGACTAGATTTTTTTTTCTACAGGACTCTTGAAATTTTCCAAGCTCTATAAAACTTTTCATTGCTTTTTAAAATTTTACTAAGGCACTATGGAAAGGAGATGATGTTAGAACAGAAATCAAGCTTCCAGAAACTGGTCATACAGGTTTCTTGATAAAAGCATTTAATAATTGTATCAGAAGTATTAGGAAAAAGAAATTAATTTCTTAAATGCCCATTATGGTCAAGATGCCAAAATCAGTGGAAGAATGTTTTCAGTCATTTTAAGGATAAATTAGTACATCTGTTTTTTCTCCCGTGTGACAGATTATGTTAGTGACTGAAATAGCAGTTAATATTCATGATGAGATTAAATATTGTTACCTTATGGCAACTACATACAAACCCACTTTTTATGACATTGTGACTTTGGAATATTAAGCCTTCAAAAATCTATTGATTCTACTGAATCAGTTCCTTGAGTGCCTTTCTAGCAGACTATAGCTTTAATTCACTGTTACTAAAAGCTCTTTCCAATTTAGGAATGATGTTATCTAAAAATGTTGCTTTTATCTTAAAATCTATCTAGCAAGACATTTAAAGGGTCTGCCATGAGCAAGATATTTTAAAAATCTGTCCTCTTTTCAGTATGTGGAATTAGATACTTAAAAAGTCACTCGTCTATGGTCTTTGCTTACTCAAGATGTTTGGGCCGTAATTCAATAAACATTTGAGACCAGGAAGAATGACCAAGGCTCCACACTTGGCTTTTGGGACATTCATAGGGCAGTAAAGGAGACCTGTATTCTCTTTTTATCATCAGGAACAATTTACAGCTTTCATCCACAAAAATGTAGGAACTGTGCCAAGTTAGACCACAGACTCGTCTAGCCCGATATCCTACCTCCAGCAGTAGCAGATGCATAGGGATGTTAGAAGCAAGCTAAGGATACACTAATAACTCCCCAGAATACATTCCTGGCCCCTCAACAATATGTGGGTCGGAGATTTTCCCTTGCCAAGGATACTTTTATCTTCATTTCTCTCAATTTACATGTGTTTCATTTGTTCACTTTTCCTGGAGCAGTTGGAGACTTTTATCAGCAACAACATCTTGTGGCAGCAAGGTCCACAGCTTCACACAGCTCAAAGTGGTGTGAAGAAAGACCTCCTTGTTTGCTGTCAACCTCCCTCCCTCATTTGAGGCCCCATAGTTCTGTAGTAGAAAAAGCAGTAAATAGTAATTCCCTATTCACCTTATCCAAGCCACTTAGGGTTTTGTAGTCCACTTCCATATTAATCCTTGGTCATGTCCAGTCTGAAAGTTTTTGTATGCTTAGTTGTTTCCCATAGGAAAGTTGTCTAACATCTTTGAAGATCCTTGTTATTCTTCTCTGACCCTTTTTCATTTTAGTCTTGTCTGAGCAGACCTAATTGTCTTTGATTGCTGACTTTCATCAGGAAAATGAAAATTAGCTGTTATTATTTGCTGCACATCTAAATGTCTAAGAAGAAAGGAGATCTACTCCTTTTTCCTGCCCCTCCACAAAGGCTTTCAGCTGCTGTTGTTGTTATGAAAAATAATTAGTTACTTTCTAACTAGTATAAAGAAATTTCCAGTTGGTATTTACAACTGCTTCTCAATCATCTGTTTCAGAGGAAGTGAACTGTTGCCAGTAATAAAACATCATAATTTACTTTTATTGTGCTTTCAGTATATATTTTATTTCATTGCAATTAAATCTTGTAATCAACATTAAAATAAACACTTAAATTGCTACAGTAAAACAACAAACAATATAATAGTAAATTGTAATGTCCCTAATATTTTTTCTGCAGTTCAGCAGAAATGAAATTAAATTTTCTAATGCCCTACTTGAAAGGCTATAACCCATAATTTTAAAGATTCTACTATACAAAAGAAATCCAAGTACATCCCCTTTGTGGCTCTTCTTTTTTTTTTTTTTTTTTTTAATTCAGTCGTGGGACTGGGGCATCGTATTGGGTGTTCTGATGTTGCTCTGTGCTGCCTCCAGGAGGGCCAAGGGCCTAACTCACAGCCCTGGACTCCACTCTGGGGACCAGATGCTGAAAGCTAGTGATAGTGAAGTTAGCAACTAAGGAGTTTTAACATATTTCAGTGCCCAAGTTCATTTTTGGATCTAGCTCTCTCTTAGCATGTACAGCACAGAGTAACAGTTACCACATTCATCCACAAAAGCTTTGATGTATCTCATGCAGCCAGCTTAGCAAAGGTTTGGGAGGGGGAGGTTGGCTGGCCTTGAAGCCTTTTGAACTACTTCCATGTTTAACTCTCTTTTTTGTAAATGTTCCAGATACAAAGCATTACCAAAAAATACAAAGAACTGCATTATCATAAGAGAAAAAAGAAATAATAATTTATTATTTCAACAAATGATAAATTTTGGAAATCAAAGAACAGACTTGCTTTTGAATAATGTTAATGTTCTCTGTGTCCAATGTTGCCTCTAAATGTTGATGTATCATGTCTCTGAGGAAAAGGTGGTATTGCAGTTGCTGGTAGTGGTTATTAAATAAAGGTTGCAATTGTGTGCTTACTTCCCCCCCATGCTGAAAAAGTTCTGATTGTTAAAACATTCTCTGAAGAAGCTGTTTCAAGCTTTTCTGCTATGCTAGACTTCATCCTTGGTGATTAGCAGCCTCTTTGCTTTGAAGATTTAGTGCAAGCAAACTATACTTGTGTGACCTTTCATTTATGTTCTGAACTCTCTGAAAATTCTTGCTTGGCACAAAAGAAGCAACACACATGCCAGCCTGACAGAAGGAAAGTGGCTTTCTGAAATGGTAAGATATAAATCAGGAAGCAATTCCTCATCCTTGTCTATTTAGAGATTCACTTTTTCTTTCTCCAACCCAGAGAATATAATTTATTTTTACAAACTGCCATTCAGAGATTGCCCTCACATTTGAGGCTTTGGCTTTGGCTTGACACAACAGAAATCTGTTTTCAGTTTGTGGCTCTGATTTAGACTTTCTGTACAGCCTGTCAAGTGACCAGGAACAAGACTAATCAGCCCTAACAGGCATCAAAAGATAGACTTTTAAATCTGAGTGAGTCATTGTCAGACTGCTAATCTGAACTGGATTCTCTTTATAGGTACAGATTAATTTCCTCCTAATGTAGGGAGTTAAAATAGGCCAGATGAACTATGTTGTGCCGGTGCTTATTTATCTCTGTTAGCTATGGAGGGACTTCAAGGTGACAAGGTTCTACTTACCATTGGACTTTTGAATGTAAGATGTGTGGTGAAAAGAGTCCTACTTAAAATCTCTTCTTATCCTTATGTAAAATGTACTTATGATGGTACCTTTCCATTCTTAGTTTGCCTCTTCTCTTTAAATAGGAGATTTCTGGGGAAAAATCCATGTTTTATCACATGAATTTCTGGTGCCTACCCTGGATAGGGAGTGGGAGGAGTCATAGGTTCAGGCAGGGCTTGTTCTTCTCAAAAAAAACCAAACCAAACCAAAACCCAACAAAAACCATAGCCACAAATTTTAACAGAAGTAAAATTCCAAAATTTGATGTATCTCAAAGATATTTGCAGGATTGTTAAAGGGTCCCAGGAAAGATTGCAATGCTCCAGAAAAAATCCCTGATGTCTGAGAAGAACTCTACATGCTGAACCTTTGGAAACCTTAAAATTTCATCCCAAAATTTTCATCCATTTCATTTCCTGAGAACAGAAATTTTACCTAACACCAGTGATACACTGGAGAGTGGTTGTTGAAATTAGATCCTTAATTTCCAGTATGCAATTGCTGAAAAAGTGGGAATGAATTACCTAGCTTACCTCTTGCAACAGGTAATCCATGTCTAGCTTTCTGAGAATGTACTACTATCTATAATGGATAAACAGTTATTCTGTAATTATCTTCCTTTCAGCAGAGCTTTGTACATGGCAAAATATTTACAAATCATTCCTTTGCATTCCTAAGATCTTGTTCCAAAGAAGCCATAAGTTCACATGTATATTTAATGCCTTTTTAGGTGTTTTATACAGTTAATGATTCTTCCCATTAAACTGTGTAAGTCCTGTTTCCAATCTCCAGCATTGGACTGAATTTAATTTCTCACAAGTTCTTGTCAAAATACTTTGATTTTCTTTCCTCTCTTCTGGTTTCTAAATAGTTCACAACTGCCTGGGTGATATGCTCGTCACTATCTGGATTTTCCTGTACAGAGAACCAGTGGAATACTGCAGTTAATGAGTTTTCTTTTACTTTATTCATAAATGGATAAATCAAATCAACTATTTCCAGCTGACTTTCTCTCATCTAACTGCAGTTTACTGGCATGAGGCTAACTCAAAGTATTTCTAAACAATGAAGAGTGCAAAGTTACTGAAGTTCACACACATCTGCTTTTTCCATCCATTATAGAACTGGGTTTAACTGGTCCAGACCAATCCTGGTAGAACTAGTGCCTAAGAACATGCTGGGTGGCTGGTTAGTGTGGTTTGATAGATAATATGCCTTCCTCTCCACTAGCAGATGTTGTCCTTTCCCTGCTTAAAACTACTCTCTCAAAATACACTGCTGAGGAATGGTAATTCTGCTCCAGGAGGAAATGCTTGCTTGTGATGTTGCGACTGATGGAGAAACAGTTATTTTGACAAAAGAAGAGTTCTAGGGAAAAGCATTTCACTTGGTAAGGTGAAAGTGGATTTTTTTTTTATTTTTTTTTTTCAAGCAGAAAACAAACCTAGGGGTTGAACTAGGAGAAAGAGAGGATGGGAAAAAAAATAACACTAATGTTCAGGAATGGAGTGACATTGGAACGTAATTAACTGAGAGAATGAGTTAAAGGCAGAGCAAGACATGAAAACTGCTGTGCAAATATCTGGAATGCTTTTCAGAGGGAAGACATGGAAAATAAAAATACAAATGAATAAAAGAGATTAAGCCACGTGCTCTGAGGTAACTAGAGATTAGAGTTCCATGCAACAAGATGAAAGCTTTTATTTATAATTACATACTCTGCCATCACTTAAATAAGTCTGAGCTGATGCCATTGACATCATTGGCTTTCCATGTAACAGTTTTCAAATTTAAAAAAGTCAGAAAAGTCAGATGACTCCCCTGGAATTCATGGGATATGCAGCCATGTAAACCGAGAGCAGAATTTAGTGAAGTAAGTTGAGTCAATGCCAGTAGTAATAATTTTGTGTGCTATGTTATTTTGGGGTTAGTCTCATAAAGACATGAGGTTTGCTTAGGGTAAGTATTCAAATCTTTCCTTGTGGTGTTATTTTCATCCTAAGAGGTGTATTTTCTTGAAAAACTCATAAATGTATTCCAAAATAAGCCCAAGTCTGCCAATTTTTATTTATTTTGATAGTAAAGCAACATTATACACACTTATTAAGTGCATATTTATAAATTAACTATCACTCAGGTAGTTATATACACTCATATTTTAAGACGTAACTTACTTTTTTTTTCCCACCTCTTTAAAAAATACTACTCATTAAAGATTTTAATATGTGCTTTTTCAGTGTTTTCCTTTTGGGATCAATAGTGCCCTGAGGGTTACTATGCTTGATTTGTCTTTCTTGCTGGAGGTTACTGCAGGTCCTAGAGACCATCTCTCTGAAGTGGGAACAAAGGCAATACTTGAGCATATCCTTTCTAATTGAAACAAAACAGTGGGAAAGAAAATTCCGGACTCTGGCACTGGGGTGAGAGGTTGGAGTGTAGGAAGAGTGTAAACTTCTCCTTATACTTTTGATACACAGCGCAGAGATAAATAAAGAGCAGCTATTGTCCAACAGATATACTCTGAGTTAAGCCTTTATCAACCCAACCATCATTGCATTAATGAAGTGGGATAAAGTTTGCCCTGCAAAAAGTGACATAAGTCCTACCCTTTTCCCAGCTCCCTAATAATTTCCTTCCTTGATTTTCTTTTATTGCACCATCCCTATTATTGGATGCCAAAAGTTCAGAGGATTTGGCAGACTGCTGCTATCATGTGGCAGCCCCCTTTGGTGAGCAGTAGATATGTTGTGGGTTTACATTGTCTATCTCCTTTCCACATGCTTGAGTCAGAGGACTCTTTTTATCCCATACAATGCTGAAACACTGCCACAAAACTGTAGCTGAAGATGTAAAGAACACCATAGGCTTGAAGGCCAGGCCTCAGAACAACTTTATTGGACAACAAGGCAACATTTTAAAAGAAAGGAAACAAAAAACTCACCGAGCACACTGGGCTTTTTCTTTCATTTAGCAAAAATGAGGATTCCACGTGAAGCTGCAGATTACACCTACTAGTGGGTTGGAATAGTTTGCCAACAACAAGCACCTCTAATAGCTCCAATGTGACCATTGCAAGTTTTATTCAGAATATGTCAGATTCTATTATTGTAAGAGAAGATGAAATCAGCTGTTCTCCAGGCCCTACATGGAGGGTTGATTTGACTCTGCAGCAAAGTGCCAAATCACATCCATTAACTAAAGTCTTCAAGTGAGAGATTTTACATCTTACGATGTATTTATTTTTAAAAAAGAAACTAATCAAGGAAACCATTAGAAAAATAGTGAAAACTGTTATTCTATTTAGTAACAGAAATACTTAAAATGTTCAGGGCAGCAAGAACATTTAAATCCTTTTCTGAAATACATGGAATGTATTTGTACTTTAAATGAGGTTGGTAGACAAATCCAGTTGTGGGCATGGATGGATTTCCATTTATCCTATTATCATCTGGAGAACAAGGTATTTTGTGTCAGAAGTAATTTCATATATGACTGAAATCCTCTGTTTTCTTTCTAATAGCCATTACGAATGTAATGTTTCTCAATATTAAAAATAAATTTATTCACAGCCTTTTTATATGGGAAGAAGGTTTTTGGAAAAGTGATTTTATCTAAATGAAAGAGTTGCTAGTCCTTACTGTGTGCATCTCTTCACTCCCGTTTTACCTGAGTAAATTCAGTTTCCTATAGGCATGCACTCTATTGATGAGTAGGTTGAAACCCAGTTTGGCAATTGCATTCAGCCCTTCTCCTCATTTTCACTCTTTCTGGAGGAAAGATAAAGCAAGATTTCAAATTTGCATACAGGCTGAAGGTCTATGAAGTCAGATTTTAAGAAGAAAGCCCAAATGAAAATGTAATGCTACAATACAAATGATAATACAATGTTAAAAATATCTTCTGAGCTGTCACAGTGATTGAATCAGTTTGACTCAGCAAAATCTTAAGTGTCATGTGCATTTGACCCCGGAAAATATTCCTGTGATGAAAATGAGTAAGTCAGATTTATTTTTTGAGATATTTGTGTCATAGAACTCAATTGTACCACTACAAATGTTCCATAAAGAAAAGACCTGGGTGGGTAACTACTGAACCAGCTTAATTCTTCTTGACTTTTTCTGAATCTTGTATATGCTGGGGATAGAGAGAACCTTGTACAAAATACTCACCTTTAACTTCTGTCGCAGCTAAAATATTGTTAAATTTCAGCAGTAAATGTTTCTCTATTTTTTCTTTAAAGGGAAATTTGTTTGGGAGCGTATGCCTGCAATGTGCCGGGAGCCTTCAGCTCTGCCTGGCGTTGAGGAAAGTCTCACTTTGGAGAAATGGTCTGAATAGCTGAATATAAGTTCTGGAAGGACAGTCTCAGAAGATGATTGAGTGGGCTTTACCCTTCATTGAATGAATATTGTCCTTTACAGCATCACAATCTAAGATCAGAATCTGGTCTGCAGACTAAGGAGAACATGGTCTTTTATGCTGGGAGCTGCTAGCCTAGAGGAAGAAACCAAGAGAAAACATAGCTGCTGGGATTAAAAATAATTAAGAAAGGGCTAGAAGGGTCCATGGGGTAGAAGTATGGCAAGACAAAGGAGAAATATGTCCTAGTGCTCCTGTGCTCCTTCCTATAACATAAGTTGACTGGATAGGGGTCTATAGCCTGAAGATGTGCCTGAAGAAGCAGTTATTTTTCATAGTAGAAAAGGATCCTATCCAAGAAGGAAAATGCTATGAACCTTACCTCATTCTTCTTAGGTACCAGAACAAAGAATCACAGGATGATGTGACCCTTCTTCTCACACCTAGCAGTGTCTTGATTTTGTGGTTGAACTGTAATTATAGAAGTGGATTTTTCGCTCCCTAGAGAGATCTGGAGAGTAGCTTCCAAGCTGATGCAAGAAATGCAGATTGCTATTCAAAAAAGAGCTCCATGAAGTGCGCTAACAGCTAAATAAAAATTAAAAACATAATTTAAAAAAGGTAGATTCTGATGTTTGTATTGCATGGTATCACTTTGACTTCACTAGGAATTAGTTTCATTTTTTACTTTCAAAGCACGTCAGCTCAGCTATGCTTAGACAGTAATGTGAAACATATTGAGGGCAAAACCTGCATGAATTTAACAAGCATAAGAGCTATCTAAGCAGCTTGGAGCCCTGAATTAAAACCAAGTTCAGTATATCATATATAATTTCCTTGATGTATTTGAACCTTGTTATTGTTAGTATTGCTCCTTTGAAATATTAACTACTTGCTTGCTAATGCAGAAAATGTATATCGAATATTAGTGAGAGATGTGACATTAATAATGTACTTCCTAATTATTTCCCTATGTGATGTTTCAGTATTTGAAATATCCACTATTTATGTCTTTGAAAAGGGTCTTAACAATATTACAGGTATTAAACTAACATTGTGTTTTGCTGGCAGTAACCACCAATAGATTCCAAGGATGCTTGCTGGTAATTGGAAGATTGTTTCTTCTGGCATCTCATTTACCAAGCTGCTGTTTTTAAAATGCTGTCTGCTGAATTACAGCAACATGGAGGCAAAGGCTCTACTATTCACCCATTTATGTATGCAGTATCAAAGAATGAATTTGAAGCAGGGACTTTCTTAACCTGAATGGTAGAAGAGTATAGAATCTTATGTGCTGGAGTATGGGAGTTTGGGAACAAACCGTAAGGGTCAGAAACAGCAGCTGAGGACAAAATTAAGGAGATGGAGAAGAGGCGGGACTGGAGAAGGAATTTCTCAGAGCAAAGCCAGAAGGAAGATGCTCAGGATAGGAGGAAATGATTGGAAGACTCAGCATCAGTCTTCAGTCAGCCCTTCTACAACCAGGTGGTCCCAATAAAATCTCTCCTGAAGGTCACCAAGAGTTGGGTCTGGGAGATTTCCAGCCAATCCAAATCTCTGTCTCCAACTGTTGGTCTGTAAAGTGGCTGCTAGGTCTCAGGGGTGTTCCACAGTGATGCTTTCAGTATGAGCCTTTTCTGGTTCTTTTTTTTTTTTTTTTTTAAATCCAGTCTTGCCCTACGAAATCACCATCGCATTTCTGCCTTTGCGTTTTGAAGACACAAAGAGAGAACAGCAATTGCTTCAGGTTTATTTCATTTCCTCAGACACTGTTGGGCACCAAGCTATGCAAAAGATGTTTCATTTAGTGATCTTGTCAGATCTGCTTCCTTGTGTCCACTTCACCCTTCTCCACACAGCTAGCCCTAATGCCCTGCTAGGAGGGCAGAAGTTATGGAGTATGTCAACCAGATGCACACGGAACACAACTTATGCAAAGCTGCATAATTCCTCAGTGTAGCTTCCATAACAAAACAGGATCATCTGTGTGCCAGTAGACATTTTAGGTTGAATCCTGGTCTTGCTGAAATCACAAAATCCCCAGTGAATTCGTGAAGCCAGAATTTTCCATCCTTGTGTTCTCTTATGGCAGCATCAGGTAAGGAAAATTAATTTTCTGCCACAGAGGCCTGAGTAGGTCTTAGTGTGATACAAGCTTAAATTAATAAATAAAAAGGATAGGAAATCTTCCTCTTTTTTTTTTTTCTTTACATTTTTAAGTTATCTAGCAATTTAGTAAAACAGCTCATTTTGATTTAAGAAAAAAATCTGTCCTAAATAACAGCTCATCTCATTTTTTTATATAAATGGGGTAATTTACTGTCAGAATACACTAAAAGCACACTGCAAACACTGTCAAATAGAATGACCCAAACCTCCAGAAGCCTGGAAACTGTTACTGGCATACAAAGCTATGTTCATTGAAGTATTTTTTTATACTTGCCTGGAGTACTAGCATATATAATACTTATCCATGGAACGATAAAAAATTTAGTTAACAACTTGTGTTAAATTGAAACAATGTGGATATAAAAAAATGCCCACCCCGTCAAAAGAAATACAAACATTCACTTCCAGAAACTGGCATTTGACTCATACTTGGAATTTAAAGCTTGGAAACTGTTCCAGCCATCTTTTTCTGCAATGCTATTCTTTGCTAAGAAGAGCTGAATGTCTGATTGGCAAGAGATAAGTGGTAACTTCTGCCAGGCCGTTCCCCCCATGCTTTTAAATTCGTTCCAGGAGGCTTGTTGCTTTCACAAAAATGCAATGGTAGCATTGACAGTTGGTGACAAGAAACAGAAATTCCAGTGATGTCCTCTCAGTTCACCTATTCTGTGACTTCCAAAGACAATAAACTCTTGCAGGAGAAGCACATAAAGTGTTAGGGGCCTCCCTTGAATATACTGTCAGTGCTTAATAATTTCAGACAAGAACAGAAGACAATTTTAATCCGTCAAAGTGATGAAAGATCAATCTGGAAAAACTGACACAAATGTTGTGAAGTTCAGCAATTCCCATGAAAATAAACAGTGCTGAGGAAGTAGTAAGGGCTGTTTCCAGAAATTACTGTACTGTTAGACTACACCAGCGTAACAGCAATCTAAGTTCCTTTAGATCAGCAATAAAGAGAGACCAGACTCTAGAATAAATCAAAATAATGCTAGCAGAACAGCAAATATTGCCAACAGAAGCAGAGCTGCATGCATTTCATTGAAACGGCAGGGATCTGTGAGGCCTGGGGATAAGAAAGACAATTTGTTGGAAAAGGCAACAATAAAGAGAGCTACAGCCAAGAG
>NW_009970718.1:2994857-3022217 GCF_000747805.2 Chaetura pelagica | reverse complement strand
TGATTTTCTTTGCAAATGGCATTACAGTGTAATGGATCAAAGTCTCTGCTGCACTGTAGCTTCACTCACCCAGAAATATGAGGGTCACTTCTATGTCAGTACAAGCCCTAACTACTGCAGAGCCAAGAGCTGCTCTAAAGCTTGACAACATCCAAAAGCTTTTCAGGAGCATTACTGGCTGCAGCAAAACATGCCTCCTCCTCTGTGAAACAACGTAGGTCCAGCTATGTGACTGAGCTCAGTTTGAAATTCAGTAACCTAAACAGTTTGAAAAGGGCATTGTTTTTTTCTGAGGATCCAGACTACTCAAAAAGACACATCTCTACTAGACCAGAGCATTGCATCAGTGAATGAGTGATCCCAGAGGAGAAAGGGAAGGAAACAACACTGCTGTTTTGCTCACTTTCACAGAGCTTAAGTTTCTGCACTTTTCACTATGCCTTCAAATATGTATTACCTTTTAAGCACTGTCAGCTAAAGAGTTAAAAAAATGTTTTCATTTTTCTGCTGAAACTTAATTGGCATATAAATGTTGCCTTGACAACCCTGAAGAATGAAGTCTGCTCATCCCCAGAACAGGTACAACACAGTCACAAACACTGCATATTTTTCCACATTGCTGTACCAAGAAATCTCAGCTGTTGCTCAAACAAGAGTACTTCTGGGGGTGAAAGGACAGTTTAAGCTCCATGTCCGTTCAATTTTTGGCCTCTATAAAGAGACTGCCAAAAAAGTTGCCAATTAGTGCTAATTGTAGAGAAGGTTCTTGTGATGTGCACCCTTGTCCACTGAAAATTGGATTACAACCATCAAACTCATTTCCTATGCTGCTGAATTATTTTATTCAGGTCACCAGCACTTCTGCAGTTAGCCTTTTTAAAAATAGTGTCTGATCATACACGGAGAGAACAGAGGTTGAAGACTCATCATTATATTTTACTCTCTTTTCTCTCATTGTGGTAGATTTATTTTGGGGGGTTATGTTAGCTGAATTTTCTCCACCACAATACACAAAAACAAAATAAGACTTCAAGAATCTTTTGGTTCTCATGTGGTTATGCAATAATACATTAATATAAAGGATTTCCATTTTTAGACATCAAACCCCTGACAGATGTTTTTGGATCTCGTTGCATTTAGTTAGTCTCCATTATTATGGCACACTTTGATCTGGAGCATTCCTTGTCTGTGATCAAATGTAAAATGAATTCAGATTCATTTCCTTTCATCTCATGCGAATAAGATGTGTGAACCATTTACTTAGCCCTGCAACTCTGTATGATGAGTATTGTCTTTTTCACTGGTTCCTGGTGGGATTTTTTTCTTTTTCTGGTAGATGAACCAGCTCCTTTATATGATCTTACAAAAGACACTGGCAGAATGTCACTTCACATTTGTCAAGAGCAAGCCCCACAATCTCTTTAACAAGTGACATTTTACAATGTCTTGCAGGAGATTTTTGCAAACTGATGTTAATTAGCCCAGGAAAAAAAAAAAAAAAAAAAAAAAAGAAAAACAAGAAAAAAAGAAAGAAAGAAAAAAAAAAAAAAGATAGCAATTAAGGCATCAAAACTGTCTTCAGAAAATCTGAAAGGTTTTACTCAGCCCTGGAGAGGTAGATATTATGAAGGGTGATATTACAAAAGGCCCCTTAACCCATCTCCTTCTAACTAAGCATTGTAGTAATCAGACAAGAAAGATTACCCTTGTTTATGAGTCTCTGTTGCCACTATTAAGTCTCAACAGAGTGCACTGAAAGAGATTTTCAGTAATATTAGTTTCTTTGTTTCCACAACTTCACACCAAATTATTATTTCCTATACCTGTATGTTGTTACTATAAGGAATATGGAAAAGGGAAACAGGTAAACAAAAAATACTCTTCCCCTCACAATTTTACCATCAACAGTTTAAAATAAAACATTTCTATATGTATTGAACATCGTATGTCAACCATTACAATTCTGAACTCAAAATTTGCCCATAATCTTTTCTTTAAGCTTTGAGAAGAGCTAACGTTCATACAACCTTTGAAGAACAGATTCTTACATACTTTTGTATATATGATTTTCTTTACCTATTTATTTGAAAATGATTTTATTACGGACTCTTAAGCTTTACGCAAGCATATCTAAAAGTGAGACACATCATGGATTACAATCCCACAAGCATATAAATGTGCATATAACTTCAGGAATTTAAACAGCTCCTTACACAACATAAGGGAAGTCTGTACAGCACGTGCAGGAGAGTCATCACTAGAAGGAGCACGATAGCTTTAAAATTGTGGTCCTGGGTGCTGCTAGCAGTTCAGCTTCAGCCAAGAGTTGTCTCAAAAGCCACGACTGTGCAATACCTCTGCCATCGTGGGCTTCCGTGGTGGGTTCAGTTTTGTCCTCTCTGGGTTTGTCTGACTTACAAGGTCCTCCAATAGAGGGTGTCAGTCTGGTCCCCAGTTCCCCAGTGCTGCCTTGAAGCAGGTGTGCTCTGCCAAACCTGTCAAGCATCAATGTGTGGGTGAAGGCCTCATGCCTGCCCACACCCTGGCACCCTCCTGTCCCTCAGTCATCCCTACAGGGTGGACAACTCCCTATTTGAGCTGGAACTCTTAATGGTGTAGATGACCCTAAACTGTTTCATCTGTATTTTGCAGCTTTGGGATTGAGATATGACAATATGGCAAATACCGTTATTAAAATGGAGTCTAGTTTCAACTTGAACATAATTTTTTGTCCAAATTAGTAACCTGTGACTTAGAAGTGTCAAATGAAAATGCTGACCTTCTTGCTAACAATTGCTAGCCGTTATTTACTTGAATATATGTGCAATGTTTTAGTTTTACCTCCCAAATCAGGCTTATGGTATCACTGGTAGTTCTTATTGTAAGTTTACTACATTTGAATCACTTCTTCAGAGAAAGCTACTTCAATGCATCATAGGTTAGAAAGGAGAAGCAAAGTTTATGAAATTCTGTGGAAAGGTCAGTGAAAACAATAATTGCTGAATGGACCCAGTACAAAAAGCCTGTGTAAGGATAAATTAATCTTTTTAGCCTCACTTATGTTCATATGGAGGCTGCTTCTGGAAGGACGGAGAAATTTCTGGTCAGCCTTTTAGAGTGAAAAGATTTAAAAATCAGATGTCACAGGTGGCTGGACTGCACAAGCAGGGGCTGGGGCTAGGAGAGAGGCTGCGCTGTGTGGGTGCAGAAGCAGTTCCTGGAAATAGGCTACTAAATAGCAAATGTTGAGTTTAGTTTCAGAAACAGAAATGTAAAAAATATTTTAAGTTCTCTATTGCAGTCCTTTTGTTTGCTTGGAAAGGTGGGTACTTGAAAACCATAAATGAATTAAACTTCCAATGTCAGTGAGAAGAGACAGTAAGCATTGAGTAAATCTTGAACTTTTTCTGGTTTTCAGAATAGATGGTTAAAAACAGAACATGAAAGGGCTGATAAAACAACCTTTTTGGATCTGCCAAGGTCCAAGAAAGCACCCACAGTGCATCATTGTTACCCAGCTGACGGGGGAAATTTATCAAGCAGTTGCAGCCATGCGCCTTGCCAACACATGGGCTTCCAGTCTATGTCCAAGACAAAACTGTGTTCTCACTGTCTTACTACTTTGTAAAACTTCCTTCTGTTTTAGCAGGAATTCAACTCAGTGTATTTTTCTTCCCAAGCTAAGCTTTTGGAGGGGACACTGAACAACACACATTTTATTGGAGGGTGGTATCCAGACATTGCTAATGGCAGTATTTACACATAAGGAATAACGTGATATATTTGGTATGAGCTGAAGCTCTTATTGGCACTTGGTTGAAACACCTTTCATAACCTGTTTTTTGTTTCAGTTATGTGAACTGGTATGAGTCCCAAATTCATGCTGTATAATCTTATTTCAAACTTTTTATTGCCACTTTAGCCATTCACTGTTGGAATGAAAATTCTGTACATGCAACACCTTCCGTTATTTCTGTTTGCTTTACTGAGCAGCTCAAAGTCCTCGGTTTATTTTATGTTTCAAGATTTTCTGTCTGTAGGGTGATATTTACAAATAATAATTTTTAATATTAGTTCTATACTGCCTCTGGATGGCAGTAAAGAGACTAATGTTAGAGGGATTTTTTCACACGGGATATTTGTATGCCACATTGTGTTCAACACACTACGTCAGGCACTTTGAATTCTCAAATGTTACAGTTCTGGGATAACAGGAAGGCAGGGAATCTTAGTCACAAACTGAAGCATTCCAGTCTTCAAGAAATATTTGTGAATTCAGTTTTCTCTCAATAAATCACAACCTTTCTGGATTGCAAAAAATTCTGCAGGATATGGACAAATAATTAAATGCCCTTTGAAAACTTAAATATCATGCATGCTTTCTACACCAGTACACAGACAAAAAAAAATGGAAACAATCTGAAAATTAGCTCCAGAAAAGGTGCATACATTTGCTATATCTTACTTCTTAGGTAACTGATGGACTATTTCAACAGGCAAATTAATGGTCCAAAAGACACAATCATTTGAGTGAAAAATGAATTCTGCATTTTGAATAGCATTACATCCTGCAAAAATGAATACACAAAGGCTACTTTTCAGCTGTGGAAAAGATTGCAAATAGTTTTGTTCTGCCAACAACTGCCAGCCAGAAAGGGCATGTCACATTACAGTTTGCTGCTCTGTGCAGCCATAGTTATATTTTCTGTATGTAACAGTAAAGCGTTATGCCCTTGTAGACAAATTTCATTCAAAATAGTAGGGCCAACAGAGGGCCCATAGTTTAATCACACAATGGGTGATAACAAGAACTGTGAGTCAAGCAGACAAGGGGTCTTTTGGTGCTCATGAGCATATCGGAATTAGTTTGCTATTTTCTTTCAGTTGCAGGATGTTGGGGTTTCCCCTTCCTCACATTTAGGGGAAGAAAGAAGTCCAGTGATTGTCAAATGTTACCAGTACAACCAAGGAGATCCCCAGAGACTAACAGGGCTGTTGTGTTGAGCCTATAAATGGTGAAGTGTGTAGCATCTTCAGAGATGCCCGTAAGAAACAGTGTCAAAAAGCCTCCCCAGGGCCTCTGTAAGAGATTCCCCTAAAGTTTACCATGTGCCTGAAGAGATCATTGTAGTGGACAAGCTTCTTATATGTCTATATTATAAATCGCTAACAGCAAAACTCTGTTCCCAAAGAAAGATGCATCAGCTAGTGCCAGTGAGGAAGGGCCCAATCACATCAGCCACTGCACTGCACAGTGTAGTGATGCCAAAGGCAGTTTGGGATCTTGCTCAGTGTTGGTGTTGAAGTAACTTCTTCCCAGGACCATTTGTCACCTTTCTGAATAGTTTGAATTAATCCAAAGACCAGATCTTGGAGAAATACCTCACATTTGGTAAAAGTATCTAGAACTAGACCTGTCTTCTAATGAGAATTACTGCTAGGTGACCCTTCATTTCTTCTTTCAACAGAGGTGAGAGGTTGTCTTTTGGAATGAACTCAAATCTGCAGTGGCCAAACTAGGGAGTAATACATGCAAACTAAATAAATAATTCTCTGGCAGTCATTTTTGTAACTCTTGTTTACATTCCTGTGTAGTCCACAGCAGCCATTCCTCAGAATCTTGGTAAGGAAGTCCTATAGAAGCAGGCTATTTTCCCCATTTTCTTTAGGTCTGGACTGGTTTCACCTCAATTTATTTCCTCTGTGGGTGGTGGCAGTATTATATCTGCCTCTTAGTATGCCATGTCCATAAAAAAAATGGGAGCACTTAATTGTGAGTTGCAGTGGAATTAGGTGTTCAGCTTGTTACTCTGGTACTCACACATAAACCTGTTTTTCCAACTGGAATATTTTAATGGAATATAGTAGGAAGGTTCTACCATCAGCTGTGAAGATTTGTTCATTAGTTGCCAGTGCCTAAATGTAGGAAAAAAAATAGGAAATGGTTTTGTCTGTCCACTCACTGGCGTGTAAATGTATCAATGACACCTTCTGACAAAATTTCCAGAATTGCTTTTTTTGCATAGAAGTTGAGAGAGGAAGGTTGTTAAACTACCAAGAGGTACCATCTTAAGCCATGACGGTTTGTGTGGTCACTGTATGTATAATACCATGCCATGAATCAAACACAGGCAAATATTATCAGTCACTTAACTTTCTGAGTTTATTTGCTGTTACTTGTTCCAGCTGCACACTTTGCCAGGACAAGATGTCTTATAAGTGTTGTTGGAATGGCATCATTAGCTTGCATTCAATATACTTTGGCTATTCCATTTATTTTTCTGCTTGTGGGCAGCAAGATGCCTTTCGTATTCATGCTTCACAAGAAGAAGGAGGGAAATTAACATATGCCAGTGTCTCCTTGTTAGTCATTTAAAATAATTGTACAGGAAAAATGTACATGACAAGGTATCTCAGATTTACGCAGGCAAGTTTGGTTTTATCATTGCTGTTATAAAAAGGTGGAAGTTCTACCAGAGTCTCCCTTGTTTGTCTGTTTTCCCAATGTTTGAGTCTCCTGCATTTCAGTCCTCAGCATTTCAGAGTCTCTTAAGGGTTTTCCTTTCCTTATGGAATGAGTTACTCAACAATGAGCTTGCAGACTAGAAACTCAAATCTGTTCTGAAAATCACTACGTAAAGCACATAATCTCAGGGTCTGATAACTCAAGAATACTACTTTTACATATGCCTATTTCTAGGCAAACAGAAGTCCACTGTTACTCAAGAAAGAAAGAAAAAAAAAGCAGCACACTATGATTCCTCCATGTGTCTAGCAAGCTTGACAATTAGGCTAGTCTTGGGTATTTTTCAACAAAAGCACTTCAAGAATAAAAGAGCTGTCTTGCTGCAGCTTTTAATTCCACATTTGGAAGGGGAGTGGAAGACATAACTCAGTTTGTACCCATCATACTGGAGCATAGAATTACAAGCATTAAAATCACAGTTTCAGATCTCACTGAAGCACATTCCTCCTCATAGCGCTTCTCAAATAACCCTTGGTGCATTCAAAGAGGGGTGTGAAAGTGGTCTCACTCAGATGTACTGTAGCTCTCTAAAGAATGTGAAGCCTCATGCTTCACTGTCGCTTCACTTTAACACCATGTCTGAGATCTGTGCATACTGTGGTAAGTGATACAATAATAAGGTGTTGAAGATTTAGCTAAAGACATTTGTGGGAAAGGCATGTTCATCTCATGTTCAGACAAAGTCTCCAACTCTGTTAACAGTGTGTTTGTGTAGGCCATGTAGGATACAAATGGTAGGACTTTAAACAGGGAGTTTCAATTAAATTTGAAGTTCTGGACAAAGATCAAATACAAAAGCACATTGCATTTAAAGTGTAAGACTTTAGACTGACAGTTTAAAATGTCAAGTTCTCATATCTGGATGTTTCATGGCTCTGCAGTGGATTTCTTGAGTGAAGCTAGCAAGTCACTTAAATCATTATGTGTTACAGTGTTTTGATCTCTGAAATGAGGTTAATGACAACCGTTTATCAGGAAAATTGTATCATTAATATTTCATTGAAGCATTTTAAAATCTCTGGGTGGAACTTGCTATATAAATATGCAGTATTATTACTGTTGAAACTGGGTAATTTATTTAGTCTCAGGGGATGCTACAATAACAGTTTAGATGCCACTTTATATGTTAAGTCTTTGCTTGATGAGGCTTTTCTTTATTTTCTTGGGCTGAAAACTTACACATCTATCTAATCCAGAAGTTTGAAGGAAAGCCATTCAGCTGTTATCAGAATTATTTTCTGAAATGTATTTCTTTCAGCTTTTAGAGAAAGTGAGCAGGAATACTGGCATTTGGCTTCCATTACGCATGTGCAGTAATAGCCACCACAAACTGCTGCTTTGTTCAAAATAGTTTAAGATCCAAATTCAGCTGTCTATTTAATAAAGAAGAAGTATATTGTCCTTACCCAGGGGGATGGAAAATACAACACACACACACATACATTTAAATAGCTAAAATGAGCCCTTGCTGTTGGAATATAAAATACAAATCCAAGGGTAACAGTGACATAAACAAGGTACAAATAGGATATGCTAAATCTTCTATACAGTGGATTACAAACTACAGCTGTTGTGAGAGCCAAAATCCTAAATTTTGATTCTCTGGCTGCTTATCCCCAGCCCAGCCATAGGGTGTGCTTCCCTTAGGATTTTCCTTACAGAATGAGTATCTCTCAGTCTATGGAAGTTGTGGCATTATACTATTTTTGCTCCAACATTCTAGAAGTGGAAAGGCAGCAGGGTTAGAGCAGAGCTGTGATCAGGCATACTTAAATGATGTATTTGCAAGCACCAACAACTTTGCCCAATGCACAACAGTTCTGGGTCTCTTCCAGGTCGCATTTGGGACCAAGTGTTACCCCACTTTGACTCAGCTTTGTGGAGCTCAAGAAGGAGCATATAATTATTTTGGCTCCCTTCCTCTTGTCTTTTCTCCAGAGCAGCTTAGGGGCACCAGAGACTCTTCTTTCCACAAACTTTTGTCTTGAACTGTGCTAAGGGTAGTATACTCTGTGGGTCCAATCCTAAAGTATGGAAAATTGGATCTGTATGCCACCAACATAGGTAAACCACAGTTTTCCCACTTAAGACTGTAAGATTACAGCAGTTTATTCAACTGGAATTTGATGAAGTGAGTTGAATAATATTCTTAACCCCTGTTGCTGGTCTCACACAATCAATTTCTTTTTAGTAATCAAAGACTTCCAGACCATCTTTTGTGTAAATGAAATCAGAATGTGATTATAGACCATGATTTCTGGGTTAAAATGTTAGGGAGTCTGAAACCAGGCATGAGAACATAGGAGACAGCAGCTATGAGATGGCAAATGAGCATCCCCAAAGGCAGGATGGTTCCCTGCTTGCTGCTGGCAGCACCTGTTGCAGGAACTTGGATGTCTGGAGCTCTTCCTCTCTCTCTCTCCTCTGAAATTCTTCCTCCTTTCCCTTCTCTACTTTGCCCTTTCCCGAGACACAAGTGAACTTTCTCCTGGCTTTTCAGGAAGCAAAATTCAAATTTGCCTTGCAACAGGAAGAAGCTTTGAGCTGTCTTTTACTTTGTTCCAGGAGAATGGGGAAAATAAGTAAAGCAAGCAGATGAGAATACAGCATATTTTGCTACTTAAATAGTTGGTCACACTTTAAAAGCAGAATACATGTAATTAATGTTGTTGAATACCAATCTTAATATATCTTAATGCTACTACTTTATGAAAACTAGCTTTATTATATTTGGTTGTCACAAGTAAAAAAAAAATAGGTTGTATAATTTCCTTTTTCCTACAGGGCTGCAAGTAATTTTGTGTTTTTCACAAGCTTTAATTGTCAATTTAAATGATGACAAACAGCTCTTTTAAATAAGAGATATACCTTAATAATCAACTTTCAGGAGATTTGGAAGCATGCTGTAAGCAAGCCTGAAGTTATATTCTGGCATTTCTTCAGGACACTTTGTTTCTTCTTGACAACATTTTATTTTACAGAAGTATAAAAGAAGTGACAGGTTATTGTGTATGTAATCATGGCTAATATTTCACTTCAAAAAACTCCTCTGTGATCTTAAAGGCTTTTAATTTGTTCATAGGCACAGGTCTGTACAAGCCCTGTGCAACATCTGTACAGTGTTGTAACAAAGAGCTACAGTGGTAGCTCTCCCTCCCAAAAAGTTTAATTACATTTGAAAAGTGACTAGAGCTCTTATATGACTTTGACATGTATAAGCACCATCAGAAATGTTCACACTTTGAACTTGGTACTGCAAAGTGCCTTGGCTTTCATGGAAAAATGTTGCACCCAAAATCCTGCTTTTGGGTCAAACCGCTCCAACACTTGGCTGATACTTCCATTATACTAGAGATCAAGAAAATAGACAACTATAATTAGGTAGGCCTTTGCTCCCAAACATACATTCTCTGTCGTCCCCCCCCCAAACACATTATATCACAGATACTCCTTTTTGGGAGGTATTTTTAATTCAAAATACCTAAACTCTGTTCCTGAGAACACAGATCAATACATTTGAAATATATTATAATGTTTATATACTGTCATATGTACCCAGTAATTTACATTTTATTCAACGTAGAAAACTAAATAATACTAAATTTAATCATATTAATCAGTAATATTTTAAAATTTCATAGAATTATAGAATCATTAAGGTTGGAAGGGACCTGAAAGTCCAACCCCCCTGCCAGGAGCAGGGGACCCTACCACTAGATCAGGTTGCACAAAACCTCATCCAACCTGGCCTTAAAAATCTCCAGGGATGGGACATCAGCAACCTCCCTGGACAACCTATTCTAGCACCTTACTACCCTCCTGGTGAAGAATTTCTTCCTAATATCTAACCTAAATCCCCTCTCTCAGTTTAAAACCATTATCCCATTGTCCTATCACTATCTTCTCTGATGAAAAGCCCCCCCTCAGCTTTCTTGTAGGCCCCTTCAGGTACTGTAATGTTGCTATAAGGTCTCCCTGGAGCCTTCTCTTCTCCAGACTGAACAGCCCCAACTCTCTCAGCCTGTCTTCATAGCAGAGGTGCTCCAGCCCTTTGATCTTCTTGGTGGCCCTTCTCTGGACCCTGTCCAACAGGTCTATATCTTTCTTGTGCTGAGGGCACCAGAATTTGTGAATTTGTAGTCACTTTAATGGCACCTATTTCAATGTAACTCAAAATGCATTAAAACAATATTTTTTAAAAAATTACTTTTGGAAATTAGTATCAATTTCTATTCCTTAAAAAAAATCCCCAAGTAATATAATTTGTTCTTTGTATTTAATATTTAAGCCAGTAGAATGTCTTTAGATCTTTACATACAACTTTTAAGAATTACATTTACTTTGTAATAACCAATGTAACATTTTTCTAAGAGCCTCAGTCACCTCTATTTTTAAAATTTATAGTAGAAGTAAATGTAAGGTAGTTAGCAAGGGTAGAGAATTTTAGACAATGATTGAAATTTACTGCTTTGGTGAAACTATGCCTACTTATGTTAGCTGGTAAATTTGATACTACTCATGTTCAAGCAAAACTTCATTAATACTCTGAAAACCGTGAATGCTTTTAGGAATATTTCACACTTAATTCAATCCTATTCTCCTTAATGTTAGTTTCAGAACTGCAAACGATGTCACCAGGAGCAGCACTGAGCCCATCATGTGGCTGGATCCGTCCCCCTACCCTAAGTCCAGAGTAAGGGTTTGGGCTTACAGTAACACCTATTTATAGCTCCTGCTTGCGCTGGGAAGCACAAGCAGAGAATGAAATGGGATATATCTGTTCAGTTACATGATCAGGAACCCTTACAGGACATAAAAAGCAAGCATCACCTCTGCTGTCCAGAAAGGAAGGCAGTACTGCCTAGGTCTCTAGCAGGCCACCCAGAAAGAGAGTGGGCTCCCAGCAGTCCCCCTCCATTGCCCACTCTCAGAGGAGTCCCTTACAGGTTCACTTTTAATCATCCTTGCTTTTGGGTTGTTTAGTGTATGGCAGTTTTTGCTAAAAAGTTTAGTTCCCGACATTCGTTGTTCATCTCCTCTTATTAAAGTGCTTTTTGGCATATCCTAACAGAAGCAGACTTGACCTGCAGGTCAGGTTTTGATACAGCCAAGCCACTACCAAGGCTGTAGCAGTCAAGATAATCTCCCTCTCTGCACTAAAAAAGGGTAGATAAAAGCAGATAGTAAAAAAGCAGCTGTTTAATGTCAACATTCAGAAATAATGAAGTATTTCCTCTGCGTTTCTGTTCTATACGATGTAGCATTCTTTAGGGATTGAGAGTTTACAATTAAAAAAAAACAAACCAGCAGCAGTGATACGTGACAATATTATTACTTAAGCAATGATCATTTAGTCAATATTTCTCCTCTAGGATGCTGAGAAGAGTCTGTTGTCATTGCTATATGAGTCCTGCAGAGCATCTGAGGAAAACGTGAGGCGTGTTATTTAGTCATGCTGTAAGTCATGACTCTTACGCACCATCTAAAACAGGCTCCATTAAACAACCTATCCCCTTCTGGTGGGATCCCAAAGCTGTTGCTCACTGTCACTCCTTTTAGCTGGCCCTACATCTTAATGACTGTAATATCTTTCCCTCTGCTGAGAGGAATATGCCATGCTGCATTCACTCAGATTGCTGCTGTCTTGGCTGATATGCCCAACATGAGTGCTTGCCCTCTGCCCTTCTGGATGCAGAACAATACATGAAAGGAGAACAGGGAGTCCTTGGGTTTGATGTGCCTATTGGAATCAGCTGCCCTCAGTACAAACTGTTGCATGTTAGCCCTCTATCTTTATCCCTACAGATAGAGCTTTCATAATGCCAGTAGGAGTTTTTCAGGGCAAAGATATTTTCTTACATAAGTGCTCATAGCTCCCTCACTTTGCACAAAGTGTTGTGGTGAATGGAGTTAAATCCAGCTGGGGGCCAGTCACAAGTGGTGACCCCAGGCCTCAGTGTTGAGGCCAGTTCTTTTTAGGGTCTTTATCAATGCTCTGGATGAGGGTATTGAGTGCACCCTCAGTAAGTTTGCAGATGACACAAAGTTTGGAGGAAGAGCTGATGTACCTGAAGATAGGATGGCTCTACAGAGGGACCCAGATAGTCAGGATCAGTGGGCCAAGGCCAAGTGTATGAGGTTCAAGAAGGCCAAGAGCCGAGTCCCACACTTGGATCACAACAACCTCATGCAATGCTACATGCTTGAGGAAGAGAGGCCCAGAAGAAAAGGACCTGGAAGTTTTGATTGACAGTGAGCTGAATATGAGTAGTGTGTCCAGATGGCCAAGAAGGTGAGCTTGTATCAGAAATAGTGTGGCCAGCAGGACTAGAGCAGTGATTGTGTCCCTGTACTCCTGTACTAGGCACTGGTGAGGCCACACCTTCAGTACTTTGTTGAGTTTTGGGTCCTCCACTGCAAGAAGGACACTCAGGTGATAGAGTGGAGCCAAATAAGAGCAAGTAAGTTGGTAAAGGGTCTAGAGCACAAGTCTTATGAGGAATGGCTGAGGGAACTGGGGTTGTTTAGTCTGACAAAAAGGAGGCTGAGGGGAGACCTTGTTGCTATCTACAACTGCCTGAAAAGAGCTTGGAGCGAGGTGGGGTTGGTCTCTTCTCCCTAGTAACAAGCAACAGGACAAGAGGAGATGGCCTCAGGTTGTATCTGGGGAGATTTAGACTGGATATCAGAAGAAACTTCTTCTGGAACAGGCTGCCCAGGGAGGCAGTTGAATCACCAGCTCTGGAAGTGTTCAAAAGACATATTGATGTGGTGCTTAGGGCTACGGTTTAGCATTAAACTGCTGAGTTAGGTTAATAGTTCGACTCAATTATCTTAAAGGTCTTTTCCAATCAGAATTATTGGGTGATTCTGTGATTCTGCATATCTGCCAGCAGCAAATCAAGAAGTCCCAAATAAGAAGAAAGCACATGCACTGGTTTCAAGTATCTGAGAATTTGGAAAGAAACATTTGCTGCATTTAGCCTGCTCTGCTTTCCAGTAAGGGTAAGGATAGTATCCTGTGGTCCTACCTGGCCTACTGCCCTCATGTCTCTAATGCTGATGGCTAGTGGATTTGTGCCCATGTTTCACCACCTCCACCCTGGTGCCAATCCACCTCATGGGGCTTCTGTCAGATCACTGGGGTACCCGCAGCAAGAAGGTGATCTTCCCTCTAATCCCCTGCCAGGGTGTTTTCTTGGCAAGAACCCATGTTGGATAAGTGACATTTGGTCTACTTTACTTCTAAACCTCTTGTAAGAGGACACCATTTACTAAGGCTCTAGATTTAGGACCTTTCTCTTTTGTTGAAGTTTGAAGCCTCCTGCTGCTGCCTCCTTTTTTGTGACATCAACTTACATTACAAATACATAAACTGAAGTCCAGAGTATTTAACACTATAATACTACCTAGCAGATAATCTAGTTTAAAAAGAAATCTAGCAGAATATATTTTTTTTTCCTAGAAGTTTTGTGGTTTATATGATGTTTTGATGCATCACAGGAGTCTAAAACAAAATCTATGATAAAAAAATATGCATATACTGCCTGTGGTCAATGTAACTTGCAGACTTCAGAAACTGGAAAATTTTGTAAGAGAAAATGGAAAATTAAAGAGAGTAAGCTGAGCAAAGCTGAAGCAACATGATCCATAATACTATACTGATAGGACTGACTTCTGTACATGTGAGAAACTATTCCTATTGTAAATTCTGAGACCATAAGAGGTCTTCCTCATTCAAATTTCATACACCAATCAAGGAATATATCTATTGCCCTTTGGGCTTTTTCCTGTGGTTGCAGAGATCAAGTTCTAGCTGTTTTATCACTTATTTGAAGAAATGATCCGAGTAAGGTAGATTCTGATTGTCTAACAGTCTGTCATAGACAGTCCTTGCAGCTAATAGTTGTCATGTCTAAGACACTGTACTAAAGTTACAGATAATTACATTTAAGTATCCCTCTGTGAGGTTTTAGGTGTCTGCCCGTACATGACAATGAAGAGACACCAGACAAAGCTGGCTGAGGACACTAGGCACGTATGGTGTGATTCCCAGAAAAGTTTGGTCCTGGGTGTTCTCTTCTTGTGGAAGAAGATAATTTTCCAACAGGAATCAGATACATATGTGACATGGAGCATTACTGAGTGCAGTTAAGGCATTCACTAATGCAAGCTATGTGTGTCCAAGTATACTGCTAAAATATGTAGGAAAAGCTTCTATGTATTATCAAAACTTATATTTTGGCAACCAGAGAACATAGTTCTCCCCAGCATATATTTGAGAAAACTGAATGTATAATGTTTCAAAAATCAAAAAGACTGTATCTAAGTTCTAATGGCCACAATTTATGAGTATAAAAAAGCATCTAATACTAAACAGAGTACAGCCTTGAGTCTGCTATGCAAACAATGTGTGTGCATATAATGGTTTGAAAAAGAGTACACTTATCAGCAAAATCCTTTTGAAACAGAAGTTTGAAGAAACCTCATTATTTAAAACAAAGTGTTTGATTTCTTTTTTATAAAATGCATTATATATACAGAATTTGTACAGGTATACATATCTACTGCAATTTAAAAAATCCATTTGTTGGAGTATGTACTGAATATGTGTCTTAGCAAATGAACTGCAAGAAAGGGGTAAAAAATAATTAACTCTATAAATGAAAATACTGTTGAGAAAAGGGGAATTTAAAAGCAGATAAGGTTACTTTATCAAAGAAATATGTTCGCAGATTTTAAAGTGACATTTTCTTCTTTCTGTCATGGAAAGCAATGCATGTAGGAAGACAGTAATCAGCTTTGTAGTTCGTGGCAATCTAGCAGAGAAATTTGCAGGCACAGGCAGTAAGCACACACAGATCCACTGAGTCCAATGACAGGAGCATCATGGAGTAAAGGACATTTGACAGTGTCTTTAGAGTAATTTTAAAGAAAAAAAAATATAGACTATTATTTAAAAAGCAACCCTAAGGAAAGTAAGCCAACAACGCTGAGACATATAGTGACTTAACCTTATTAATTAAGTCAGCTCCCTCACATATTTTTGGGTCGCCAAAACTAGTTAAATTATTTGTGAAATGACTCATTAAAATTCATGTTAAGGAGGAATGGTATTTTTCTCTATTTATTGTTAGTCTTTCTGATGAGGCTGATCTGCTTTTTATGAAAAGCCTGACTGATACCACCACCTGCTAACTTGGTATCACTGTATCAGATTATTTCTTCCTACCACCTGCTGTACAGAATTGAGCTGGAATTCAACTGATGTTTTACATACTGGTGACAAGATTGTACCTGTTCCTGTAGCATGTATTTTAATCTAGGGGGTTTCCTTGAGAATAGGTTTCCCTGCTAATTTTACATAGTTCAAAATGCTGCAATTCTGAATAAAAAAAAATCAGAACCCGATGACTCACATTTAAAAAAATGTCCTTCCCTTAATCATAATTCTAGTTTTGTTCCCCACCACATTCAAATATTGAATTTATGGTAAATCTTGGACTTTTTCAACTCAATTTATACTGGCTCTGTATAGGGCTACCTGGCAACAAGATGCCGAGCCATGGAGGATGGCATAATATCTATAATAATAAAATCCAATTATTTATAAATTGGGATGTAAACTATCCATGTATTCTAGAAACAGCAACAGGGCAGCCATTCAGAAATTACTGTAACTACTCCTTTTCCTTGAACAGTTTCACAGGAATGCAAACATGACAGAGCAGCGTGTAATTTCTCCCTGTGAGCACTGATTTGATGTAGCCAGTCTCAAAGAATGGCTAATTTCCAGGCACTCACAATGTGCACTTATTTGTAGGTCCATGGTTTGTAGCAGCAGTTTTCAGGAGGAACTGTGCACATGAGCAAAGTGCATTTCCCTGTTCACAGACTGCCGGCTACTTGAGACCCTTTCAGGCATTTAGGTAATTCTGTGAGTTTCTTTCTGTGAGTTAATGGTCCTATAATTTTATTAGGTACTGAAAAAAAAGTGCTCATTATTGTTCCAAAGTGTAATGAAAGAGCTTATCATTATGCATGTGTGGGAGAGTATTGTTAAAATTACAGTGGAACTACTTAGGGTTTCTCATTCTTCAGTAACAAATGCATTATTGAGTAAAGCAGCTTAATATTTCTCTGGTTTTGGAAATGAAAGTGTTTAAAAGAACAGGCAACTAGTTTTGGGGAGAAAAAAAGAGGGAATGGAAGTGTCTTATTGGCTGAAATTCAAAGTACTTTTGTTCAAAGTACTGTTATTCAAATACTGTGCATTCTGTAACTTCAAGGTCTTAAATGACAGGATGATTTTTCTTCAGGCCTTAGCAAACAGAGTCTACAACACAACACCTGTTGCTTGGCAGGAAAGTCTTAGGATTGTACATAATAGTTATTTGGATTTTGCTAGTAACAGTAAAGATTGTGTCCTGGGTTACAGAAAGCACAAAATCTCTCTCTGAATACTGGTTTTAGCCAAATGCCTCTCACTTGTTGGATGGTGACCTTATAAGTCTTAAGTGGACAGTGGCATCTCAGGAAAATACTGTAAGCTTTTCCTGAATTGATTTTTGAAGCACTGAGGGGAGTATCCCTGTACTTCTAAACCAAACTCCTACAACTTGTGAGTTTAGTTCACTAGATGACCTGTCTGTTCAGCAGTCTTATCTTCAAATCTGTTTACCTACGTAATTATTCATGGCAAAGATTTTGGGTCCTGCCTGATGCTATATAAAGTCAATACCTTTTTTTTTTTTTTCATTGGCTAACCCAGATTTGTATTCAGTTCCTTTGTTAAGACCTAATCCAAATTTTTCTCCAAAGTCCTAACTTGAAAATGTAAAAGGGAAAACTGGAAAGTCTTCCGATTTGATGCTATTTCTTCCAAGCTGCCAAAAATGAAGCAGAGGAGATTACTCCAGTGATAAAGAAAAGAAGTTCTGCCCAGTAACCCCAGATTAGAGACCTCAACAAGAATGATGCTAAATCCTTGAGTTTATTTTCTGTTGCTGCCTTAATGAGATTTGAAACCATGTAACAGAAAGCTGATCTAACTGCTATACTGTAACAGATTTTCCACTAGAGAAATGGAAAGCATGTAATATATAGTGGAACATCATCAAGAAAACGGGTAACAAGTATGCTCAGTTTATTCTACTGAACCACTAATGGAAACACAAGATCAAATCTCAATTTGGAAGAAATAGGATTGAACATGGGTTTTCTCCTGGATAATTCTATAACTTTTGACTGGGATAAAACAACTCTTCTTTAGATTTGTAAACCTAAAACTAAATTCAGCCCAAATCATCTGATGAATTTGGACTTATTTATCAAACTAGAAATTTTGCTGTAATCACCTTGAAGATAACAATTTAGTCCAGTTAGGGCAGAGTTACTTTCTGCAAAGTCAGCAAGTAGAATTCATCTATCAGGGGATCATCTTTGAGATTTAATAAAGACAGAGGTACATTTCCAAGACTTACAGAATAATGGATTCTACAGCATGTTGAAAATATAACTGAAATGTATTAATTTTGGTAAGTTGCTTAGAATTATATAACACTGAAATGGAAAGCAGGGTTTGTCTTCTTTTCTTTATAAGGCAAAGTGTAATGTAACAATTTCTGCAAAACATACTGGGAATTTTGATTCAGCTCATTGTTTCACATGCTACATTTCTTTGCACTTTGACCGATTTAAAACAGGACCATTTTTCACCTGAATACAGGAAACACTCTCCATTGGCACCATAGCGCCACGCCTGCACAATGAGTTAATGATTTGCTTACGCAGGTTGTGAAGCCTCAGTGTAAGTTTGGTTTATGTAAAGGACACATTAAAAATTGGAATGTTTTGGGGGAAAAGGCAGGGCACTTTCCACTTACCCTTCCAGACCCAATGATATTATTCATTCTTAGCAGCTCCACTGGTTACTCTGCTAATTTGCCTCCAAAAAAATGCTCCTAAGGGTGCAATATTCAAGTGTATATGTATGTCAACTGCCGCACAGGCTTCCAAATGCCCACATTGATCCAAGATACCATGAGTCACTGTTGACAGATGAGGAACATTCACACAAAACCCCTGCTGAAAGTTAAAGGAGAACTCACATTTTTCCTTGATAGTCACACACTAACACACATTGTGGTTAATGGTATCCTCCAGAGATTTGAAGGGAAAAAAAAAAAAAAAAAAAGTAAAAATAATATTATTTAAAAAAAAAAACCAAACACTGAAAAAAAGATGCTCAGGGTTCTTCCACACATAAATTTGAATGTTGAGCTTATATATACAATTAACATAGTTCTTTATATACAGCTTTGTATTGCTTTGCCATGGAAGCCCCCAGTTCATCCTTTCTCTTGGTGGTCAGTTTGTTATTTTTCCTGTGAGCCTTTCAGCTAGGAAAAGCAGTGTATGAAGGAAGATTTAAAAATCAAGTATTTGAAAAAAACAGAATAAAGATGGTAACTTCTGGAGTGCTAATTCAGTGCCTATCAGTTGGCAGAGAACTGACAACTCTTTTCCTAGAAGTTTCTTGCAAGACACAAAGCATACACTCTCTCCAGGATAGCCTGCTAATGCTATACACACTTTCACTCTCCTTTTGTCTTCAACAATTGCCTAGTCAGAGTTATGAATGCTGTCTATGAATGGGATTGTAATAACAAATGAGAACATCTTGCCCAGTGAGATATACAAAGATCTATGAATTTGTGGTGTTCCTGCATTCATATAATGCCACTGTTAGAACAGTGAAATCAGTGCAAAATAAGCCCAGGCTTGCTCTGAAACAAAACACTGTGAAATGAGGATGTGTCATGATGCTAGTGTTGTGGTCTAGACAATCTTTTTTTATCTTTCTATAGAGCCACACCTAGCACAGTGAATGAGGTTTGGATGCTTCTGGACCCTTCTAGTCTTTGTGCATTTTTCTTGTATAGACATACACTTAAATAAAAATTTATGGTTTTGAGGAGTTTAATTCCTCCTAAAGCTAGCATTGTAAAGGGCATGGGATACCACTGGGTAAACAGATTTGAGTTAGCACAATTAGGAGCCATTTCACTTGCTATTAACAATTCAATGCTCACATTTTATGACTGCTGTTTGTGTCTTGGAATGTTAAATTTATATTCCCTTGTGGACTAATTTTAGGTACTACCCAGAGCAGGACACTGGAAAAGGCTGGTAGCTAGGAGAGTGTTATGTGAGTTAAATGATCCTTGGCATAACTAACAGGGTTGATACAAGAGATGAATTGGGCCCTATGTCTCTTTACTGGAGGGAATACTTTCTCTCGAGCCAAAGTAACAGCTGCAGTGTGCTTGTGACTTAGAAAAAAAAAGCTTGCTTTTTTGGCAGAGTTGAATGCACATGCCTTTGTCTTCACAGTACAGTAATTCTTATTTTTCTAAATGATTTGCATGGGGCCACTTGTACATCTCAGGTTAGAGGATTTTTTTCTTATGCACTCTTCTCTAAAAGCATGTGGTGACCTACACTTGCCTTGCCTGGAAAGCTGAAATTCCCCTGGCTGATACAACAAGTGCACTGTGCTGATGGAGCACAAAGTGAGGGTGAAGTTCAGAGTGGGATTCCTGTCCCAGGGTTAGCAGAAAGCATAGAGCAGTCTGCCAGTTTCTGTTCTGAGACACTGAGCCCCAGTACATCCATGCTGTTTTCACAACACTGGGTGTAATACCTTGTAGCTGATACATGCCTCTTCCTTTTCCTTTCCAGGGAATTTGTAAGGGTATCAAAATACCTGTCCCCACTTATAACAGAAATAATCTGAATCAATCATAAGCTTCTTAAATTAGTAGTTATGACTGCCTACCACATATTTAACTATTTGCAAATAATACTTTTTGCCAGTGTGACAGTATTTCATAGACAATACTGTAAAATTATTCATATAGAAAATAATTCAGGATCTCAATAAAAACTAAGGGAAGCAAGTTTCAATAAAATGGTATGGTATACGGTACCTTTGAGGAAGTGTGGTCTTGATGATCAGATAGTGAGGTGGATCATGAACTGGTTGAAAGGAAGAAGTCAGAGAGTTGTGGTCAATGGGACAAAATCTAGTTGGAGGTCTGTGACCAGTGGAGTCCCTCATGGGTCGGTACTGGGACCGGTGCTGTTCAATATTTTCATCAATGACCTGGATGAGGGAACAGAGTGTGCCCTCAGCAGGTTTGCTGATGACATTAAACTGGGAGGAGTGGCTGACATACCAGAAGGCTGTGCTGCCATTCAGTGAGACCTGGACAGGCTGGAGAGTTGGGTGTGGAGAAACTTGATGAAATTCAACAAGGCCAAGTGTAAAGTCTTGCATTTGGGGAAGAAGAAGCCCATGGGCCAGTACAGGTTGGGGGCTGACCTGCTGGAGAGCAGTGTAGGAGAAAGGGACCTGGGGGTCCTGGTGGACAGGAGGATGACCATGAGCCAGCAATGTGCCCTTGTAGCCAAGAAAGCAAATGGCATCCTGGGGTGTGTTAGAAAGGGTGTGGTTAGTAGGTCAAGGGAGGTTCTCCTCCCCCTCTATTCTGCATTGGTGAGGCTGCATCTGGAGTATTGTGTCCAGTTCTGGGCCCCTCAGTTCAAGAAGGACAGAGAACTGCTTGAAAGAGTCCAGTGCAGAGCCACAAAGATGATGAAGGGAGTGGAACATCTCCCTTATGAGGAAAGGCTGAGGGAGCTGGGTCTCTTTAGCTTGGAGGAGACTGAGGTGTGACCTCATCAATGTTTACAACTCTGTGAAGGGCAAGTGTCTGGAGGATGGAGCCAGGCTTTTTTCAGTCATGTCCAGTGATAGAACAAGGGGCAATGGGTGAAAATAGGAATATCAGAATATTTTTTTTTACTGTGAGCGTGACAGAGCCCTGGAACAGGCTGCCCAGGGAGGTTGTGGAGTCTCCTTTGCTGGAGACATTCAAAACCCACCTGGATGCGTTCCTGTGTGATGTGCTCTGGGTGATCCTGCTGTGGCAGGGGGGTCAGACTTGATGATCTTTCGAGGTCCCTTCCAACCCCTAGGATTCTGTGATTCTGTGATTTTCAGTTTCTATGTAAGCCTACATTTCACAGGATAAAACTTAGCAAAAACATCATGTTGGATAATATAAAAGTAATGAGCTTTCAGTTACCTTTAATTAAGAAAAGAGTAAATGTGCAGACATTAACCTTAGAGTAAGTCATCATTATTCAAAAACTATTATAGTGTAAACGTATACATCCTATAGAAAAAAAACCCATATTTTTTTAAATCAGCCTAAGAATGTAGAAGATTATTATATCAAGCTGTTGAATCAATTTATAACATGGTCCAAAATGCCTATATTTTTTCTACTGGTTTCTATACAATTTAATTTACTTCACTGCTTTTAAATTCTGTGGGTTCATGTATTCACCTACAGGGTCACCCTGAATTGCTAAGGAGGAGAGAGCAGAGAGCAGGAGAGATAAGGAGAACAGCATCAGATGGATGTGGGCTTTAAGTTTTTTTTGGAGTATGCCCAGAATCCTTGCTGAAAGGCTGTCTGTGGTAGTATCTTGACATGATGCTGCTGGCCCTGAGTTTCATGAGAAAAGCCAAAGCTGCCTGCAGTGGAAATGGCTGGACATGCAGCTGTTACCACACACAGAGTACCAGTTTCCCTGCAAACAGTGATCCAGCTAGACGTCTCCCTCCAAGAGCCCCAGCTTCAGCTGCCAGCTGCAGCTGGAGTTGTGCAGGAGGCCTGACAGGGAGCAGATGGGAAGGGCTGTGGAACAGTCATGGAGCCAGGCTCACTTCATGGATCAGCATCTGGGAAAGATCAACCTGCTACAACACTAGCCTTTATCAGTGGGGACTCATGCCACTCACAACCTGCTGAAAGGGGTCAGGTGGCTCCACAGTGTGTAGATATATATGGCATAAAAATAACCTCTGGATCTTCTCAGAATAAGCATCAGACAAGATGATCAAAGGCCTGGAGCACCTCTGCTATGAAGACAGGCTGAGAGAATTGGGGCTGTTCAGTCTGGAGAAGAGAAGGCTCCGGGGAGACCTTACAGCAGCCTTCCAGTACCTGAAGGGGCTACAGGAAAGCTGGGGAGGGGCTTTTCACCAGAGAGGGTAGTGATAGGACAAGGGGTAGTGGTTTTAAACTGAAAGAGGGGAGATTTAGGTTAGACATCAGGAAGAAGTTCTTCACCATGAGGGTAGTAAGGTGCTAGAATAGGTTGCCCAGAGAGGTTGTGGAAGCCCCATCCCTGGAGGTGTATAAGGTCAGGTTGGATGAGGCTTTGTGCAGCCTGGTCTAGTGTGAGGTGTCCCTGCTCATAGCAGGGAGGTTGGAACCTGAGGATCTTTAAGGTCCCTTCCAACCTTAACCATTCCATGACTCTATGATTCTAAGATGATGAATAAGAGAAGTGACTGCAAATTGGGCAGATTTGTGCAACAGGTTTAATGTCCTGACAGAAATAGTAAATAAAGATCCTGAAAAACTGATTACAATTCTATTCCACAAAACAGAAAAATGCCAAGGTATAAGGAAGTAAAAAATATACTTAATATAGTCTCCTTTTCCAAATAAAATTACTTTGTAAGTCTTACTTTTTAATAACAACTTCACTTATTTAAATGTTACTTTTTCTGAACCACTGGCTTTTATACTACTACCATTGTCCACTTCGTGATTTTAAGTCAAAACCACTGATAAAGACCACTTTAAAAAAAATGGAGGCAAAAACAAGTTAAATAATTTAATGGCTAATCTGTGGTAGGTTGTACTGGACCCAAGGAAAAAAAATAATTAATTACCCAATGTGCATTTTACAAATCCTACTCTTTCATCTGGTGAGCTTAATCTATTGCAGGATGTTAAATGTACAATACAAATATTTGAATAATCATGACATAATAGCAATTCAGCTTGTCCATGCAATCCCAGTGAAACCCCTAGGAAGACAAGTGGTTTCAGTGCACACAGAATATCCTTGTATTTCATTCACTTGCAAAGTAATTGGAACAACATACTTCATTCCAAACATATCTGCTGGAAGAGATATGTGAAAAGAATAAACAGTGTAAATAGATGGATTTATTTCACTAATGTAGGAGGCATTTTAAAATCAACTGCTCAATAGAAAGCTTTAATGTCAATGCAGATTTAGTGAAGTCAGAATACATTACATCACTGAGGACTACATTTGCAGTAAACTGACATAGTTCCACTGCCTTTACTGGAGTTTTACCAGTCTATAACTTCTAAACTTGAAAAATCTTATCATTTATTCCCAGTTGCTTCTCCTTTCTTCCACTTCTGATTCTTTGTAGCCTATTTTTTCCTGGTTTCCACCCCCCCCACATCTCTGATCTTTTAGTATGTCTAATTACCCTTCCTCTTCACTTCAGTCTCCTCGACTTTCTCCAGGAACCTTTTTGCTTTGTTTAATATAATCTTAGAACAATCTGTGCCGGAAGAAAGCTCTGGAGGTCACCTAGGCCAACTTCCTGCTCAAAACAGGGCTAATTTCATGTTCAGTTCAGGTTGTTCAGGCCTTCCTTGTCCAGTTGAGTTTTGAGTACCTACAAGGATAGAGACTACACAGCCTCTCTGTGTCCTTTTACAGTGCTCAACCTCTCATTTGATTTTTTTTCTTAATATTTCATTACGTGTTTTTTTCAGTTCTGCTCCTTTAAAGAGTTTCCATAATTCTCCAATTTTGTTTCATCCTCATGCCTGTCTCCACCCTCCTACCTCTAAAAGTTACAGCAAACATACTATTTCCATGCTTTCTGAATTTTCTGATGTATTCCTTCATAATAGAAATACACCCCTTCCTTTGATATACAGGGTTGTGTTTACTCCTCACAAGATTCAAACTGATGCCATATGGGTAGATGTCAGGTTGAATGACCACGGCGTATTGCTCAAAGCCATTCAGGTGACATGAATACTACTAGAACTGCCCCCAAAAATAATAAATAAAATTAAACTCTCTTATTCCCCCTTTGCTCCTGCACTCTTAAGCAGACCCATCTTGCATTTGAAAACCAGACTCGTGCCTAACACCTGTAGAGCTTCAGGTGGTTTTTGAAATAGTAGCATCTGCTAAGTATAAAAAGGTGTTTGATTTGAATACCTGACTGAATCACCAGATTCATACTTGGGAGTTTACTTTTTGTCTAGGACAAAAATTTGGAAAAAAAAAAATATTTAAAAAAAATTGTCTCAGTTGGCCCTGGATTTTAAGCAATAGTCCCATGGCACTGTCAGGAGCTACTGGAACAACACTGGCCATCTAAAGAAATATTGTAAATTTAAAATTGCTCAAAACTGTTAATCTTTAGAAGAGATGGACTTCCAGTGCTTAATGTAGAAGAGCTGGTTTCCATTCTAATGAAGGACACCAGGAAAGTTAAGCACACTGAGGTGGGATTTAAGTGATCTTGTTGTTTCTGAAGTATTCACATTTTGAAGTCAATCTTGCATTTTCTAAAATACTGGGAATACATACATAAATGCATACTAAAATGGTTAAAAATTTGGATCATCTGCTTATATCTGCTTTGAAGTGGGCTACAATGAAGCTTTGTGCTTTTGAGTGAGAACATTGAACTTTGTATTCCCTGATGCTTAATGATTCTGTTCCTTTTTAGAAAAAAAATAATTTTGCAAATCATAAACAAGTGAGAAGTGACATCTTAGTCAGCTGGTATTTGGTTATGCTTCATGAAATAATGCCCATTTACTTTATCACTGATGACTGTTTAAGCTGACTGAGCAAGGAGATAACTTGTTGCATTCTGACTACTATTTCAACAAAGAAGATTTAAAAATGCAGCAAATTCTTATTTGCTGGAAATGTGCAAAGGCATGTGCAACAATTTCCCCTCTAAATTTAATTTTTCCCCATTATTCATGCTTTTCACAGAAGTCAGTAAAATCAAAGCACTCGTCCTTAATCTTTGCTCTCCTACTATGCGAGTACCCCATGTGTTATTTTTCTGCACTGGAACATCTCAACACAGTAAAATAAGCCTCTGTTTTCATGCTTCTTTGATGGTGAGGATGGAGCTCTCTCCACCCACCTTCTATTCTTTCACACCATCCAATGTTCAGAACTGGAGTTTTGTTTCCATCCCATCATTGGTCTCCTGCAGTGTAAGCAGTGTAAAGGAAATTTCAAATATTTGTTTCTTGTCTTATGAGAGTGCTTATCAGTGACCCACATAAAGAAAAGAGTTTAATATACATCTGAGAGCTGCTGACTTTAGAGTATTCAAGAGGACGACTTGGTATTCCCAACAAGACTTAAAATTCTCAAGATTATGCTGGATAAATATACCAATATACTTTGAACAATTCAGACAGCCCTTCTACAATCCTGGACTCTCACAGGGGACATTTGGCTTTAGCAGTGAAATCAATTTGGCTTTAGCCAAATCAAACCATTACTTTGTTTCAGGAGAAGAAAATGTCCTCCACCTCTGTTTCTACCTTACAGGATTCTTAAAATAACAGGTGAGTCAAACCACCAAACAGTCTTAAAAGGGACTTCATACTCGAAGGCCATTTTTGAGGCCATTTAGCCTTTGACAGAGGGGTCACTGACTCCTTGTGTACCCCAGTAAGAACAGAGGACAGTGCTGGATGAGCTCAGTTCCACCTGGGTTACTGGCAGTGGTACTGACACCTCCAGCCACACAGTAAGCAGGTTATCACTACTGAAGTTGTTCAACCATATCTTGGCCACCAGTGCACCAATGAATGAACAAAAGCCATGGACGCTGTACTTGCTGAGATTATACACAACTCTGTTTAAACCCTGTTTCTGGCTTATTTTTTGTTGAAGCTGACGACATTGAGAGATAACACTTAATAGAGAGAAGACAGAAGGAATACTCTTTTTAAAGTTGTATGTACATAGCACATTTTCTGGAGAGCATTGGTGGCTGAATAGACGGACAGATCTCACTGCCTGTATTGACTAGACTCCCATCCAGCTTAAAAACCTGGCACGCCATAGGCATCTGCATGTTGATGGATGATGCTGAAAATGGTTCCCCCGTCTTTAATGGTGATTAGTCATCAACTAATGGATTCTCCAGCTTGTGGAATTTTTAGTTCAAGGCTAGATTCTCCCCCTTTCTCCACAGATGGAGGTTTCATCACAGCTATAAAAACTAGATTTGAGGACCAAATTACTAAAAATTACATTTAATGAAAACAAGTTCTAGTTCTTTTCCAGAAAAGGAACCACTGTGCTCATGCAGCGATTGCCAGGCAACCTCTTTCCAGTTCGGCTGATAATCCCCAGGCTCCATGCACGGGATGCAGGGCTCCCTGAATGCTGGTACCAGCAGTTTTATGGAGGCTTTGCCCAGACAGAACAATCCGAGCGGGGGACCTGGTGTTAGAAGGAAACAAGTCCAGCCTGTCGACGCTGTGGTGTCGGTCGCTGCCTTGAGCTCTGCCTCCCTGGCAGCTGCAGGTGGACCCGCCGTCACACGGAGCCGAGGGACAGGGAGAGGTGACGGGCGGTGGGGCGACCGTGGGCGACACAAATCCCAAGGGGTCCCCCCCGAACTCCACGGAGCTGCCCTTCCCCTCCCTTCTCAGGGTGAACCCGGCAGCGCCGGGCTTCTCAAGCCCCCACCCCAGGCGTTTGGTTTGGTTTGGTTTGGTTTGGTTGTGTTTTGCCCCCTCCCCGCCCTTCAGTGACACCTCTGTCGGGCTCTAACGCCGGCTGCGCCCGGCGGCGTGGGAAGAGCCGGCGGCGGGCGGTGCGGGGCCGGTGTCCCCGGGCCCCTCCGCCTCCCGGGGGCGCTGAGG
>NW_009970718.1:2956981-2994035 GCF_000747805.2 Chaetura pelagica | reverse complement strand
AGCAGGAGGAAAAGGAGCCTGGAGGCACCGCTGGAGCCCGCAGCTTTCCGAACGCATTATCAGCTCCGTGCGTACGGGCAGGTCTTCCAGCTCAACCTGAGCGCTGACGCGGGCTTCGTGGCCGCTCGGTACCGCGTGGTGCACGTCGGGGCCCCGCAGGAGCCGCCGTCCCCGGATCTCCGCCACTGCTTCTACCGAGGGCACGTCAACGCCCGGGAGACGCACGTGGCGGTCTTCAGCGTCTGCGGTGGCTTGGTAAGCGCGTCGGCTGCGTCCTCCTGTCTCCATTCATACTCTTTTCCTCCCTGGAAGAAATATAGCGGGATGCCTTTGCCACAGAGCTGAGCTGAAAATTCTCAGGCATTTTTCCAAGTAGTTGGTCATGAAATGTCTTGGCACAGGCAGTTTGTAGTCATGATGATACTTCTTTGGCGGGATATACAAATGCTGCTTTCAAAGGATCTATTGCTGGCCTGTAATAAAATTGGTTGATGTAACTCTCGACACCAAAAGCACTAGAACAGAGAAAAAAACATGCCTCAGGACACACAGTGTGCTATTGTTTTGATACAGCGATGCTGTTAATCAGCATCAGTTATGTGTTTGTAGGTTTATAGATACTGTGTGGTTATGGGTGAGGAACAGTGGTACTTGAGATAGTGAGAGAACTGGTGTTGATGATTTTGTTCCTTTGCTTTCAGCAGTGCCATAGAGGTTCTCTTGTCTCTCCGTCCCTGCCTGGTTAGTACCTTATAGTTTGTGCCAGGTATGCTTCCACTCAGGAATCCTTCAGTGCCTTTAAACTGGACCTTGTGAACTTTCACCGCAGCTTCCAGCTGGACTCCATGTCCTCAGTCCTTGCCTTGCTGACTGAGTGCCTAGTCTGAGCCACCAGCAAAGGCCTTGCAGTGCTCTTGGGACCTCCTCTCATTGCTCAGTTCACCTTCTGCCCAGGCACACACAGCCTTGCAGAGGAAGGGTATGCAGAATACCCAGCACTGTGGCTGCTTTCCCCTTACTAATGAAGCTGGTGAGGTTTTCAGGAGAGGAAGCATAACCTTGCATGGTGCACTTCTTGTGGGACGTGCCTGTAGTTCTTCAGGGAGGGACTGTGCGGGAAAGAAGAGGTGGTCATAACCAGCTGGTAGCCTAAATCTCTACAAAAGATTGTCCAGCCTCTCTCAGAGTCTTCAGCCTAATATTCTTAATCCTCATGGATTCAAAGTAGATGTTACATTCTTCACTTGACTGCCTGGCAAGACAAGTTTTATAGAGCCCAGAAAAGAATGGATGTGAAAGGAGGGAGATAGAGGCCAGGTGGAATTTTCCTGTGAAATCATACACTCCCTGAAAATGTTCTCCACTCCCAAGTGGAGCTACCCCCAAAAGTTAGTTAGTAGGAAGATGTGTTTTTGTCAGGGTTTTAAAACTTCATAGCTTTGTGCATTCAACAAGTGCACCTGCAAAAATAAGCTAGTCAGTTACTTCTCTTTCACTGAACAGCACCATGCTTCATGAATACAAGCAAAGATTTAAGTGGGACTGCTGCCAAGGTAAGATACTACTTATTGTGAGACGGTAGAAACTAGACTAGTGACTTGGTAGCCCCGTATTTATATCTATTTTAAGTAAGATCCCTTCTTTTAGTAGCATCCATTTTCTTCAGTGCTGAAATTGAGTTCAGTGTATGGAAATTAATTATACCCATTAGTTCAAAACAATCTCTTATATCTTGTCTTCTGGCTTTATATGTACAAGGCAATTGCTGTAGATGAATGCTGTAAAAGCTGGGGAGGAAAACAGAACATGGACTTAAATAAATAGGTACAGGGAACTTAACAATGGAATTAAAAAATTTTCTCTGAGTATGTGCCTGAGTGATCTGAAGTAAAAGCAGTTACTTGAAGTTCAATGTATCCTGTTATGTCTCCAAACTCTGCACTGTCTTCATTCACAGCTTCACTCCTGCTTCTCAAGTTCCTTGTTTCTTTTTTGAATTCTCAAGTTCACTATGTTCTCCCCCTCAAACTATGCTTTCCCTTTTCACCCTCAGTTAAGCCTTTTTCTGAGTGTGCCAAGAGCATGTGCAACCCAGAGTACCCATGGAGCATTACTTAATGGCTCCTGACACTGTATGCAGTTCTGTTGTGTTACATTTCAGAGCATGCTCTGGGTTCAGGGATGCAAATGGCAAAGGGAGGTTAGAAGGTCAGCAGGGAGTCTGTAGTAATTGCCAGGAGGGAGTGTGTAATTAGGGAAGTCTGAGATGCCATCAAAGGCAGAAGGTCACTTGCAGTGATGGCCTGGGTGCCTACTTGAACATCTGATCACATACAGGCATATTTATTCCTCTTTTAATTTTTGAAAAGTCACACTTTGTTTAGCTTTATTTTCCTAACTTCTATATATTTTTTTACTTTTACTGCATTGGTTAGTTATAGCTTTCTACAAACATGAGAAACAAGATCTACTCAGGATATCCCTGTATGCATGTAGACTAAAGAGACATCTCAAGCATCATCCAGACAACAAAATCAAAGAGGTAAAAAAAAAAAGAAGGAAAATTTACCTTTTGAGAGCATTTATTTTGAGAGTTTATTAACAAATACAAATAAATACCAGTCCATAAAGTATCTTAAAATGAGGGAGCCATCACCATTTATAACTAGACCAAACCATCAGTTCCTAGCAGGTCCATATCCAAAGAAAGGAGCTTTATTTTTTGATTTTTAAATCTTGAATGAATGATATAGTAACAGTTTTATTCCTTTGAGAAGCCTGACAGTCTTTCTTGGAGGTCAGGAATATGTTTACTGATGCTACAGATAGTTCAAATCAGTTTTTGTGAGCTAGGAGAATGCGTGCCAAAGGTGTTTTATGTGCCTCAAGGACAAGGTAAGAAAGGAGGAAACATACATCTTTTTGGGTGTTCGGTCTCTGGAATACAGAACCATTTCACATGCTTACTGACTGGCAAAAGTTAGGAGGTAGGAAAGTGCAGGTGGATCTTTTCTTGCACGGCTTTGCTAGCTGTTGGCTTTCTGCAGTCCAGTAAGGCAGGATTGCTTTGTTCAAATGTAGCTTCTGGAGTATGACAAGGTCTGCATGACAGATTCCTTCCTTAGGAGCTCCAGGAAGCCCCTTAGTAACACTGCTGCACATCAAGCTTACTTTTGACTGTTGAATGCCAAGAATATGAACTTAAGTGTAGATCTTCAGAATTTCCTCAGTACAAGAAGTGTTTATTTTTTTAAATAATACAGGTCAGGGGATGACCTTTCTGAGAGATTTTGAAATCAGTTCTTTATGCTCCTATGGATGAGTGCAGTGGTGGTTTTTTTTCAGGAAAAGTAGGCAGTTCTGGAATTTATTTTAATGAAATGTATTTTTTCATTGCTTAGTTTAAGTAAACAAACCCCAGAAAACCACAAAACTTGCTAGAAGGTACTGCTTGCCTAGCTAGCATCTAGTTTCTTGGGGAGATCTAGTGCAGGTAACAGGCTCCAGATGTTTGTTCTGCAGTTTTGTGCTGCCTAGTACAAATAACTTCTAAGACTTAAAGCTGTCTTTGAAAGACATAATTTAACACTTGTAACTGGAAGATGTGCTTAACTTGACATAACTTACTCTTTGATTTATGGACTGTCACTTCAAAAAAAGTTACCTTCTAAATCTGACAGATCAGTTTTCAGCATTCAGATCACATTTATAAACCTATGAGCATCCATAAGCACATACCAGTTTTTCTTGATTTTTATCTTAATATGTAGAGACTCCATCACAGGCTAGGAAAAAATCATATTAAAATGCCAACTCAAGACAGTCAATTTTTGTTTAGACAAACTAAGTCTTATTATTGCTGACTGGCTGGTGTGATGATTTCCACTTAACAGTTCTGGTTTCACTTGTTATGTAGGTGTATAAGGTGAGTCACTAGTCCTGAATCTCTGCAATACAACAGTAAAAAAAATTAAGTTCTTCCATTATCACCCTGTGAGTTTGTTCTATCACCAGCACAAAATAGTTTCAAATAGGACTGACTTTGCAAGTAAAAGATAAGATGTTATTTTTTTGGTTGTTTCTACAGCTAAACAGAACAAAAAATGGATCAGAAAGTAGACCAGACTCTACCTTTCCTACATCTAGATAAAAATTTTGTACTTAATTGCTTTATTTGAATTTTTAATTTATTTTTTTTAATGCTTGCTTCTCTGATTATTTGTTCTTTTGCTCCTGTCATAATTTCACTTAAAATTTTTATCTCATTTACTTTGGTTTTTTTTCCTGTTAGCTTTTCCCTAATATGTATTCTCACAAGCAGGACCAGTTTTTAATATCTCCCCTTCTGTGACACTTATTTAGCATTTTTCAACAGCCTATTTTAATTACTACTGTTTCCTGCTGGTCAAGGCATGAATGGCACATATCTTTTAGTACTGCTATTGCATCTCCTTTTAGCTTTAGATGTCTTTTTCACATACATCTGGAAATAGACCATAACACTTGAATTTACATTATCTGGTATCCTAGAGCCAGTTTCTGCCTGTTTGCTTTTGCAAAATCTGTATTTGTAACACAGTTTGTTTTAAAATAGTAAGACAGCTTAAGTCCCCCCTGTAGCTGTTACAAAAAACCTGAAACATCTCCAGTACATTTTCCCTAGGCTCTTAACATCTTACTTTTCCTGAAAATATCTCTATGAATCCTATGCTTTTGCACATGGACCACCACAGATCAGCAAGTGCAGGCAGTAATTGTAATTTTAAACTGAGAAAATGTATGTAGCTATAAATTGCACAGCTGAAGGTCTGTCACAGAAAATGTCTGTTGGAAGCAGTGGGACCTGCATATGTGTCTGCCTTTTCACCAGCAATTATGCATGACTTGTCCTTTACGTAGGCATGTCCCAGTCTGTTTAACATTTTATGTCATGGGTGCTCAACCATCACTGGCCTGTATTTTGCCCCTGTCCTGTGCCTTCCCAGGCAGCTATTTGAGGACATTCTATCTGCCAGATAAATTGTTCTGATGGCTGCAGCCTCTTCTTAACTGCTGCCTTTATAGGGGATCCATAATCTCATCATTTTGGATTCACACAGGTGAATTTGCTGCAAAGCTGTGGGCAACCACAGGAGGTTGGATTTACTTACATGTATATGAATATGCACATTCATTAAACTTCCAGAAAGTACACAGCAGGTGCTGTGCATGAACATAAGTGATGGGTGTGGGCTGAGGACACAACATACAGCCCTTTGCTGGCCCTGCTGAGCCAAATTACTGAAATAGTGTGCAAAACGGCTCAGCTTGTCCAGTGTGTGTATAGTAACATTTCCAGCTCCATGTGCCAGGCAACAGCTAGCTGCCATAGATTTTGGGAAATTCTGTGCTCTTGGGGAACAGATAGGCTTCCCACATAAGATAATTTATCTGCAGTAATCTCAGTTGTCATTCTGTTTCAGAAGTACCCTCATGTAGAAAGTCACAAGATTATGATAGCAAAGTGAGACACTGAGAGCAGGTGATACCTTGAGTGCTTTTGTCAGTATGTGTATAACCAGAAGGTAACTTACTGTGTGGTTGACTAAAACAGGTGAAAATGTAACCATACCTTGCATGTACTTGAGTGATAACTGCCTCGTGGTGTCTGTGAGGTTGAAAGTGCTTTCTGGAGCTGTACATCTCCCAGTGAGAGGAAAAGGTGGCTCTACATGTGCTTTAAAACATCAAAGCTAGGAAGTTCTCTTTAAACAGTTAAGTTGCAAACATACATTTGCTTGAAATTTACTGAGAGAGACAAGATAATATGATGGCATTTCCTCCAGTATGACATCTACAGATCCTCTAGGTCTATGTTCTGTGGGAGTATTTAGCTTGATATTTATTTATTTTTATATTTATTTTGATATTTAGTATATTTATGTGTTAATAACAAAAATCCCTAAAAAACAAAAATCAAAGCTAACCCTCTCCCCCACAGAAAAACAAATCAAACTATTTCAATGTATATATAAATTTCATTTTACCAGTTTCAACAGGTATTCCAAATAGCTGCTTTTCTGTAATGAGATTTCCATGTATATATCTATGACAAAAGCTGTTATGTATAGTTTTTAACTTAATTGTTTAGCTTGTTCACTGTGAATTGTATATAAAGGCAAAAATAAATAATTTGCCCCTCACTCTTCCTTCCACTTCAATGAATTTTGTTAATTGCTATCATCCCTGCTCTTTGCAGCTGTCTTTGGGATTATTATTGTAACATTTTCTCAAGTTCTCTTCTATTTAGCTAGTCTATTGTTACAAATTGTATTTAGAAACTCTGCCAATACCATTTTTACAAGCCTTCAACCAGATCTTCTTGTCTAGAATAGCCTTACAAAGTGATGTTCTGGTTACCTAGAGCCAGGACTTACGCTGCATGCAAGAATATTCTTTCACCTTTCTTTTTATCCCTCTTATGAGGAAAGGCTGATGTAGCTGGGACTCTCTAGCCTGGAGAAGAGAAGGCTGAGAGGACACCTTGTTAATGCCTGTAAATATCTAAGATGTGAGTGTAAGGAGGATGGAGTCAGGCTTTATTCAGTAGTGCCCAGAAACTGGACAAGGGGCAGTGGGCATAAACTGAAACACAGGAAGTTCTGTGTGAACATGAGGGATAACTTTACTCTGAGGGTGACAAAGCACTGGAACCGACTGCCTAGGGAGGTTTGTGGAGTCTCCTTCTCTGGAGACATTCAAGACCCACCTGGATGCAGTCCTGAGTACTGTGCTCTAGGCAATCTTGTTTTAGCCAGAAGGGATAGAGGGTTGGACTAGATGATCTCTAGAGGTCCCTTCCAACTCTGATGATTCTGTGATTATGCAAAATGTAAATAAATACCTTTTGTGTGTGTGTTCTTGAATGGAAGTAACTTGGCAGTAGATACACTGGATCCAGTGCTGCAATAATCAGAATGGCTAGATTGGGTGTGATCTAAACACAAGTTTGTAAGATCCTTTCAGGAGTTTACATAGAATTTAAATTCCAATCTGGAATTATATAATTGTATTAACCAGTGCCTGTCAAGACTGGGACACTTATGAGCATAGGTGGGTACCTCATCAGTTATGTCCAAAATGTGATTAAGTGTGCTAAAGATGTGATTGCTATCTGCCCATGAAATCTTAACATCATGGAATTTCTAAGGAGATGCAAATAGATCATACCTAAATTTAGGATGAAAGATATTTTTTCTCTATAATAAGTTTTTAGCATTTTATTCTGTTTCTGAGGCCTTCAAATATAATGTTGTTTTCAGTCACTTCTACAAAGGTGTTCCACCAGAAAACACTTATTCATTGATAGATATTTCTTCCCTGTTGCTTAGCTGGTGTGTTGCTTATTATTTTCTTATTTTTATTGTAGTAGCTCTAGTTTCAGTTAATCTGTTGGCTTTCAGCCACTAACAGTTGTTTTCTAGCTGAATTACCTTCTAGTAGAAATAGTTTTTCCAGATTTTGGCAGTGTACTGTGATTAGATAACCTCTAATACTTATTCTTCAGTGAACTAATTAAGCTGTGGTTAAGTGTCTCATTAGAAAACATTGTAACAGTGGAGCAGGAAGAGAAGGGTGAAGGGCTTCTCACATGATTCAGAAGAGCTTTGAATTAACACAAGAGGGAGGGAGGTTGGAAGCACAATAGTATGAAAGGAAAGGATTTTGTAATTTACTTTGCCCATGAAAGTACTTTTGCTGTAAACTACTTGCAGGGTTTTGGTTTGAGTTAAGAAGCCCTACCATGAGGGCATGAAAAATATTTGAGTACATCTTACCTGGGAGGGAGTCTGCCAGGTTACAGCCATGTTTTCCAGAACTTGAGTTGTTCATTTAGCATTTTTCTGAGACCTTTTCATTTTTGCTGTTGGACATGTTTCTGAAACCTGCTCTATATCCCTTATGTTTTCCATGTGTTTTATGAAGTTTCCCTTATACACAAGGATGTAATTTGTATGTGGGCATGGTGCATGCTCTAACCATAAATTCTGCAGTATTTATTTCTGCTACTCTTGGAATAGAGTAAATACATTGATTAAGACTATACAGCTTTAAGCCATTTTAAACCACTAAGACATACCATATATAGTGAGTAGCTGTGTTGATCCACTCAACCTTGATTTAATATGAAGTGTCTAACTGATCCTGAGTATTTTAAATCCAAGAAATAAATTGACTTTCTCATGTGGGTTTTCTCGTAAATTTCTTCAAATTGATGCATGTCCATAGTCCTGGGTAGCACTCCCTCTTTGGACCACTGATTTGTCATGTGCAAAAGATTGATTTCAATTTTTTACTGTACTTCTACTGAAGAGATCTTTTAAATGTGCTCTTACCTCATTATTTGAGAACAGAAATAGGATATTTCAGGCAGATTTCTTATTATATGATTTGCAAGGCATCTGTAGATGATAAGTAGATCCAGTTAATTTCTGATTTCATTTCCTGCAAAAGCTTGGGCTCCTGTTTCAGCAACTTACCTCTGTACATCTAAGTGATTTTGGTTTATTTGATTTTGCCAAAAGTATTTTTCATTTGGATCTCAAAGCCTACTTCTTTACGTGCCTAACTCAAAATTATGGCTCCATTTTTATCATCAGAGTCTGTCACCAGAGTAAATGCTGCTTTCATGAATGAAGGACTGTAACACAGCAGGACTTTAATAATTTGTATTAAAAAAATGACATGAATCTTAACATCAGTTCTTCCTGCTTTGTCCCTGAGTGACAGGCTCTTCTTGTCTGTTCCTGTCATTTTGCCCAGAAGGTTGCACCTCCTTAGGACTGACAAGCTATGGCATATCTATTTTTATGAGGCCCTTCCCAGGGCTGCACAAAGTGTTCTCAATATGCTTGATCTGCTGTCCTCTAGAAACCTGGGATATCCTGGGATCACTGAGATGTGAGAAGGCTGAACTGAACACAAAAAGGATCCAGCTTGAAGACTACTTGTAAAGAAATTAAATGGAACTGAGGGGAAAAAGTTTTTATGCAAGTTAGATTTAAACAGTATTGAAAGGAAAAATACTATTTAGCTGGGTCTTTTTTCATTCTGCAACAAAGGTGGTGCAGAAGATCCAGCCACAGTGGATTTACAATAAGGGTGGTCTTGGATGATGCATACACTATGTATCATGCAAGACTACAGATAGTGTGACATATGCCTAAAGCCTAACAGACTTTTAAACAGTGAAAACTGATAACTGCTAGAAAATTCCCAATTTCAATGGCAAATTATAATTAAGTACAATACCCTGGACACTAAGATAGTCTGCTGCAGATTTTAAGACTATTTTCAGGTTGTTTTAAAAAACAAAACCTCTTCTCGCTTCTTGTGGAGCTTGCTCCGCCATTCGCTGTACCCCTGAGTTTCAAGGTTGACCCGAACACTTAATCTGTTAAACCATATTACATAGGTTATCACTGTTCTCTTTTTGATCAATGCAGAGTCATAGAATGGCTTGGGTTGGAAGGGACTTCAAATATCACCTAGTTCCACCCCCCCTGCTGTATGCAGGGACACCTCCCACTAGACCAGATTGCTCAAAGCTCCATCCAACCTGGCCTTGAACACTTCCGGGGAGGGAGCATCCACAGCTCCTCTGGGCAACCTGTGCCAGTGTCTCACAATCCTCACAGGAAAGAATTTCATCCTTACATCCAATTTAAATCTACCCTCTTTCAGCTTGAAATGGTTACTCCTTATCCTACATCACTTCCTCCAAGCTCAAGATAGGTGCATTCATTTGAGAAAAAAATAGACTCATAGAATCCTTAAGGTTGGAAGGGACCTTAAAGATCATCAAGTTCCAACCCCCTGCCATGCGCAGGGAACCCTACCACTAGATCAAGTTGCACAAAACCTTGTCCAACCTGGCCTTAAAAACCTCCAGGGATGGGGCATCAGCAGCCTCCCTGGGCAACCCATTCCTTCTCCTCACCACCCTTGTAGGGAAGAATTTCTTCCTAATATCTAACCTAAATCTCCCCTCTCTCAGTTTAAAATCATTACCCCTTGTCCTATCACTATCTTCTCCGGTGAAAAGCCTCTCCCCAGCTTTCCTGTAGGCTCCTTTCAAGTACTGGAAGGCTACTATAAGGTTTTCTTGGAGCCTTCTCTTCTCTAGGCTGAACAGCCCCAACTCTTTCATAGCAGAGGTGCTTCAGGACTTTGATCATCTTGGTGGCCCTTCTCTGGACTCTCTCCAACAGGTCTATATCTTTCGTGTGCTGAGGACACCAGAACTGTACACAGTATTCCAGGTGGGAAAGAAGGGAAGCCTGAGAGGGGATCTTATTCATGTTTACAAATATCCGAAGGGTGAATGTCAAGAAGTAGGGGCCAGTCTCTTCAGTTGTGCCCTGTGATTGGAAAAGGGGCAATGGATGCAAACTGGAACACAGGAAGTTCCACTTCAACATGAGGAAAAACTTCTTTACTGTGAGTGTTATGGAGCCCTGGAACAGGCTGCCCAGAGAGCTTGTGGACTCTCCTTCTCTGGAGACTTTCAAGACCCATCTGGATGTGTTTCTGTGTGACCTGCCCTAGGGGATCCTGCTCTCTCAGGAAGGTTGGACTTGACCTCCAGAGGTCTCTTCCAATGCCTGCCATTCCATGATTCTATTCCCTACTGATTAAATTATTCCGTGGTTTTTCCTTCTCGTAGTCTCCTGAGAAAAGCTACTTAAGCCTTAGGAAACTGTGAATTTGGTTGAAGTGCAGAGAGAAAGAAGAGATTCTGTTTAAGTCTTTCATAATTGAATGCATTATGGGGCAGAAAGGTGGGAGAAAGGAGCTTAAGTTTTGTTCATTGTTTATGTGCTAGTGCTTTTGTTAGTAATGAAGTTCCTTTTGTTCCCACTGCACAGTTACCCACGTGTGTCTGCTACAAGGGGGAGGGGAAAAAAAAACAAGGAGAAAAACACATTAATGAAGCTGTGAGCTTTGAATTTCTGGAACTTCTTTCAAAGTATTTAAAAAGAACATCAGGCCAACACTGTTTCTAATCTATAGGCAAAATGCCAATTTAGAAGAAAGATGTTATATAAATTATGTAAAGAACAGAAGACAACAAATCAGTCTAGAATTTGGACCGCTTTCGAATCCTGAATTGCTTGATGGCCTCTGCTCCCCTTACTGTGAGTGTTATGGAGCCCTGGAACAGGCTGCCCAGAGAGGTTGTGGACTCTCCTTCTCTGGAGACTTTCAAGACCCATCTGGATGTGTTTCTGTGTGACCTGCCCTAGGGGATCCTGCTCTCTCAGGAAGGTTGGACTTGACCTCCAGAGGTCTCTTCCAATGCCTGCCATTCCATGATTCTATTCCCTACTGATTAAATTATTCCGTGGTTTTTCCTTCTCGTAGTCTCCTGAGAAAAGCTACTTAAGCCTTAGGAAACTGTGAATTTGGTTGAAGTGCAGAGAGAAAGAAGAGATTCTGTTTAAGTCTTTCATAATTGAATGCATTATGGGGCAGAAAGGTGGGAGAAAGGAGCTTAAGTTTTGTTCATTGTTTATGTGCTAGTGCTTTTGTTAGTAATGAAGTTCCTTTTGTTCCCACTGCACAGTTACCCACGTGTGTCTGCTACAAGGGGGAGGGGAAAAAAAAACAAGGAGAAAAACACATTAATGAAGCTGTGAGCTTTGAATTTCTGGAACTTCTTTCAAAGTATTTAAAAAGAACATCAGGCCAACACTGTTTCTAATCTATAGGCAAAATGCCAATTTAGAAGAAAGATGTTATATAAATTATGTAAAGAACAGAAGACAACAAATCAGTCTAGAATTTGGACCGCTTTCGAATCCTGAATTGCTTGATGGCCTCTGCTCCCCTTTGCATGGTTCTAAGCTGGTCCTGCTTGGTTAGACTTGGATTCTCTTTACTTGTGTGATCTCCTTTGTTTCGTTAACTCTGGTGATGATCTATGAAACACTGTTAATATGTAAGGAAGTCTTTTATGAGTTATTCTGGTGGGATAAGTCTCTGAAACTTCTCTTTGCTTTGCCTGCAAGCTTCCGTGTTCAGGTTCCACTGAAGTTTCCTCTGTCTCATGTGCAAATTTACTTCCATTACTTTCAAAATATTATCATAAATATTTTATTATTTCCATGAAAGTTATTTTTATATAAATATTTTTAGTGGGAAATAAATCCATTACTTCTCTGTACTTTCAGATGGGTACCTTTAAGGCACATGATGGTGAATATTTTTTAGAACCTCTGATGAAAGCGGATGGAGGTGAACATGAAGATGAACATAACAAACCACATCTTATATACAGGAATGAAGAACTTAAAAAGAAGTATAAGAAATCCCATAAACCTTGTGAAGTTTCAGGTATAGTAGTACCTTAAATTTCAATATGACTTTTTCAAATGTCAGATATTTAAAAAAAAGGGGAGTTTCACAAATTATATTTATCTCCAGGTTGTTCCAGTAGACCCTACATGTCTTTCATGTAGGCTTACCAGTAATTTCTTTTATTTCTTTCATTGGTTTATTTACAGGTAGGAGAAAATATGCGTGTTAAAAAAACCACCAATGGTGATAGTACAGGAACTTTTCTGTGGGTTTACTTTTACACCTGCATTGCCCTATATGTACACATTTAAAAGGTAGACTGACAGGAGTTGTTTATATTTGCAAAAGATAATGAACTTATTGCAAGTCTAACAGGTAACACAGCACGTCTGTCTTCCTTAATAATGGGAGTTTTCAATACTGCCCATTAATGCACGTTTTTCTCCGTGAGAGTATTTTAATAATTTATTCGTATTACATATTCAGAAAATGTAGTTGTACTTCATTAATGTTAAAGCAAGTATGAGTGTATAAATGTTCCTGTTTGAAGAAAAGGAAAATAATAGTCAACTATATTTCCTTAAGGAATATCTGTCCAGATATTTGAAAATATAAATTGCAAAAATAATGGTGTAGCTTCGCTGGCTAGTGCTTTTAATTTTGGAAAATTCTTAAAACATATTTTATGCTGAGAAATAATATGCTGAGAATTCTGCTTTTCTGTAGATACTAAGGTCAGAAAGCAACCATTTCTGATAATTTTGTATTTATCAACTTCTAGTGAAAAGTATTTCTTATCTTTAGCTCCATTTTTAGGAAGTTGTTGAAATCTATTCATTTATTACCATCACAGAACAAGGAGTTAGTACTTTGTTTAAAAAACAAGCAGATGTTGTTATTCAGTTTTTTGATGATGAATAATATGTACTGAACCAAAGTAGGAGCTTTTAAGTTTGTTGTGTGGTTTATTTTTTTTCTGTGTTGCATGTGAGAATTCTATCAATTCATTTATTTGAGCCAGGGATTGCTGTGGTTTTGGGGGGATCAAAGTTGCAGAAGTGTTCATGGAGAAAATCCTTGTGTTGTTAGTATTTCTGTCTTTCTAAAGAAGAGACTTGTCTCCTTTAACATGAGCCTTGTCTTGTTATTCATATCCTCTCTTCAAGTATAACAGAGTGTATCTAGCAATACTTCTGATAATCAGAGTATCTTTTTCTCTAGTAAGTGAACCTTGACAGAGGATATTGAGAGGCATAGCATTCAGTACATCTTTTTAATTTGAAATTGAACCCTGATAATGACTTCTAAAATTGTCCAACTAATCCTTTCCTCACTTTGTACTGGTTTCTTCTAAATTAACTTTCTGATGAACAGTTAATTGAAAAACCTGGTACCAGCCTTGCTCAAGTTGGAATAGGACATCTGCTGCATGTCCTCTATCCATAAGTCCTGTTTCCTTAATACAGGGAAGTTCATTTTAGTTTGCCATATGTTTTTTTATAAATACAACAGTTATTACTCTATCCACTCATTGATTTCTGGTGTTTATAAACAAAAATAATTTGATTTATTTTGGTATTGAATTTGCCTTGGCTGGTCCGTTTAAGTTGTCTTTAAACTCCCAGTTTAAATATAGATGCTGTTTCCTGTTTTGTCAGTACTTTGAAATCTCTGACACCCTCTGTGACATAGTAAAAGTGGTCTGCATTTGAGATTGTTTCTGCCATTTCTCTTTAGTGCATCAAACTCAATCAGTCTGAACACATCTCATATGTGTATGTGCTCATGAACAAGTTCCTTTTCAGTGTGTCCTCCAAATTCTCCCCTCATTATTGTCAGTGCTAATAGTTTTTGCAATTATTTTAGCTATATTTGTGACTGACTTTTAGGCAATTACTTTAAGGTGCTCCTTGTTGTCCCTCTACTGTTGTTTTCAGGCTGTTTTGTGCCCTAACTTTAAAAAGGACAGACTGTTGTCGTATCAAAAGTAACTTGATGTTTATGGATGAGAGCTCTTCCCTTGAAATAGGGAATGCATAGATTTAAATCCTCTGAAGTTGAGGGTGGTGGAGTTGGGATCTCTGACTTCTCAAGTCAGTGCTCCAGTCACTAAGTCATTAAAATAAAAAGAAGACATATCCTTTGGCAGCTACTTTGAAAGGAAATCTAGCTTCCAGAAAGACAGTGGAAGTTTATTCTGAGGGAGCTGAAGTGTCTAGTTAGACCCTTAAATTCTGGAGGGTAGTGAGAATTCAAACATGCTTCTCAGTAAAGCATTTTTTTAGCTATTGCTAAGGTGATTCCCTGATCAATGCATGGATTTTATGTATCAGGCATCAGAAACATCTGGTAGCTGGACTATACAGCATTATAGGAAGTGTTATTTTACTTGGCTTGGAGGTATCTGAGCAGGTTCTATATTTGCTTTGGAACTTGATGCTACATAATGAATATTCACAAAGCTTTCAAGTAAGTCATGAAGGCTTTGGATTCATACTTGCTTATGAAGCAAAGTCTATACTTATATAAATATGATGGTTATATACATGAAAAAAGTCAATAGATATTTATATTCAGGACTCAGGCCTACTCTTTGTTATGGTTGGTTTTGACTGGTTCTGTTGGTGTCAAAGGTTTCTGTGTGGAAATACGAATTTTGTTTCATTAACTTGCTTTCTTTGATGCAGTACTTAAGGTGTGGTGATTGTCTCCTTCCAGCCTGCCTGTTAGGATTATACTGGATTCTAGGAACTGGGTTATACTACTGTCTCTTTTTTTAACAATGAATCAATATATGGCAGAACTATGTGACAATATGTGAACTATGTGACAATATACAAGATATCTAATTTGATGTTACTATTAAAGTCTTCAGTGTTTAATATGTATTTTTTAAATCCTTGCATTGGTCATCTTGGAAACAAGATTATTAGTATAAGTTTGTTTTGTCTATCTTGGGCAGCCTTTTCCGCATCTGTCTTTTTAAATTTAGAAGCTGCATTCAACAGTAAATTGTTTTTCACTTTACAGAAAAAGAGTTGAAGAAGAGCACTTCACTACCAACCTTTCACAGTTTAAATGAAGGAAGCGATGTTTTACAGAAGTCTCTCAGTTTAAAGTATGCTTTGAATAACCTATCTGTAGAGGATGGTGGCAATCCACATTCCAGGAAAAAACGTTTTCTTTCATATCCAAGATACGTAGAAGTGATGGTTACAGCTGACACCAAAATGGTTCGTCACCATGGGCAGAATTTACAACACTATGTACTAACACTGATGTCAATAGTAAGTAAACTTAATTTCATACGTATTAGATATTTCAGTCGCTGTTCTATTGTTTTCTTTTCTACAGCTCCCCTGTCTTCTGATTTTATCAAATTGTTTATTATAAGAAAGAGATTCTATAAACATTAAAGAAAAAAAAAGTAGGGCCAAAACTTCAGATTCAATACTAGATCTTCTTGGTTTAATGCAGTAAGGTGGGTAGGTGAAATGTTGTAATCTTTCCTGATTTGCTGTTGCATTAGAAGAATTCTTAAGCTTCAGTGACTTATGGACATATGGAATATGACATATGGAATAAATACAGTAGACAAAGTTTAAAAGGCACTGGGAAAACATACTTAATTATAATTTTTTTCAGTAATTTCAAATTTAAATGGGTCAGACTTTGAGTTTGTATCATTTAACTGAGCTCTTTCTGTAGTTATTTTTTTCTTGAACCAAAAGTCTCTTCTTCTGTTGATACAGGCTGTAGTAAAATAAGTTTACCATGACATTTGTTGAACCATTTTTTAGGAGAAGGTGTGCTAAAATATTCTCCGTAGAAATTATTTCTAGATTTCTGTCCTTCCCTTCATTCAAGAAAGCTAATTTATATGAAACTGCATCTAACTTTGGGCTTGCAAATTAAGACTCCTACATATAGATGTCTATGGAGATACCTGCTTTAAATAATAGCTATTCAGCTAACCACTTACAGACATCTAGTTTTGGATGAATAGGTGAGCTCTTTAGTTTCCACTGGGATCAATTAATTTGCTTCATAAAAGCATCCAGTGCAATTTAGGATGCCATAGGACATCTCACTTGGCCTCAGCTGATGCCTCCCTGTAGATCGTATGTTGTACCTGCCAGTTCTGTGTATGTGTCTGATACCTACAGCATCTGAAGTGACCCTAGGTAACGTGTAGGTTGGCAGCTGAACTGAGTTCTGCTCACTCTGATCACATATATATTGCTTTGTCAGCTAAATCAAATAATGCATATGAAGATACTCTTCATTCTTTTGTCTTGCTTTTCCTTCCCCCTAATAGTTGTTGTTCAGTAAGCTTATAATAAATGTGAAGAATAGGAAGAAAACAAGTGACTACTACTCTTCTATATAATCTATATTGGAATTCATCACTATGGAGGTGGGTCATTTCTTGACCTGTAGCCTATTAATGTTTGAAATAGAACCATTATTAGTCTTATTTCATTACCCATAAAGGGAAGAAATGAAAATATTGAATGTTATCCTTTATGACATTATACAGATATCTTTGATTATTAAGTTAACTGGTACTTGTGTCTGGTCAAGCAACTTCTTTTGTTATAGGAAATTGTCAGGTTGCTGGCATTTTAAATGAATCAAGCATTATATTCTACTCTTTTAATAATTCTGAAGGTTTTAAGGATACTTAGTTTTAGCTTGGATTTCAAGGAAACAGAAGAAGTTTAAGCATATAAATTCAATTAAATGTTAATGAATCATAGACATCTAGCTCCCAGAACAGTCCTGGCCCTTTTTTTTTTTTTTTTTTAAGCATCAACAAAGCCACCAAAGTAAGCTTGTTTTATGAGTGGAAAATAAGAACTGAAATATACTGCTAAATATTTTTAGGATTTTAAGTGTCTTGTCACTCATCCAATTCAAGCAGAATAGGCTTAACTCTCAGCATGCTAGTAATCCCATTGAACTGGAACCCAAATGCATTTTCTCACTTCTGTAAAACTGCATAAATCTTGGCAAGATGAGTATTAACAGTATTTACACTATGTCTTGGAAATCCTTAATAGTTCTGATTGAAATATGTATTTAAAAATACAAGGAATACCTTGGGGGGTTGGACTAGATAATACCTTCCAACCCCTAAGATTCTGTAAGCCTATGATTCTACCTTTGCCATAGGACTTTATCAAAACTTTTGTGTTGAAATACAATAAAGAATGGTATTATTTAATGTGATAAATGAGAAATAAAAGAAAGAAATATGTGACTGTTTAACTCACAGTGTTCTTTCCTGTTCTTCCAAGCATTGCATCAGCAGAGCAGACATTAGGTACTGCCTTAATAGGTTTAGTAGCTGCAGTACTGTATCTCAGATGCATTATGCTGTGACAGTTCAAAGTCCCTTTCATGAAGGCTTGATCTTAGCAAGTGAAGTAATCCATTGACACACTGGAGTGTAAAAGCACCAAAATATCATCAAATCTGGTTCCATGATACATTTTGAGATACTGTCCTCCTTTTCTGAATCAAGTATCTGATTACTGACATCTTTTTTGAGAAGTATACTGCTCATGTAGTTAGTTTGGCAGTAGAAAAAGTCTTGGTCTGTTCTTAGTCTGCTTGCAGCAAGAACTTTGTAATCTTGCCTTTGTGAAAAGAAACCTTGATGTGTAGAACACCTGTGGTAGGGCTGTGTTGGCCAGCTCAGACAGTGAACTTGGCTGACTGCCTAGTCCTGTGAGTGCTGGAGTTGGAGCATGAGAGGGGAGCAGCCATGCGTTCAAGGAGAGGATTGAGACAACATCTGTTTAGATAATTTAACTTGCAGTAAGATAATGGTACAATATTATCATTGTAACATGGTATTAAAAGCTGAGTCTGGAGAAAGGGAGGCTGAGAGGTCACCTTATTACTCTCTTAAAACTACCTGAACGGAGCTTGTAGCGAGGTCGACGTTGGTCGCTTCTCCAAAGTACCAAGTGATAGGACAAGAGGAAATGGCCTCACGTTGCAGCAGCGGAGGTTTAGATTGGATATTAGGAAAATACTCTTCACCGAAAAGGTTGCCAAGTATTGGAACAGTCTGCCTGGGGAAGTGGTGGTGTCACCATCCCTGGAGATATTTAAAAGAGGTGTAGATGTGGTGCTTAGGGACATGATTTAGTGGTGGACTTGACAATGTTAGGTTAATGATTGGACTCTGATCTTAAAGGTCTTTTCCAACATGAATGATTCTATGAAATTTTGCAGCATGTAGGCAGACACACACTTGCCTACCTTGACACTTCACTGCTGTTAGTGCTATTTACTACTGTTATTACCCAGGTGGTGGTGATTGTTGCTGTTAATTAGATATTTAATGATTAGACTAGTACATTGTAGTAGTAGTACAGGGTTCGAGATGTGTCCTTTTAGTAAAGCCCTGGTACTGTTTAATTTTGGCAAAGGCCTTGTTCTAAGCAACCTGGGACTCATCTTGTGTATAAGGAGATATTTTGCCAAGCAACACTCGTAACTCTTTTTCTCAGTGGAGCTTCTAATGGCTACAGCAGCCTGTCTATGTTTGTGCCTTGTGAAATTATCTTTCCAGGTTGTTTCTTTCAAATACTGAAAGCAAGGATGCTTTCACATCTGAGTTGTATATGATGGCATTTGGTGTGATCTGATTAAAGCCTCAGGGCATATTTTCATCAAAAGACTGTAGACAGTAAATGGTGACTTAGTCATAATTGAGTTGTTGCAGTATTAAAAGGTTGTCTTTGCAACCATCTCCCTCCTAAGTTAAGAGACAAGACAGAGCACAGGTATTCCTGGCAGGGTGACTCAGCCTTTAAAAGGGATTTTTTCTTTCTTTTTGCCTCCACTAGAACACCATAGGGAGTCATCTGGAACCTCTACTGGGTTAACTGAGGGAGTGGTAGATAGAAAAGGACTTGGATGAGGGGATAGGAGATGGCCTAAAACTCACAGGGGGAAAAATGATAACTTTGAGGAGTGTAGATATACTTGTGCAAGTTTGCATGAGAAGTCTCTGTTGGCATTACATTCCACCACGGAAAGCACAAGTTTGTAAAGAAGTATAGACGGAACGGAATAGGAGCAGCAACAGCGGAAATAACACAGCTCTTTCTTATTCTCTTGGTGAAGCAATAAATGCTGTGGTGACTTCTTTGTTTCATGCCTTCAGACAATTCTGGGGTTTTATGAAGTATTTGACAGAATCAGTATATGACAGTGGAAGAGGTGAAGGAGAAGAATATCCAGAAGATCCTGGATATCTTACCATTCTTTCAGCACTACGGTGATAAATAAGATTGTTGGAGCCTGCAAGACGTGAGCTAGGAAGTGATATTGTGCTTCTTTCAAGGGGTCTGAATGCTTGTCCTGATGCCTTGTTGTGAGTAACAAAGAGAAAAAGAAAGTTCTTGTGATAACGTATTAAGGAAAAATGAGCCGGAGAAGTCAAATTCAGTTTGGATATATAATTTCCTTATTTTCCAGCCTCTAGAAATATTTGCTTGTTTACTAGCCTTATTTCTAAATGGGGCATTTTGGCACAATTCACAGTCCCAGTTTAATGGACAGTTATAACAGGGATATCATAAGAAGCTAAACTTTATTGTTACCAAGTTGCTTCCAGTCACCTGGCAGCTAGAGCTGTGGTAATGACAACATCTGACGTAATCTTTGAGAATTTAATGAAAATAAAAGCTGTGTTCCTTCCAATAAAGGGTAACTAGCTTCATTTATAGATCTCTTTTTTTCCTTTGCTGTGCAGTCTGAACTGTTCTGTGGTGTGGATGTTGCTTTTAAGAGTCTGAAAAATCTTTTTAAACTGATTTTGCTTTGTCTTGGCTATTACCTCCTGCGTCTTTGAAGCCTGGCTTTATATCACTGTAAAGCATATAGATTTGGAATTTGCAAAGAAGTAGTGTATTCTATCAAATTCCTATCCCATTTCATCGTCTTCTTTTTTTCATGAATGCTGCCAATAAGAAGAGCATTGAAAAGAGGTATCCTTAGAATACAGGAACAGGGAATATTTACCCCTTTATTTTTTTCACTAAAAAATAAGAATCTCATATTTGAGGTCTTTGATATTTCAGTGTATTGATTTGTCATTTCAAGTCTCGATTGATGATTTTAGCTTGTACAGTCCTCTAGGTAAATCTTCAAGTCTGATTCGTGGTTTTCAACTCTCAAGATTTTTCTCTTCACACATGTTCAGTCAGCCTGCAGAATATACCTTGCTTCACTGCATCTCATTATCAGCATGGAGTCTTGCTCTTTGATCTTTTGAAAGCAATGGTAATAACTAAATGTTTGGAGGATAGTATCAAGTGCCATGATACCGAAGATCCATGCTTTCATTCAAACATAGGTTTGTGTTACTTTTATGTTTAGCAGGAGCTTATGCTTCTCGTACTGGACACATGTGCTTCAGATTCCATCAAGAACTGCTGACCTTGAGCATCTAAGGGCCATGGTTTCAGGCTTCAGCTCTTCTCATGACAGAGATAGCCAGTAGATAATTCAGATGGTGCATGGGTATGTTGTTGAAGGTCCTTCAGCAGGTTCTCTTCAAGTGTACAATGAGATTTTAATTCTTCCTATACTTACTCAATCTAATGTATCACCTCTGTGGTACAAGTAACTTGTATCAGGTTTTGAAGAAATGCTTTCACTCAAATATTTTAAATGGACATTGTGTCAACAGGCAGGAAGGGGGACACCTGACTCTGAGTTTTGTATTGGTTTCTTTGCCTCCTCTATGTTTTCAGATTTTGTTGGCAGATAACAGACAGCACTTGCACAACAGTAATACATTTTTCAAGGGAATTTTAACATGGATGAAGGAACATCCATCAACTACAGTAATAACCTTAAGCAAGAAGAAATGCTAATTTTAATCCCGAGAAGGCTCCAGCTTTAGCTCCTTGCCCAGAACATTCTAAATGCTCAGAATCAGAAATGAGATTTCCTCTCACATACTAAATGGTACAGGAGGCCTTTAAGAAACTGAGGGGTGATGTTGGACTGAAGATTGATAGTTGCAGTTTAGGCACTCATAGTATTATTTGGTGATAACTGAAACTAATTAAACCCCTCATACAGATCTCAATCCCTTTGCCTATTTGGCTGTGAATGTTATTTATCTGGACTTCAGTAAGGCCTTCAATACCATTTCCCCACCTGATAAAGTTCAACAGGGCCAAGTGCAAGGTCTTGCAACAAGGTCAGAGCAATCCCCAGTGTTGATACAGACTGGGAGATGAATGGATTGAGAGTGGCCCTGTGGAGAAGGTCTTGGGCATACTGGTGTCTATGCCTGATTGAATTCTTCAGTGAGTGCTTGAGAGATGCTCCTTATTCCCACCTTAGAATAATTGGACACTTACTGATTAGTAATCAAGAATGGCATAGTTATGGAAGGAGGCAGACAACAGCTGTGCTGCTCTGAAATGTGTCCTCTGCATGGATTCCAAAACTCTATTTCCAGCTTGTATATCAACAAAAGAATGAAGGACAGCGCTGCATGTTGGGCTCTCTCTTGTTTTGAGAAAGGGAGGTTATGAGTCAGTGGGATACACTGCTCTGTCAATTCCAACTTTTAGCAGAATTTCTCAGTACATAGACAGCAAAGCTGTGGTTTCACAAGCAATTTGCAGCAGTTCAAGTGTAGGCTACTTTTGAAGGAAATCTGTTCTTCTCCACTTTTCCCTTCGTCAGAGGGGCTGCACCAGAAAGGAGATAATGTTGATCTATATAACATGATATAAAAAAAGAAAACAGAAATACATTGGTTTGCATCTGGATCAGTTCCTTGATCCTGTTACCTTTGTAACAGGACAAGCCAGAAGGGAGGAATAGCAGTACTTCTGGGTATGGTGGCATCTCTTGTTTAGATAAGGCTATTGTTCACCAACTACTTGAAGCCAAATTGTAGAATCCATATGGAAGGAATGTCTGAAGCTGTTATTGGGAATTAATAAACTTTTTTACTTCTTTTACAAAGAGTAACTTTCAAAGTGGTTCACTTTGGTGTATGAATTGACTCCTGATTTTTACTATCTGGCTGCAGGATTATATATAAAAATGCCTGTTGGGTATGTAAATATGATTTTTTATGAATGAAGAAATAAATCTTTCTTTGTGTCATATATTTTCAATAAAGTTTTACAAATCAGTCCAACTTTCATTAAAAGCAAGGACAAAAACTTAATTGTTTAAAGTTGCTTTCTAAAACCCTCTAATACTTTACATATTGATTCTACACATCATCTGTGTAAACCAGCTTATGTCTATGACAGTTGCAAGGACATTACTTTTGTTCTTTCTTTGATATTTCACCAATAAATTACAGGTTTTACAGTGTATAGTAAGTATCCTTTGTACAGTAGTATTTCAACATGTTGTCTGTTTACAAATCAATATAAAATTATAGGTAGTTGGATTTTTAAAACTGCATTTTTAAATTTATAATGACTATTTTAGGATTGTTGCCTTTTATGTCGAGATTAGTATTGGAAAACTTTGTGTGTGCATTTTCTAGCCCTTTTTTATATACTAAACATGAGATATTTTGAGGTAACATCTCAGGTTAAAAACTGGACAACTGTTTTGGCTTTGTCACTCTACCCATGGGTAGAAAAGTAGAGACAAATGCATGCGACATCCCTTGTGTAGCAACTTATTTTTCTTTGATAGCTTGTTTGCAGGACAAAAAGAGATATGATTTATCAGATGAGATTAATATGCTAATCTTCTGACTTTTCTCTTTAGGTTGCAGCAATTTATAAAGATTCAAGTATCGGAAATCTTATAAATATAGTTATTGTAAAATTAATTGTAATTCACAGTGAACAGGTAGGAAGAAGGTTTCTTTTTTAATGGAAGAATCAAATTACATTAATTTGCATTGTAATTCTGAAGGTTAAAATATTTTTGGTTTAAGTACAAAATATTTTCTTTAAACTATAAGAATTTGTCTTAAAATAAGAAACTAAATGTTTAATATAAGGTAAACTGCAGAGCCTTTCTTTAATGCCTGGTATTTCCTCATCTGTCTATTAGCCCTTCCTGTTGACCTACATGGACATAAATCAGATACTATATGAAAGCTTGTGGTATAACTATCTAAATAGTAGTAACTGTATGTGTGGCAACATGATAATAAAATTACAGCATTTAGAGAGAGATTTGATTGGGTGTTTTCAGCCCTATCAGCTCTAATATTTGAAGATAGTAGGATGTATACCCTTTCCAAATACATGTTTTACTATTTATTTATTATAAATGTCACTCTTTAAAAAAATATTATTTCATTAATGTTCATATGATTATACATTGATTAAAATAATGGATTCTCATGACTGATGACTTGTAGCTGAATCAATATCTGATCCTACAAACAAATCTGTCTGAGTCACCTATTATATGGAGTCCTGCTGGCTTCCTTTGCATGCACAGTCATTGTTTTGTAGGTTAGGGGCACAAATGATGAAGTAGTAAGTGCAAATTCATTAGTATTAAAACCCTTGTTTGTTTGTTTGTTTATTTGGGGTTTTTGTTGTTTTTTTTGGCCACGTCTTGTTTAGGAAGGACCAGCTATCACTTTTAATGCAGCTACCACGCTTCGTAATTTCTGCTTATGGCAGCAAGCACAAAACACTTTGGATGATGCTCATCCTTCTCATCACGATACTGCTGTTCTTATCACTAGGTACAGTATCTGAAATAGCCGTAATTACTCAGCGAGGTGAGACAAATGCTTCAGTTTCTTTTTTACATCATCATTTTTTAACTGTTCCACTTACATTGTTCATAGATAATTGAAATGAATAAAGACTGTCTTGCAGCTCCTAAACCACTGATCATCAGCACATGAACAATTACTCTGACAGTGCTATGTTGGTGGCCAAGTATCTGATGAACTTTTCATTAAAGATGATGGAAATTACTTTGATCTGAAATTGTTACAAGGGAATCATAGAATCATAGAATCTTAGGGGCTGGAAGGGACCTCGAGAGATCATCTAGTCCAACCCCCCTGCCAGAGCAGGGTCACCTAGAGTACATCACACAGGAACTCATCCAGGTGGGTTTTGAATGTCTCCAGTGAGGGAGACTCCACAACCTCCCTGGGCAGTCTGTTCCAGTGCTCTGTCACTCTTACAGTAAAAAAATTTTTTCGGATATTCACCTTGAACTTCCTATGCTCCAATTTACACCCATTACCCCTTGTCCTATCACTGGTCATCACTGAGAAAAGCCTAACTCCGTCCCCCTGACACTCACCCCTTACATATTTGTAAACATTGATGAGGTCACCCCTCAGTCTCCTTTTCTCCAAGCTAAAGAGACCCAGCTCCCTCAGCCTTTCCTCATAAGGGAGATGTTCCACTCCCTTAATCATCTTCGTAGCTCTGCGCTGGACTCTCTCGAGCAGTTCCCTGTCCTTTTTGAACTGAGGGGCCCAGAACTGGACACAATACTCCAGGGAACTAAATATTAAACCATTGTACAAATATATGATAGGGATGGGGTGTTGTGTGGGGGATGTAGGAAAACTCTTTGCCACCAAGTCTCCACAGGACATTTCACTGTGGACCCCTCTACGCTGGAACACGAGCATGTTCACTGATGAGGCAAAACTAGGAGGGGTGGCTGATGCTCCAGAGGGTTGTGCTGCCATCCAGGACAGGCTGGAGAGCTGGGCAGAGAGGAACCTAATGATGTTCAACAAGGGGAAGTGTAGAGTCCTGCACCTGGGGAGGAAGAACCCCAAGCACCAATATAGGTTAGGGATGGACCTGCTGGAAAGCAGTTCTGAGGAGAAGGATCTAGAAGTCCTGGTAGATTTTAAATTAACTGAGTCAGTATTGTTGCCAAGAAGCCAAATGGAATTCTGGGGTGCATGAGGAAGAGTGTGGCCAGTAGGTTGAGAGAGGTCATTCTCACCCTCTATTCTGCCCTGGAGAGGCCACATCTGAAATACTGTGTCCAATTCTGGGCTTCCCAGTTCAAGAGAGACAGGGAACTAGTAGAAAGAGTCCGGCAGAGGGCAACAAAAATGAGTGGGAAATTGGAGTATCTTCCTTATGAGTAAAAGTTGAGAGATCTGGGACTTTTTAGCCTGGAGAAGAGAAGGCTGAGGGGAGACCTTATTGATGCTTACAGGTATCTAAAGAGTAGGTGCAAGGAGGATGGAAACAGACTTTTCAGTCATTTCCAGTGACAGGATGAGGGGCAATGGGCACAAGCTGGAACAAAGGAAGTTCCATTGAAATATGAGGAAAAACTTTTTTACAGTGAGGGTGACAGAGCACTGGAACAGGCTGGCTAGCAGGACTGTGGAGTTCCCTTCAAAACCTGCCTGGATGCAGTCCTGTGTGATGTGCTCTAGGGGATCCTCCTTCAGTGGGGGAGTTGGCCTAGAAGATCTCTAGTGATTCCTTTCAGCTCTGACAATTCTGTGAGGGCTGGGACAGCCCTCCATGGATCAGCAGATGACACAGGGCTCTGTCACTTCTCATCTGCTGATCTGCAAAGAGTTGACCCCATGTAAAGATGTCCTGGTGGCGAGTTGTCCCTTCCCATTGTACAGAATGGAATCAGCTGAAGGATTGAGTGACTTTCAGCTCCTTGTATTCCAGGCATAACCACAAGCCTACAAATGGAGACTACTTAAATATTAGTATATATTCTTCCTGCACACCAGTCACCTCAGTAAAGGTTCTGGTGATCATTGAAATATTTCTCTTTTGCTGTTCCTTTTCATTATTTTGCCCCCAGTACTCAAGTTGGACATGCTCTAGCACTTCAAAATGTTTTATATTTGTCCTGAATTTAGCCTTGTTGTTTTGGTAGATGGTCCACTACACAAAGTAGTTTCAAGTATACTGTGATCTGCACATTTTTCAATAGGATGTCATGCTTATTCTACCTTCTGCAGTGTAGAGAAATAACATAGTATTTGTATTTTTCTTCTTTGCAAGCTAAACAGAAAGCAATACTGTAGAACTTAGTCTGTGGAATTTAAATTACCTTTTTCACTAGAATGCAAATTTATAAAGATTAAAAATTTAGAATCAGATTTGCAAGTGCAGTATTTAATATAGCAGCAATTAAATACTTTAAAATATTTTTTTTTATTTGATGTAATAATTTTAAATAAATCTTTTTCTTCAAGGGAAGATATCTGCAGAGCTAGAGAGAAGTGTGATACTCTTGGTGAGTTATCCTTTTTAATCAGTATTATTTTATAACAGAAACTCTAAGAGGATTTCACTGTAGGCAGAAAAATAAATTAGGAATAAATCAGAAAATAGATGCAAAAAATCTGCCTCTCAATGCTGTTCTGCCTTAGCACATCCTTTGGTGCTAGGTAGTTCTTTGTTTTGTGTAAATTTGTTGCATAGTTAAAGCATAACTCTCAACTCAGGTGCCATGGTATTAGTTTATAGAGTTACTCCTTCTGTATGAACATTAATTCTGTTAAGCTTTTATATAAGGATGCACCTTTGCAGGTTTGGCAGAGCTGGGTACAATGTGTGACCCTCTACGCAGCTGTTCTATAAGTGAAGAAAATGGGTTGAGTGCTGCTTTTACTATAGCACATGAACTTGGACATGTGTAAGTACCTATTGCCCAGCAGGTAATTTTTTAAAGTTTTCTTTCAAATATGACCAATTTCCAGTGATAGGCTCTACCTTTCTTAGAAGTCTGCTGTGTCCTTTTAGAAGAGTCATTATTTTTGCCCCTTGGAGTGAGCTAGAGCCAGTTGCCCACCATCTAGAGGTAGAGAAATTATTTTATAACCTGATGGGTACCCTGAATTATGGGAAATACTGGCCAGAGAGCTGGGTTCTGTCCTTTTGTCATATGAGCTGGTGGGACACTGGGACAGATACCTGAGATGTACAGCATAGTCCTGTTAACTCCCAACTGCTTTCTAGCTTTGATAAGAATTTACCTTTAAGGAAATACAATTGTTAATATAACACAGAAATATTCTTCCTTTTGTTTGAGCCTTTCAGAATACAATAGAGTACACAGAGAGAAACACTTTACACAGAAAAATAAGAGGAGATGACAGCATTTTATTTTATGAACCATACCTCATCAGTGGTGGCAGAAAGATGCTATACTCTAGCTCCATGAGGCATGTCCCAGTGTAGGTAACGGTGATGTTACAGAGCTTCGTAGCTACCTTGTTGATTTTCATGTGGCTGGAAGTTCATTTAGGTTCATACCTTTTGTCATGGAATTAAACTGAGATGTAAAATAAGATTATGTGTAGTTCCATAAATATGATGTTGATGTGCTCTGTACTTTGTTTTTGTTACTGAATAGTAAGAGTTACGATGTGAACATCAGAGTAGTATGTTATGGACAGTCTAGTGGTGGCCTGTATATTCAGTTGAGGAGATGGGTTGCTCATTTCAAGTGGCATACTCCCAAAACACTGGAAATTTTCTGGTGAGCTAAAGAACTATGTGATTGTAAAATTATTCCTGTGCCCAGCATTTTATAAAGAGGAGCATTTTGGATAAAGAGAGAATTTTGTAAGGCATTTTTAAGATAACTTTTGCCATACTGTCAGATTGTCATATGAAATGAGTCCTGTTACATTTTAAGGCCTTTTCAAACTCCAAACTCGTGCATTTACTGCTTCAACAAAGAGAGTTTCAATGAATTATTGCTGAATTTGTTTTAGAGTTTGTCTGTTTTCCTTTTTAGATTTAATGTGCCTCATGATGACAGTTTTAAATGTAAAGAAGCTGGAATTAAACATCAATACCATGTGATGGCTCCAACTTTAAATTACCATACAAGTCCATGGACCTGGTCAAAATGCAGTCAAAAATATATCACTGAATTTCTTGAGTAAGTATCAATATATTTCTATGCTGTTTTTTCTAAGATTTCATGTCTTTCTGAGAAGTGTTTTAAAACTATTGCTACCATTTTTGTGTTGTTGTCAGCTTTAACCTCTGACTTGTAGGACTTCGGTCCTCCAGAATAATACAGATACTTAACTTTTTGGATGATTCATGGCTTTGTTAAAGTTGCACTCAACATGTAAAGCTAAGACTTTTTTTTTTACTTTAGCGGCATTTGTAATTGAAAAACTCTTTGGTATCATTTTTGTAGTTCAGAATGGACACAGTTCATTTTAGGCATTTTTATTTAAGAAATAATTGGTAGGTATAATTTAGGAAGTACCATCTTTTTTTTCCCTATAATGTGAAAATGAGAAATGACAGCCAGAATGGAAAAAAATGTGAAGCATTGTTGGATATAATGCAAAATCCAGTCCAGGAAAATCAAGTGACCTTGTTTATTTTATTTATTTTAATTAAAGTCATTGTTTAGACAGGTAGGCATGCAAACCTTGAAATCCCCTGCGATATGCATGTGTAAGTACGCTCCCAATTAATTAATTAGAAATTATTTATTCACATTTTGTTCTTGTTCTTACAACAGTACTGGTTATGGTGAATGTCTCCTAGACAAACCTAGTGGAAGAATATATGATCTTTCCTCTCAGCTGCCTGGGTCAATGTATGATGTCGACAAGCAGTGTGAACTTATGTTTGGTCTTGGGTCACAAGTGTGCCCATATCTGGTGAGTGAACAATGTACAGTCATGCTCAATCCATGCTAAAAAAAATACTGAAAGGTAGGTTTAGAAAGTAAATCTCAGGCCTTCTGGTTTCAGAAGAATTTTATCCTGAAATATGTGAAAATTCACATTCTTTTCCATTGAAGGGGAAATAGTTCTGTGGAGAGAATTGCAGCTCCATATGCTAAAAATACATTGAATTTAAAAGTAAGATTACTTCTTTTCAATTTGCACATCTGTGAATATGATTATAATTACTCTAAAGTATCTAAAGCTGTGTGAATTAATTCTTACTGCAACTACTGAAAGGGAATTATTTCAACACTTCTTAATTTTTTTTTCACATTATAGCTCCTACCTTGCATTAACAGGTCTTTCTTATCTGCTTCTTTTAGTGATTTTTAAAAATTTGTAACTTTAATATATCTATATATTCATGTATTTGTCCAGAATATTTGGTTCCTCTGCTTTGTCAGAGTCAGAAAATATTTTCATGCCTGTTAGAGAGGACATTTTGTATATTTAACCAAAAATTTATTTAAACGAAAAATGAATCTGGAAAGAAAACTTGAGCAGATTAATGAACTTAAGTTGTGTTTTGAAAATTTAATGTGGCCAATGCGATATAAAATAAATAGAAATAGCACATTATGTCTTAACTTATTACTGTTGAGATGTCACAGATTCAGATTTTGGAAGAACCTCTATTAGCATTTCATGGCTTGCTGGAGCTATTTAAAGGAGAGAATTTAAGAGCATACTCAGACTTAATTAAGTGGAGCTGTTGGTGAGGTAAAGTGTTGTTTAGGAAGGATCAGTCTTTACGGTAATACTATAGAAAAGTAAAGGAGGATTCAAAGACCTAAAGATGGTGTAACTGAAGACTTCTTTGTAAATTTTGCAGTCTACAAAGGTTATTTGTCCATGAAGAGTCCTTTAAAAATTTGAAAAGGAGACTTTCTTATTAATTTTGTCTCATTTTATGTTAAAATCAATTCCAGTTAGTAATATTTATCTGGGGATTGTACTCAAACTGTGCTGCATAGGATCAGCTGTAATCTCTTACATGCTGTTTCATTAAGTTATCTACTGAGTTAGAAAATGAAGTTATCTATTACTTCTAATGAGATCAGTTGCAAATATTCCATATTTCTGTCTGGCTTTATGCCTTATTTTATTTTTTTTAAATTTTATTTTTCTTTTTAAAAATTTTATTGGTAAAAAATCATAGTACTAATAGCAGAAACTAAACTCATATAGTGTGTGAAAACATTGCAAATCTGTCAGCTAATGTCTACAATATTGTTACAAGTTCAACAAAGGTAATCTTGTTTTCTTCTTAGAAACAGTGCAAACGCTTATGGTGCACAAGCACAGAAGGAATTCACAAGGGTTGCCGCACTCAGCACATGCCTTTGGCTGATGGAACAGCTTGTGGTGTGGGAATGGTAAGGCTTCATGTCTTTCTTGGCACTGGCACATTGCAGAGTCATTGATGTGGGTAAGAAAGATGAGTACTTTACTGCACCTGTGGCACACTGATGTTGTGAAGAATACCTACCCAACTTCATGTGCAGTTTCTGTTACACCTGTAATGTTGTGGTCTGTAATGTGGGTTGTCTGTTTGGAGTAATGATCACAGAATCCCAGAATCCTAGGGGTTGGAAGAGACCTCAAAAGATCATCTAGTCCAACCCCCTGCCAGAGCAGGATCACCTAGGGTACATCACACAGTAACGTGTCCAGGTTGGTTTTGAATGTCTCCGGCAAAGGAGACTCCACAACCTCTCTGGGCAGCCTGTTCCAGGGCTCTGTCACTCTCACAGGAAAGAAGTTTTTTTCTGATAAGGTGTGAATATCTAATCAGTCAAGATACAATCAAGGCAGTTTCAGAACCTTCATAGAAACAGAAGTAGTGGTGGAGGGTAGATGAATCCAAAGATATCAAGGAGGATTTGAGTGCTTTAGTTTTGGACTGTTGGTGAACTGTCTCAGTTCACCACCAGTAAATAGAAGTATTTTCTTACCTGTCTGGGGATTGTGAGAATAAATATTTCAGAGATCTTTTACATGCTCAGATATGAAAATTATTATCTCAAATACTCAAGGTTTATTATGTTGAGCTGCTTCGAATAGGTAGGATGGGTGGGAAGGAGGACAGACCCTGCCTCAACATCCTGACACCCCAGGTGGGGCTTCTGCCTCCAAAGCCTTTGGCAGCTTCTTTGTCAAAGGCTACACAGAGGGAGTGGAGATCCACAATTTTGGAATGTGGTTTCCTACTGAGATCCCAAACCACTTGATCACCCTGAAAAATCCTTGATTTTGAGGACAAAGTGAATTGAACACCTGCAGAAGCATAGGTCTAACTCCACAAGCCAAGCTAAGGCCACACTGAAAAACTTCTCACCTTCACTGACCAGGCATCTTGGTGGCATTTCCCTCTAGGAGTGAGGAAAACCAGCTTTGCCTTCAGCTACAGATTCTCAGGCTCTTCCCACTGGGAAGTTGCATTTGAATAGGTAGTGTGCTTTTGGAACTTCAGGGGCTGTAGGAACAATGTTAATTTTTTATCTCATAATAGCTTGATAGGTTTAAAGATTATTTTAAAAATATCTTGTCTACTTTCTGTGTATAATAGGATGCTACATTTCATTCAGTTGTTACTAAATTTCGGCCAGTAACTTTTGATCTTTATATACTGCTTTTTTTTTTTTTTTTTTCTGTATTTGGTGTGAAAGTAGTAGTGATAAATTTGAAAATACTTTCTTAATGGATAACAGTTTAGTGGGTAAACCATCTCAAATGGTTTCTTCTCTCTAGCAAGATTAGGAAAAGTTATTTGAAGGTTGTGGTGGAAGCTTTGCTTGATTAAATCCTATGCTTGCAGCTGGTGCTATAATGTTTCAACCATTTTTCAGCTGGTCACTGAAAAGGAAGGAAGTTCATCTTTATATGAAACTTCATGTGTAACCTTTAGTTCAATTGACTTGTCTCTAATTTGGCAACATCAGAGCATTTCTTTCATATAAGAATACAAAAACCTATTTTATGCAATTACTGCAGTGAAACCAGTCTTCTCTAGGAAGTGAAGAGCTAATTACAGTCATTGCCTCTGAGAGATGTAAGAAAGAACAGCAATTAATTGGACAAATTGTCATCTCTTCATGTCCTCGAGACAGCTCCTTTCAAGCTCAGCCAGCGAGTTTCTGTTGATGTTAATGGAATTAAGACAGGACAACTAGTTATTGTAATTAATATTTGCCAGCATGCTTAAGTAAATTTATAATTGGCATTTGCAGCATTATTGCTGTGATGAATACCAAAAAGGTCCCTTTAAAGCCTTTGGAACTTTAGTAGCAACATTTTAAGCTTAGACTTCAAACTAGAGTTTATTTTCATAGTAATCTTGAGGGTTTTTTTAGGTTGTGTGCCTGGTTAGTGGATTTTGCTGTGTGGATTTCTCTAGCTGTCATTGAATCTAGCTGTCATTGTCCTTCTCCAAAGTGCCAGAAGATACAAATCTAATCATATTGGAGACTCTCAAGTGAATAAGAAAACAGTTTTTCCTGAGTCTATGCACTTCCTAATGGAATATCTTGCTGTATGCAATCTATCAGCATGCATGTATTTTGAAAGATAATTGTGTTTTGTATGTCTCAAAGTGCACACACCTGTGCTCAGTGACTTTTTAATACATATGATATTAGTAGTAGGTACAAGTGGCATTTTCTTATAACATTAAGGGGAAAATGCAGCCTAACATTTCAGTGTCTTAGCGAAAAAAGAAAATATTTTCTTGGGAATATGAACATTTCCTGAATTAATTCTGTAGTGTTAATATTATTAATTACCTAGAATTAATATTAGTATAATAGAAAACTTTAACTACAATTTGCTATTCTTGTCAAATTTCTTTGATCTGATCAAATTGTCCTTTGTTTATTCTAGAGTTACCTGCAAAAATGAATTCTATTACTTGCTTGTTGGGCTTCTGTTAAAGTATCTGAAAATTTCTCTCTGCCTCCACTTTTTAGACATTCTGAATGCTTAGTTCTGATGGTAGCCTATAGGTAGCAATTCTGGTATGTCAGAATAGTTTCTCACTCCATTGATATTCATGGTTTGTCTCATCACTTCAGGTGCTTTTTGCTTGCCTATTTGGCTTGAGTAACACCCATAGGAAGTCTGAGCTTCTGCAATCTCTTTCTCAAGTCAGAGACCTTCACTGAAGCATAGAGGATCTAATTAAAAGAAGCAGTATGCTAGTAGTTTATAGAGTATTATGTGTAACCAGATTAGTTACAAGCCAACTGATACACAAACTGTCCTTACATGTATCTATTTCCAGCTTACATCTCAGAGTCATGGATTATTTATAATGAGGTGATGCAGTTTTTAGCAGTGTAAGCTACATGGTAATAAAAACACTCAAAATGTTGTGGGTTTTGTTCATAATTGTGACCTAAGTGATAAGTGTAGGCTCATCTGAGAATACATGCTACAGAGATAGAAACCTAAGATGCTATTGTAAAAACTTGAGTTAGACATTTCTCCAAGCCCCAGTGATTAGTAAGTGCTCTATTTTCCCTGTTTGCACTTTGGTCTTGTTTCTCTGGGCAAGGTGCTTTCTTAAGTATGTCTATTATAGGAAGAAGTCAGAGAGGAGATGCAGGTCTTATGTTCAGCAAAATGTTTCTTTACATCAACTTGAAGCAGGCTAGGCAGAGTGAGGTCTGTAGTCATTAATGGAAATGAATGGGAACATCCCACAGAGATAAATACAGCCAGAAATTACAGCTCTGAGGTTTGTGGACTTTGGCATTCATCTGAGTGGGTGTTCTCATTTTCACTCTCTGCTCATGGGGTAATGTGCTGAATCTTTGTAACTTCTAGGATTCAAACAGCTGTATGTGATTGGAACAGTTGGACAGTTTATTCTCAGACCTCTGCTACAGGCCAGATACTTTGTAGTGAGCTGATCTCGTACTGCAGCACTATGTTTAGTGTTTATCTGTTTTGTGGCACCAGCTACACCCATTTTCCTTTCCTGCATTCAGTCCACAAAAACTTTCTTTTCCTCTGATATTCCTTTTGATTGTCCTTTTGATTTTCTCTGCATGCTTGTCTGCAGTGTTCAGTCATCTTTCCCGTTAGAAGCATCAGCAGCTACCAGTGACATCCATGGAATCCTGTTGGTGTCTGGAAATGTAGAAATAGTTTTTTTCCTTCGTTTCAATCATTGCCCCGAGATCTTCAAAATCCACGTGCATCTCAGAGTAGTCTGGAAAATGTAGGCAGTAAGACTGAACTTGGAATCCTTCTGCTGTGAGTCATACCAGACTGTATATGAAGTATTTGATTTCAGAAGAGCTCTAGTCCAGTTCTGCACGCATTCATCATTTTTCTTGATTTGGTCAAAATAAAATATAGCCTGGCAATGAATACTTTAAAAACTTCTTTCAAAGTTGCTTTCCTGAAAATTTAGTAAGTTCAATAACTATGAGATAAGTTGGGAGTACCCAAAATCAGTTTATTAAATCATAGTTTAATCCATAGCCAAGAGTCAAACTGATTATTAAAAGCAGATAATTAATAAATACAAATCTGAACCTGTAGGTTCATTGATCCCAAATTTGAACCATTGAACCTCCATCTCATCTCTGAAGATACAGTAGTTCCATGTGGATTTGGTTCAGAATTTCTGCCTTTATTGACAGAAAGCCCAGCTGTTGACCTTGGCTAGGGCAGAGATGCCACTTGCAGTAATTGGTATGTTTGGAATGACAAGCGATATGACTCTGTGATTCTATACCCACTTTACTTAATGCCTACGTTATATTTGCCATAACAAATGTAGGAAAAAAATGTTAGTTATTATATTTAAGTTTATGAAAGTTCTGTGTATTGTAGTATTCTCAGTGAAGCAATGATTCAAGGCAACACAGAAGGACATCTGGAATGCGTCTGGTGCCGGAGTTTTCTACTGTGACTTCACCATGTTGCTTCTGTAGGAATGCAGCAGAATAATAGCTGAGACAACTTTCTTGAATAAGCTATTAGAATCCCAGATGTGAACATGTGCTTTGCATTTCTGCAGATCAAAATAATGCTGTTGTGGGTATAAAATTTCATTTTATGTCTCTGTCTTTTCCTGAAATCTCCCTTCAAGTTACTGTAAATGCTTTTGTGGATGGAAGAAGAACCTAAAGTCTCAGTTGCTGTCCCTTATTTGGATGATGTGTTTGTTTTGTGAAGTAGGAGTTAGAATCTTCAGCCAACAGTAGTAAAACATAGTTTCCTAAGGTGCTCATTGACCATTCTTGGAGAGGCAAGGTCTTCATGTTTCCTCATATTTGTCTTAAACTTTCTTGTAATGCAGCCGTATCTTTTATTGCAAGGTGCTGAAATGTTTGGGTACAAAGGTACCTTACAGTCATCTTAGAAAAAATGATAAAAACTAATGGTAGGCACTGCAGTGAGAAATTCACATGCAGATACACAGTGAAATTATGCTGTGTTTTTGGTGCTAAGTTAAAATATTAGTCTTAGCATCAAGCAAGTGATTGTCTGGCCAATTTTCTGGATTGTTTAAATGACTGTGACAAGATAGCTCTAGCTTTTCTTTTGTGTTTGCTTTGGGCTTCAAAATCACCTTGAATGGTTTTATTCTTAGCAGAAAGCATTCAGGGTTAAGAAGATGTGTCCCGTGTGCAAGGGTCAGTGTGACAAAAGAATTACACAGGCAGGAAATTTTATCACCTAGTTGGATTAGGAACTCCAGCAAAACTCAGAAAGGAAAATCTAATTCTGTGCAAATTCCTGTTTTTAAAGCAAAATTATTGTTTGTATATGAGCATAAGTATTATTTAATAAAAGCATATGCTAATCAGGAATAATTGCTTCCACTGAACAGCATTGAGTTTTGTATCATTCAGGTATATTGAGAAAGATAGCACATATAATTTCTGTATGTTCAGCAAAGTTTGTGTTAATTGATCATGCAGTAACTTTGTGACATCATAATAATGTTTGAGAAATTCTGCATGACATTTAAATGAATTTTAAAAGGCGGGAATCCTGGAAGTATTTTATCTTCTGTGTATCAGAGGTGCTTAAATTGTTTTATGCGCCAGAGAGTTTGGTTATCAAAACCCTTCTAAACTTTAAGGTATTTCAAAGGCATTTTGTGTCACAGAAAGCAGAGAAGCAAACCCTAAGGTTCAGAAACACCCAGGATTTTACTAGATATAATGTGTTCTGATGATTCTAGTGACTGATCCATGTATGTACTGCAAGGGAGGATGGAATAAGCCGCTCCCTGACAATGTGACTAAGAGAATCCTTTCTGTCAACAAACCTAATGATCATTCTAACCCTAAGTTTGCAAACAGTCATCATCTAAAATAAGGAGTTCTCTCTCTTGTGTATGAGCACTGACCCCATGTAGTCCATCCTGCCCAGTGTCTTGTCCCCAGGTCTGGACAGTCTTTGATCCTTCAGAGTGTGTTTGGAGTCAAGGATAAAGCTGAAGACATGTTACCTACACAAAAGTCAGCAGGAGACAGATAATGCTGACATTTTCATATCTTGTAATATTCTGGTTTGGTAGGTAAATTATTCCACTATGTTGTGATCAGATATAGCACTTGGGGTTTTCTAAAGCATGCAAGTTAATTAGAATTCCATCTGCCATAAGTCATCAATAGGATTAGTGCTGGTAATTCCTGCAGGTTCTTTGGAAAAAGTCACACATGCAGCAATCATAAGATTCTCATTTAAACTTTTTAGCAATGTACTTTTTGATTAACCACTGAAGTGGATAAATATTTGCAGAGTCAGGGACTTAAGTAGTCAATACTTAGAAGCAAGAGATTGACCAGTCAATACCTCTGAAAAAAACAGGAAGTGATTACAACTTTCTGTGAATAATAACAGTTTAGAGATGTATGGGCTGATGAAGTCTTATAACTGTCATGACCACAACAGATTAGTCTTGCAATCTTTTTAATCTTAACAATGTAAATCCCAACAGATGGAATGAAAAGTGCACCTTTATGTAAGTTTTTAGTTGAAAATAGGTAGTTCTTC
>NW_009970718.1:2951397-2956765 GCF_000747805.2 Chaetura pelagica | reverse complement strand
GGAATAAAATCTCAAGTAACGCACTAGACATTACTGTGTAGTATCTTCCTCTAGAATTATTATTTCTTTAAATATTAATTAAATTTTAATGTTAATAGTAAAGTTGTCAAATTAGTAGTAAATATAAAATTGTAAAATATAAATGAAAATATAAAATATTTTACACCTATTGTTATAGGTGTGAAGATCTGAGTTTAAACATGAATCTGTAGCATCATCTGGCTTCAGCATAAACAAGGTACTAAATGCTTGAAAATTTGGGTGTTTTTCCCAAAGAATCCTGCTAGCTTTTTTAGTTTTCGGGATGCTCAAAACACCCTGAGTTTCTTGGTGATTTGTTATAATAACTTTTCACTTTTTGAATTTCTAAATTAAATTGAAAGAATCTCATACATACAAGATTACTATAAATCTATTTTTGAAGTTTATGCTACGCATGAAAATATATCAGGAATTAAAGATCAGGATTTTGAGATTCTTATGTAGGCATTTGAATAAAGTGACAAGTCCTAAAGATATATTCAGCATCCAGTAGCATTCATAGGGAGCAAAGATATTTTAAAGGAATCTGAATACTTTAGAAAATGTCCAGACCCAGATTAAGAGCAGTGATCTCTTGAATTTTGTTCTTTCTGTGCCCAAAATACTCAATAACCTTTTGCTTGATTTATAAATCTTTTGTTTGTCAACTGTGCAGCACTGCCGCCATGGAATTTGTGTGAGCAGAGAAATGGAGACACGTCCTGTAGATGGAGAATGGGGAGCATGGAGACCTTATAGCTCATGTTCAAGAACTTGTGGAGGTGGAATCAAGAGCACCACCAGGCTGTGTAATAGACCAGAGTATGTTGGGGTTTTTTTTTAATTGTGTTTTATATTAGTGCATAATGAAGACATTATGACATAATGGACTGGTTTGAAACAAAATGCAGGTATTGCTTTTTGTGCTTCAGTTCAAACCAGCAATAAAAAAAAGCTTGTTTCAGCCATGTTTGAAAATAGAGATGAGTCTGCAGACTCTAAAATGTAGAGAACTTTTAGATTAGTTATCTCAACTATGTAGTTCATATTTATAGATATTTCTAAATTCTTACTTTGCCGGGATCTTTTTTTCTAGGTTTACTCCAAATGCTCCATTAAATGTTAAGATGCTTCCTTTGGAGTAAATGTAGCAAGAATAAAAGATATGTATTCCCTGGTAATATTTTTAGTGAAACACTTGATTTACTTTAGTTTAAGGCTTTTTCACATCACCACCACCAGTAACGCCCACAAGGAAGACTGGTTACAGCAGTCACTTACAACTTAGCTTTATAATGAGAAACTTTTATTGACTGAATAACTCAATGTGGATTTCATTCTCTGTAATGAAATTTAATAAGAGCTTTACCCTTAACTTCTCCAGAAGCAAGACTGTATCAGCAGCCTGGATAGTTTCAGGGGTTTTCTAAGAAGTCATGTCATCTTGATATTATCAGTGGGAAAAATGAACCTCAGTTGAACAACCCCAGATTATTTAATTTTCTCTGAGTAAGAGGCAGTAGACTAGATTCCCTCTAGATACACCTCTATTAGTCTGTAGTAACTGATAGTATCAATATGCCACTGATTTAGTCTTTTTTTTTTTCTCCTTTCCAAGAACCTAACTGATATTGAATTATTGTGTAACTGAGTTAATAACAGTTAGGAAATATGCTTTAAACTTTACAGTAAATGGGGTGTTTACCACAATTTTCCATTTTTAGTTTGTTTGATCCCCAAAATGAAACTGATATTACGACTACAGAAAAAAGTGTGTCAAGTCCTAACTCTGTCTTCTTTCTTTGTCACTCTGTAAAATAATAATTTCAGATTACTAAGGGACGGGCTGCTTCTGTAAAAATAGGGCTGTAATCCTAGCTAAATTGATAAAAGCATTATTAACTTAAATGTTTTTTTCCCTACAAAATCATTATAAGAGAAGTTAAAATATAATAGGCTTTAATAAACATCAATAGTTTGATTACCATCCTTCTCAGCAGTAGTATTTTAAATAGACTTTTTGTGTTCTGCACATAATTATAAATATCTGCACAGTGCAAGAGAAGAGTGTGTGGGGGCAAGTAAGTAAAACAGAGCAGAATTCTCTGTGCGATTTTCCCCTATAGATCAGTGCCTAGAGACACTTTTCATGGAAAACAGCAGTTTTAGAAACTGAGTGTATTTTACGTTTATCTGTTTTTGTTAGACCAAGAAATGGAGGAAAGTACTGTGTTGGCCGCAGGATGAAATTTCGGTCGTGTAACACTGATTCGTGTCCAAAAGGCAGAAAAGATTTCCGGGAGCAGCAGTGCTCTGAATTCGATGGCAGACACTTCAATATCAACGGTCTTACGTCTGCTGTTCGCTGGCTCCCAAAATACAGTGGTAGTAAGTAATTATAATTTTTTTTCAATTAATGAAATAAAAATGTTACTTTAATTAACGTTTTAAAACAGACAAGAAACCTGTTGGATTTTCTTTCCAGTTTCTATGAAAGATCGCTGTAAACTTTTTTGCCGAGTTTCTGGAACAACTTCCTACTATCAGCTGAAGGACAGAGTTGCTGATGGTACTCCCTGTGGAGCAGAAACCAATGACCTTTGTGTTCAAGGCTTATGCAGGGTATTTAAATCTAAACTTATTAATTAATATTAAATAAATTTTAACAGGTGGTAAAGTAGATATTAACTATTCATCCAAATAACCATTACTGAAAATAAGTAAAGCAAGATGTTTTGAATTTACTTAAGTTGTTTTAATCCCTACCAAATTAAAGGTTTGAAATGGAGGCAATTAAGTGAAGAACATACAATTCTGAATCTGAAGACTCACAGTCTTTCCTCATTAAGTCTCATATGTGACAGAGTTAATATTGTCCAAGAGAGCAGACAGAAACTGATCCAAAATTTGCATGAAGAGAGGCAAGAAGCATGCTGTGTGGTTATTAACATCATATTTCTGCTATCAAAGATGTAAAAATAGAAAATCCAAGGCAAGATAGATTATATGTTTATTATTTCATTGGAGAGTCAGGGGAACTGATCCTTCAAAGGGATAATTTCAGCATTTTTTCTTAAATAGCAATTATGGAAGTGCAACAAGATTTTGTTGGGAGAAGCAAGCTGATATAATTCAAGACCTTTTTGTCAAGCCTCGGTTGTTTTGCTGATTGCAGTGAAACTGAGTAAACTCTGAGGAGGAGAAAACATAATAAAATATTTTACATTCTTTATAGTGTCGAATCAAGAGGAAAGAGGAAATGCCACAGAGTTGTCCTGTTTATCATAATTTTAAAAAAGTGGAAGTTTAGGTAAAGATACATAAACAAAAATTGTGCTTAAGCTAGTTTAACCAGCATAACCTACATGTGTTCCTTTGCTTATTTTGCGTTAATGACAGACTTGAAAAGAATTGATGACCATGTACACATACATACTGCTTTTAGGATTTTAAGATTTCTTAGTGTAAATATAACTTAACATTTATATACTATGTTGATTTTTTATGAAACATCTTTACATACTGCTATATATTCTTACACAGCTCTTGACACACATCAGTGCCTTTGGATTGTACATTCTTAGTACAGCAGCACTATTGGGGGGTTTTTTGTTACATCACAGCACCCAAAACCATACCAAGTTTTTCACTAGTTATCTAGGAAGACCAGATATATACAGTAAATAAGAATATTTTGGGGGAGTGGGAAGCTTACATTGTTTTCATTATTTTCCCTTGGGCTGAGTGACACAGAGCTGTTACATTTTTTTTATAGCAAGCAGGCTGTGATCACGTTTTGAATTCCAAGGCAAGGAGAGACAAATGTGGAATCTGTGGTGGTGATAATTCTTCATGTAGGACTCTTGCAGGTACTTTCAACAGTGCTCGTTATGGTATGTTTGCTTGTTTTTTTTTAATCTTAATGCACATTTCAGTATGGCTTAGAAAGTATGTTTTACATTTGAGGAAGTGGGATTTCATTGTATATTCTTTAGGGCCTCTGCCTACTGAAAATACCTCCGATTTTCAGTCACATGTGTGGTCTTAAGGATGTTAAGGTAAGCACTGTAACAAACTGACCTGTTAAAGAGGAAAAAAATTAATCAATCTACTCTAAGTTCAAAGACAAAAATAATATATGATGAGGGTAAAAGTACTTTAAAAGAAGGAATGCTTCCTGCTTTCCACTTTACAATCTCCTGTTTGAAGCTCTGCGCCTTATTCCAGTCTCTCCTTTTGGTTTTGTAAAGAGATAGCAAGAGTTCTGTGGTGTGAGCAGCTGATGAGGTTCCTTTTGTCTGATAGTGAAAAAGATAGCCTGTGAAATGTGAGCCTTCTTTTTCCAGAGAATATGGGCAGCAATATTTATGTTCTTTCCTCTTCAGTGCCATGTAGTGAATGAGAAGATCTTCTGAATAACCCTGGTAATTCCTGCTCCTTTCATTTAGTTTCTGTAATAGAGTTACTGATAGTTCTTCTAGATGTAGTCCTTTCTGGGAAGTATGGAGAGATTATTGGATGTGTGTAGCAGTGCAGCTAAGTAGTTAGAGCATGAAACATTAGGACAGGAATCTCCAGGTTAATATCAGATTCCTAAAGGAATCCCTCCATCAGGCTGGTTCACAGGGTGGAAGAAACCACAGGCGAAGTGAAAATGATACCTGGAGAGCAGCCAAGTGGGATCTTTATAGAACAAAGGAATTGCTGGTTGAAGAGGAAAGTATGCCCAGTGTCTTACTGGATTTTTTTTTTCTGGCAGAGGGCTTGCACCAAACAAAAAGTACCAAAAAACTTCATGTTGGGATACAGCTACCCTTCCCATACAAATCCGCATGACTTTTCTTGTGTCTATCCTGAGAATCTGGAAGAAGACAAAATCTGCTATTAGAGATTGGATTTCTGAACATGTGATCAAAACATGTGAAGGAAAATAAACTATTATTTTAATGATTCTGAGTAAAGTACTGACAATGGTTTTTTTGTTTTCCACCACTAGGAAAGATCTTTTTGCTTACATGTAGCACATGAATTCTGGCACAAATACATTTGATACAAGTGACTGTTACATTGAAACTGCTATTTATGCAAATATGGCTGAGACTGTCACTCTGCCTTCTATAGCTTTGTATTGTCACAGGCTTAGTTGCTTCTAACTGAAGTTGGAGGAAGGAAAAAACTCATATTTTGGCATGAGGAAAACTTTGATTTATTATTGTGGTTTTATACTTAGCTGAATGTTATAAATTATGTTTGAATTCTTGGAATTATATCATGTAAAAGACGATACTGAATCATACTGCTGGGCAGTATGCTAAGCATTTGGGGATTGTCACTCAGGTGTGCTCAA
>NW_009970718.1:2948519-2951221 GCF_000747805.2 Chaetura pelagica | reverse complement strand
CAGGAATGCACACAAGAGGTTGTAGCTAGCTGATCACTGGAACTTCAGTGTCCAAGGGAGGCCTATGACATCCATAGGCTAATGACTGAAAATATTGTCGGAGGAAATTTTCTTTTCCAAAACATTCTGAGTTAAGATCACTAGATAAGTATGTCAAAATCTGTGCACTTGATCTTTTTATTTTAACTTCACCTGGTTCCTTTCCACACTGACCCATGTCATTTTACTAAGGGAGAATTTGGAATTAGGCAATAGTGGCCTGAGGTACATGCTCGTATTCATACAGTTACAATGTTACTATTACATTTTTAAGCAGTAGTGAAATAATAATCAGAAATTCATTACAATGAGATACTCATCTCCCATTTACTTAATTTCCATTTTATGTACACATAATTATTATGTTGGCTATTATTATTGCATCAAATTATAATAGCTGAGGATCATGTGAAAAATAGTCATTCTCAGTGCCTTAGTATATATATCTTGTATCCTTGACAAAATGCTATGCAGTTTTGTTTATAGTTTCCTCCTGTCATTTGTATTCTGTCATTATACTACCACAAGGTCTTCAGCGTGTAAAACGAGGGGCTTTTTTTGAGTATATTTCTTTCTTCTCAATATTTTGGTAGTTTGACCAAATGCTGTGTCTTAATCCAGAGCATCTAGTGGGTCAATTTGCAATTGCATTGCTGCCCCCAGCTGGTGCATATGGTGGACCTGTGATTAGAGTAAATGTTCATTTAAATGCATGGCATTGTTTTACTATACTTGACTGCTTCCAAAAGCAGTGCCACTGCTACTCAGATTTTTCTGAGTAGGTTGAACTCATGTTATTAGTAAAGAATTGAGTTCATATTTCCGAACACAGGAATAAGTTTTAATGAAAATAAAAGTTCGTTTCCACTGATTAAAAATCTAAACAAAACCCAACAACAAAGAAATTTTAATAAGCATTAAGATATTAATATTCCCTTCCTAAAACATGAAGGCTTTCAGCAGTAGTGATCATGGATGCTCTGGAGGGTTTTGTGAATAAAGCTAGTTAAATGTATATTTGTATTTACTATTTTTCAACTATATCTATATTATTAATTTGGGAATAATTACATTGCAGGTTATAATGTTGTAGTAAGTATTCCCAAAGGAGCAACCAACATTGATATTCGGCAGCACAGCTACTCAGGGAAACCAGAAGATGACAACTACCTTGGTAAAAGCCTCCTGTTTGTAACATTGACAAATAGTTTTTGTGCACTTGCCAGAAGTCTGCTCTAGATGCGTATTATCAGAGGTCTGATAAAGTCTTTAGAGCAAATATCTAATTACATTGTATAGTCATTTGCCTAAGTCTCTCACAGATATTAGTGAAAAAAAAATGAGATCTTGTTAGGTTTCTAGTTTTGAAATGTGTGTTAATATGTCAGAGAATAGGATTTACAGCATGTTGCATCATTTTGTCAACTTTTTCACTTTAATGTGGCAACTTTAATTACAGTTCCACAAGTGAGCTTGGGAATAATGCAGATATGTGTGGGTTTAAATCATGGAAGGAAACACACATTTTATTTATAAAGAAAGCAGTCTGACCTTCAGCAAACTTAGTTGTCTCACATTTCTCAGTCTGAAGATCACTTTTGATAGATTTTCAAGTGTGTGAGCAGCAAAGGTTCATTAATATATTCTACCAAGAATCTTGGTTGTTCTATTTCACAGTGCTTACATTATGTTTGAAGTGCCTGAGAGAATATTGGTGCATATTTTCCTTCTCCCTCCTTACCATCCTACTCAACAACCTTAAGTTTTCAAAATTATTTCCTTGCCACCTGTTGTCCTGTTGTTGCACTTGCATCTCACAGGACACAGAAACAACCCTCACCCCTGGTACTAGCTACTATTTCAAGTGCAGTGATGCCTGAATATCATACCTTTACTAAAAATTGTACTTTATTTTTAAATTTAAACTTGTTATTCATCTTTGTTATTGTAAATTAGTCATTATATTAAATAATTATTGTAAATGTTTAATAATTTACTTTATTTTGACTTTAACATTTACTTTTAAAAGCCACTTTGCTAAAAGTAGCTCTAGAAAATACCAGATTGTGGGTTGTAGAATAGGCCGGAAATACAGGTAGTTATTGTTTCTTTTTACAGTAGCAGGACCTAACCAAATTTTAAAGTGATTCCTGCATCCATCCTTCAGTATAACAAATGTTATTGAAAGTGTGTTTTTAATGCAGAGAAAATCCATGACAGCTGCTCAGGTGAAAATTACTGATAGTCAGGATTGAATGAATGCCTTAGAATCTGTTTGATACAACTTTGAAGTACTACACATGGACTAAAATAAAGCTAAGTGTTGTTGAGAAGATACATTATTCAAAGTTTTTGTTGTTAGAACCTTTTAATTAAATAGATGTTTTGTTTCAAATATTTTATTTTGCTTATAGCTTTATCTGATATTCATGGAAATTTTATCTTGAATGGAAATTTTGTTGTAAGCATGTCAAAAAGAGAACTCAACATTCAAGGAGCCATTTTTGAATACAGTGGTTCAAACAGTACAATAGAACGAATTAACAGCACTGACAGAATTGAAGAAGAGCTAACCTTACAGGTGCATGTTTACTTTTTTCATAAGTTGGAAAATTTGCTATGTGATCATTATGTTAATAATTTTGTGTTCAAATTCACTGAAA
>NW_009970718.1:2885004-2948479 GCF_000747805.2 Chaetura pelagica | reverse complement strand
ACCCTGATGTACGTTATTCATTCAATGTCCCAATAGAAGATGGAAGTGATCTGTTTACGTGGGATCCTTATGGACCCTGGCAAGACTGCAGCAGGATGTGCCAAGGTACTGTGAATTCTTTTGTCACCAGAACCAAAGATCTGATGGCACCGAGGAAGGGACTAATCTTAAGGAAGAATTTAGTAATCTGTAAACTTTAGTTGCACAGAGCCTCTGAGGACAGAATGGCTTCTAATTTCATTTTGCTATTTTCAGTATTTGTGCAATGCAATTCTATATTCAAAACTACATTTGTGTGTTTCTTCTTTAGTCATGGGAATGGTTTATTAAAAAAAAAAAGTTGAAGCAAGTCTAATAATCCTTAGAAAGTAGTATTGTATATCCACTAATGTGTATTAGGCTTCCGTTGTCCTATTGCCAGATAGTCAATGATTTGTCAAGTATCTTTCATATATACTTTTTTGTCTTTTTTCCTTATAGGGTCTATATAAACTGTATCTACACAGATTTTTTGACAGATACTCCTTTTAGCAGGTGCTTGAAATGCTTGTAGACCTGTGATGGTGAATTTCTTCTGGTTTTCAGTCAGACTGTAGACATGCTCATGTGCTAGAGAAACAGACAATCTGTAGTACTTCTCCAAGCGCTCCAGTTCTTTTCAGTATCCTGTGATCAAATTTTCTGCTTCTATAAAAAAAAGGATCACAACCTCTAAGTTAATGTGGTGTCTTGAAAATTTGATAATTAGCAAGGGACAGATGTGATGCATTTGGAACACTTAGTCTGATGAGTCAACAGACTGTTGCAGTTTTGCAATTTTATGAAAGTTGATATCCTCATGAGACCACTGTAGTACAGCTGGGAGATGGCAGAGGTGACTAGGACAAGGTTGCTCTGTACCTGGAACGTAATCAGCTGCACAAAGCAGCGTATTTGTACAGAATGTGCTGCATAGAACAACTAGTGTTAGTATGGTATCTCAGTTAAACACCTCAATGGTTAATGAAATCCATTAATGTAAAAAGGCTCTCCTATTTTAGCCTTTTATTTGCTTTTTTTTTGGTTCCTTTTCAAGGTATTCGAAGAAGAAGAATGACATGCATACGTAAAAGTGATCACATGGTAGTGTCTGATCAAAGATGTGAACTTACACCCACTGTACCGGAAGTCTCTGAGGCATGTAACACAGACTGTGAATTAAGGTAAGAAAAGTTTCATCACTGATGGAGCTATTGTGGTCTTACCTATTTTTGTTTATAGAGATTGAAACAAAGTAATTCAGATTGCTGTACCCTCTGTCCCTTCACCCATCTCAACTTCCCTTATCCCTCCCATCTTTCCTTCCTACAAGTCAAATTCTTTTATATTCCTTTGAAAATTCCAGTCATGAGATAGATCTTACGGTTTTATCTGTTCCCTGAAATGCTTATTTACATTTACATGACAATTCCTGATGCACTCACTGAGTGCTTTGTTTACCATGGTCTTATTTTTTAAAACACAGTTAGCTTTCCATAACAGTTTATCCTTGTAGGTGGCACAATGTTGGAAAAAGTGACTGCACATCCAAGTGTGGCCCAGGGTATCGGTCCATAGAGATCCGCTGCATGAAGTACTCGGTTTCAAAAGGACTCAGTGCTCCAGTGGATGATCAGTACTGTGTTGATCAGCAGAAACCACCAACCAGAGAGCCCTGCCATGGTGACTGTATGTTAACAAGTTGGCACTACACAGAATGGTCAGAGGTACTAATTCAAAGCCTTATAATTGTACCATATAGTCCTGGTTAGCCGTAGTGTAAAATTTTTATTTCAACATAACCAAAAGAAAATAATGCTTGACAAATGCAAAATTGTAGGAGGAGCTAGTATAAATCTTTCTATTTCAGCAACTTCCTCACATTTTTGTAAGAAACTGTAGCTAAATTGTTTGCAGCTTGGTTTTGGAGGTGAACAGAGAAGATCTGGTGGTTAGAAGTCTGTATTGTATTTGCAGTCTTAATAATTTAGTTCTGAGAGTATTTTGGAGAGAAAGAAAAAGTACAATTTCTGCTTTAATCTTCATTAAAGAGTTTTATCTTCAAACTGCTAAACAAAATGCCCAGTTTATCTTATGTGAACATACTAGCAGTCTGAGTGAAATGTAGGATTCATTTGTCTAACACAATCATTAATGTCTTTCACCTCTAAGACAGATAATGTATTTTAACTTGGTTTTATCATATTTTTCCTTTTTATAATATCTTCCACACACTGCAGTGTTCCAGGAGCTGTGAAAGAGGTGTCAGAACCAGAGAAGCTTTTTGTATGAATAATTTGGGTCGTCATCTTCCTGACAGAGAATGCCAGGAGCTTCCAAGAGTGGTAACACAGAGTTGCAATGAATTCTTATGTCCAAGCTGGTCTGTTAGTGAGTGGAGCGAGGTAATCAACCATGTGAAAATTACGAGGCCTTTGACCCTCGTCATCGATATTAAAATAAGCTGCTTAAAGTGTTCGGGTTTTTTTGTTCTGGCTATTTTGGGGCATCCGACAACAAAAATTCAGAGGTTCTTGAATTTGGCTGGTATACATCCAAGATGTAAAAATGCCATGTGAGCTTCTAGACACAACTAGAAGTTACTTCTCTCTGAAGTTTTGTACATTAAAATGGGTAATTAAGCTACTTAAAGTGAATCTATCTGCAGTAATATGCATACCTTCCTATTTTATGAAGTGACGAGAACCATCCAGCCAACTAAGGAACAGAATTATGTCTGGTTTCTTATAGATTAAGAGAGTATAAAAGAATCATCGATAATTTAAACATTTTTCCTGTGAAAGTGGATCTATCTGCACACATATTTTAAGCACGTATTGTTTGATGGAATTAAATAATCTGTACATTGTTCTCATACTTTTGTAACTTTAGAAACTTAACAGTCATTTATTTGTATTAGCATTTGGGTTGGTGTTTACAGGAAATAGAGAGTTCATAAAATAGCTAGTTTTGTTGCACTAATTACATTAATGGAATCTTTTTGTTATTTATGTGATCTTTAAAATCTAACATTACTAAAAAAAAGTGAAACCATTAATGCAGATTCTTGGCTTTACAAACCTGATGACTAGTAATTTTACAGTGTCCTGTGACATGTGGCAAAGGAATGAAGCATCGTCAAGTATGGTGCCAACTTAATGATGAACAACTGCGAGACGATTTCTGTAATCCAAGTGGTAGACCAGAAGCAATAACAACATGTGAACTTCATGAATGTGCATCTTGGCAAGTAGGGCCTTGGGGATCAGTGAGTACAGAAGGATTCCTAGCTTCTTGTTTTCTAGTTCTGCCTATGAGTCATCACAAACCAGTACCTTTTAAACATTTTAATTGGATCTTAAGCAGTTACTTTAGTTGAATTGATTCATATGTTTGTTTCCTCCTATTGACTATCTAACCTGTCATTTAGGACTGTCTACATCTAAGTTCAATGCTTAAAATAATCTTTGACCCTGAGTCTTAATATCAAAGATGCTTTTATACATGAGTGTATTACATCTCTGCAAGAATGAAAATGTAGATAGCAAACCCTTCAGATGAATGAGACAAGTAAAGGACCGAATATGTGTAGGTGTGTGGGCATATTTAAATGTTAGCTTTAATTCAGTTCATAGAAGTGTATGTGCTAATAACAGGAGACAAAAAGACTTAGTATTTTGTTGTTATGTTTAGTTTCACCCTTCAGTGATAAAGGATGGGCTATCTCTTTATATGACAGTGCTCTTGAAAAATATGTCCCTGTGTGTAATCTTGCTAATCTAATGTATACCAGAGTGGCTTCAAAATTCTGGAAAAAAGTTAATTAATTTGAAAAGGAAACTTTTTAAACTAAATAAATGAGAATTAATTAAAAATAATAAAGTACTCCATTTCATGGAGCTTTCATAAGATCAGGTTATTCAAACCAACAGAAGTGTTGGATCATTCAGTGTTTCATGGATGTTAGTGAGAACTCAAAACTGAATTGTAGCTGATTTTTTTTTTTTACATATAACCTGTTAGTAAAGCACTAAATAAACATACCCTTAGAAATGAAGTGTATTTTTAACATTAACATTTCTTTTGTAGTGAACTTCTCTCATTTAATGTTTTTTCATGCTAAAGATAACCACACTGTTGTCTAACAATGTGTCAAATTCCTTTTGAGTAATCTTTTGATCACAAGATGCTGACTTTCCATTAAATAATCATTCCCACAGTATCATTCTTCTGAATAAAAAATCATTATGAATAGCCTTGCTGGAGTAGCTTGTACAAGCAATTTACCAGTCCTTGTCACTGGAGCAGAGCTTTCCATTACAGTTTTTCCACTAAACCCTCTGGTAGCAGCTATTCACAACTGGGGTTTTTACTAGTATTTGTGTTTCAACCACAACATTTAGAGGATAGTTTTATGTCATAATAATTTTCAGTCATCTAAATTTTAGGTGCCTTCTTTAAATATGCTCTTGTTAAACTACAGTGAGGTAAAAGACGTTTAACAGTTGCAGTGAGTGATTACCTTGGAAGGCACCCCTTACTCTCCCTGAGCATGACATTATATAGTATGGATTGTCCCTTTGATCAGGCCAGCTATCCTGGCTGTGTTCCCTCCCAGTCTGCCTCACTGCAGTGGGTAGGTAGAAGGGGGGAAAAGAGACAGCCTTTATGCTGCGCAACCAGTGTTCAGCAGTAGCCAAAATATTGGTGTGTTATGAATACTGTTTAAGCACTATATGGTCTGTCATGAAGAAAGTTAACACCAGCCCAGTAGTCATTCCTATTCATTGTACAGAGTTTCAAAATAGAAAATGTAATTAAAAATTCAATTTGATTATAAATAGTGCTATTTCAGGTGTGTGTAATTACTGACTTTAACAGTGTTCTGTAACGTGTGGACGTGGATACCAGATGCGTGCAGTCAAATGTGTTACTGGCACTTACAGAGTTATTTTGGATGATGACAGGGAATGTAATGCTGCTACTCGTCCTAGAGATAACCAAGTAAGTTTAAAAATGCTTTTCAGTTGATGGTACTTGTTAGTTAAAAGCACCTAAATACAACTGTTGTTTGTTGACTCGTTAAGGGAACTTGCAGGACACAAGTTTGAAAATGAGAAAAAATACTGAAACTACCTGCTTTTTCCCTGAAGTTCAAATTTGGCCTAGGGAATTAAGTAAAAGAAGAGTAATTTGGAGATTTGAAAACTTGACATGTGATTGAAGGGGTCCAAAGGATTTGATTATTTGGGGTAGAGGGAAGCTTCAACATTTAGACTATGATAAGGGAAGAGACTGTTTGCCATAATGCTTAATAATAGCACCTAACTGGGTTTGTGTTCTCTACACTTGACTCTTCCAAAATACATATTTTTTTAAGCTTTTTTTTTTTTTCCTCACCCCCACAGGAATGTGACTTACCCTCCTGTCCAGAAAATAAAAAATTATGGACTACATTGCTTCCTCTAGTTCATGTGGCAAAAATGACTCAATGGAGATACGGATCATGGACCCCAGTATGTAAAGTAATAGTGATCACATCTTTCAGAGCAGCCCTCACACATTTTTTCATAAATCTGTCATTAATATCTTTTTCACAATGAAATCTGATTGGGATAAATTTTAAAGGATTCTAATTATTTTTTTAAGAACCTGTTTCTTAAGGAGGAGATAGACATTCCCAGCAAATTCTGTGTACTTCAAATGCAGCTGGGGAAAAAAAAAAAAAGACTCTAGGAGCTGGGGTTCTGAGCAAAATAGCTTTAATGAGATTGAGACTGTGCAGGGAATTGTTCTTTTAAAATAATTGCTCAATTTTTGAGTATGGAGAACATCTCTCATTCTAAAATATGATATAAATATTCTATGTGATTAGCTATATTAAAAATGTGGGGTCCTTAAAGGCCTAATTTCACATAATTTGTAAAATAAGTATTATAAAATAGTTTCTATGCTCACTTTGTTTAATGGACGAGTTTTTATTTTTCTAGTGTTGAAAGTTTTACTTGACAGCAGTGTGAAAAGTTTATTATTATTTGTAAAAATATGTCTCTTATGTTATTTCTCTTAATCCTTTGAGGTTTGTAACAAAGTATATAACACAATTATATCTTTTCACAACTATTTTAACTCAGTAGAGCTAAAGAGTGCATAGGCTGAGGCTACTCAGAAACTCATCACAAAATCCACTCTGAACTTGCCAGATATAAAGGCATCAGAAGGAGCTCAATGCTATATGCTAATATCAGCTAGAATGGCAAATGGATTGTGTATATCAGTTTTTATTATATTAATTAATGTAGATATTGCATCACTGTGTAATAGCTAAAATGTTCTGGAAGTCACTCTCTAATGTTTCTGTTGTTAATAAATAAAAAAATTGCCTTTGCATCCTTGCATATCCTTTGCAAGGATTCCATGTTGTAGTTGAGATGTTGCCTGTTCAGATAAGCTGAATTGCTTCACAAGAATTAAGGCTGTGCAGTTCAGTTGCAAGCCAATGTGAATTCTTAAGGCCTAAGCTATCCATCAATATTTCACTTTTCTTCCCAAATGCATGGCTTTATCAGTGTGGGGTGGAAATTTGTTCTCAGTGTTTAGTTCTAAAGCCAAGCTGATACTAAGCTATTTTAGTGTTTTAGGTGTTGCATGATTTTGTTTTGGTCTCCTAAAGTGTGATGAGCTTGGATTGTTCTCTGACAGTGCTCTGCATCCTGTGGGAAGGGTGATCGTGCTCGCTATGTGAGTTGTAGAGATGATCATGGAGGAGTAGCAGATGAATCTTTCTGTGCCCATTTACCACGACCAGCTGAAATTTCAAGCTGTTTTAGCCCATGTGGAGAGTGGCAAGCTGGAAATTGGTCCCCGGTAAGTATTAATTGTAATGTTTTGGTTTTTTTAATGTGTCTATTTAGTTTATTGGCCAAAGTCTGTGGTTAGAAGTTGGGACTTCATATTCTGGGCAAGTTTGGATGAAATTGCATCCCTTGAAAAAACAAAGTATAGCCTTCTTACTGTCAAAAGTAAAGAGAAATGTCTTTGGTTATTAATTATCAATGTTTTGTCACAAATGTTGGGTTAATTTTTGGTCAGTGCACAGTTACGTGTGATAGTGGAATAGTAACAAGACAAGTTATCTGTGCCAACAATCATCAACAAATCAACGAGAATTACTGTGATCCTGAAGGCCAACCTTCCAAAGAACAAGAATGTAACATGCCACCATGTCCACCAGTTTATCATCATATTCCAAAAATGCATGAGCATCCAAGCCATTTTCCAGAAATAGGTTACCTTCCAATACACCGTCCACAAGACAATATAAACCAGCGGAACCAGCCCTCTGTGGGAGGATATCAGTGGAGAACTGGACCCTGGGGAGCAGTAAGAATTTTTAAATATATATATTCTTTTATTCCTAACATTTATGTTAACATTTCTAGAATATGTTATAGCAGTACAGATGTGGTCAAAAGGAAAGTACATATATTTTAAAAAATATTATTATTATTAAGAATATATTTAATTCAAAATGTACTTTTTCTCTAATTTCAACTTTAAAGTACTGCTACATGGCAGTAGTTACTTGTGAATTTCAGTTTTGAAAGTTAACATTAAAAACAGGAAGTTTATTTTTTTTAACCAACATATTTTACATTTTTTAATTCTGCAATGGTGATAAATGTGTTTACATGTTTTGGTAGTGCTCTAGTACTTGTGCAGGTGGATTTCACCGTCGAGTTGTAGTTTGTCAAGATGAGGAAGGAAGAAGTGCTAGCTATTGTGATAAGGCAACAAAACCTCCAGAGTCAAGACACTGTGATTCTGGACCCTGCCCACGATGGAACTATGGGAACTGGGGAGAAGTAAGATCATTTCACTTTTGAAGGGAAACATTTACCCATAAGCCTAGAAATATGAACATAATTACTTGACTGTGAATGGAACTGAGCACCATTTTTTTATTTAAAAAAAAATTAGTTTCACTCTGTTAATCTAAACTTTGTTCTTTGATCAAATGCAGAACTGTAGCATAAATACGAGTGGTGTAAATCACTTGATACAGTATAAAAATGTAGTTTGAAAAAATTTTGATGATATAATTGGTTTTCTTTATATGAGATTAAACTGTATGTTCCTTATCTTGAATTGAATGTCCAGGTACTATGAAAATAACATAGTAAATAATAACATGTACTTATTATTGCTACATATTTTTGGTTTAATGGTATGTGATGACTCTCTTAAAATTCTGTATTTCAGTGTACTCAGACTTGTGGAGATGGAATAAAGACAAGACTGGTGATTTGTCAGCTTCCTACTGGCCAAATGTTGGGTGATCAAAATTGTGACATTCTAGACAAGCCACCTAATATGGCACAATGTAATGTGCATTCTTGCCCTGGTGATGTTTCATGGCATCGGGGACCTTGGAAATCGGTACGATAGAATTCACTAATCTTTTTTGCTTTCTTGTTCTTTCTGTCACTCTACTTCCCATTGCCTTTTAAAAATTATATCATTACTTTATTTGATAACGGTGAAATAATCATGCATGCGGAATAGTCTATCTAGTTTTATTAAGCAATTGTTCCTGTGGCCACTGAATTAAATGGGAAACAGCAATCTATTTCAGGAGGAACAGTATCATGCTCTGTAAAAAATCATAGGGAATATTTTAAAAATAACCAGGAAATATCATAGCCAATAGCAATACCTTGGAGGTTGTTCTATTTTGAAAGGTTATTATTTGTTCTGTGTTTAAATTTAAAATTATATGCTGTAATTTATACTGTAGTATGATCTAAGTATTTATATTTGTAAAAAAAAGGGGGTTCAGTGCATAACTTTTTTCTAATAGTATATATAAGTATAAAATAGCACACATGTATATTACACTCTGTCAGCAAACATTTTAATCCATATTACGTGTACATTTGTGTATAAAAGTATACATTTGTGGTTTTAAAACAGTGACTAATGAAAGTTGTCCATGTATAATTATGTATGTAACTATAATATGTTATTGTCTATATGTCACTGTCTATTAATGTGTAAAAATGCCTACCATAATCACAATTAATCTTCAAAATTGTATAGCGGATGATTAACATACTGAAGGAATCATAATAAGCTCTACAATATAGAGTACATTATATTTCCCAAGCTGTGAATTTGACAATATTTATTATTGTACTCAATTCTAATGAGACTAATTCCAATCAAAGGAGGTTGGATCCAGTTCTGGTTCCATCAAAATCAGTCAAAAACCTGTGATTAACTTCCCTGGGAGGTGTGCTAGGACAACAGTTCTATTTTTTATTAATAAAATTATGTGATTTGATTATTTGAATTAACATGGAAATATTTTTGTAAAAATATTTTCCAATTTCAACTTTAAATACTTTATTAGTGTATGTATAATGTGTTCTAATTTATTGCAAATAGACTTTAAAATGAAAGTTGGAATAATAATTCACCACAGTTATCTTTCTTCCACTGTGCAAAACAGAATTTTGGGTTTCTATTTAACATACACCAGAGTATCTTATTTAGCCATTAGCCAAATAATTACTGGTGACTTCCTAATGCTTAGTGTGTGTACTTCAGCAGCTGAGCAAACAAGCAGAACTTTCGACATACACTTGCATTTGAACTTAGTGTTTCTTCTCCTTTTAGATTGAAAGTTGTTCACAGCCTGTTTGTTCCCCACGTGATGCCTTTTATCTGCAGTAGGTTGTTACCTGTAAGCTTTTGTTATGTATAATAAATGTTAGATATGACTTAGTTTTGCAAAGATTTTGCAAAGGTTGGAAGGGACCTTAAAGATCATCAGGTTCCAACCTCTCTGCTATGAGCAGGGAGGGACACCTTTCACTAGACCAGGCTGCACAAAGCTTCCACAACCTCCCTGGGCAACCTATTGCAGTTCCTTACTACACTCATGGGGAAGAATTTCTTCCTGATGTCTAACCTAAATCTGCCCTCTTTCAGTTTAAAACCATTACCCCTTGTCCTATCACTGCCCTGTCTGGTGAAAAGCCCCTTCCCAGCTTTCCTTTCAAGCACTAGAAGGTGCTATAAGGTCTCCCTGGAGCCTTCTCTTCTCCAGGCTGAACAGCCCCAACTCTCTCAGCCTGTCTTCATAGCAGAGGTGCTCCAGCCTTCTGATGATCTTGGTGGCCCTTCTCTGGACCTTCTCCAACAGCTCTATGTCTTTTCTGTGCTGATGGCACCAGAGCTGTGACAGCAGTATTCCAGGTGGGTCTCACCAGAGTGGGGTAGAGGGGCAGAATCACCTCCCTGGCCCTGTTGGCCACACTTCTTTTGATGCAGCCCAGGATGAAGTTGCTCTCAGGGCTCCAGCACACACTGGCGGCTCATGTTGAGCTACTCATCTACTGCCACCCCAAGTCCTTCTCCTCAGGACTGCTCTCCAGCCATTCTCCCCCAAGCCTGTATTTGTGCCTGTGGTTGTGCTGATCCTGGTGCAGGACCTTGCACTTTGCCTTGTTGAACTTCATGAGGATGGCATTGGCCCACCTCTCCAGCCTGTTAAGGTCCCTCAGGACCCCTTCCCTCTAAGGTGTCAACCACACCACACAGCTTGGTATCATCAGCAAACTTGCTGAGGATACACTCAATCCCATTGTCCGTTTCTCCAACAAAGATGTTGAACTGCACTGGTCCCAATACCAACCCCTGAGGAACACCACTCATCACTTGCCTCCTCGTGGACACTGAACCAGTGACCACAACTCTCTTGGTCTGGCCATCCAGCCAATTACTTAGCCACCAAGTGGTCTATCTGTCACATCCATGTTATGTCAGCTTGGAGACCAGGATGTTGTGTGGGACCGTGGGAAATGCCTTGCACAAATCCAGGTAGATGATGTCAGTTGCTCTTCCACTATACACCATCTCTGTAGTCTTGTCACAGAAGGCCACCAAATTGGTCAGGTATGATACGCCCTTAGTGAAGCCATGTTGGCTGTCACAGATCATCTCCTTATTTTCCATGTGCCATAGTAGATTTTCTAGGAGGATCTGTTCCATGATTTTGCCAGGCACAGAGGTCAGACTGACTGGCCTGCAGTTCCCCAGGTCTTCCTTTTTCCCCTTTTTAAAAATAGGAGCTATGTTCCCTTTTTTCCAATCGATAGGAGCCTTACCACACCACCAGGACCTCTCAAATATGGGCAGAGGCTTAGCAACTGCATCTGCCAACTCCCTCGGGACCCTTGGATGGAGCCCATCAGGTGCACTTTCAGGTTCTTTAGATGGTCACAAAGCTGTTCTTCTCCTACAGTGCTTCATTCTCCCAGTCTCTGCTTTCACTTGCTGTGGCCTTTGCGATGGGGCTGGAACACTTTCCAGAAAAGACTGATGTTAAGAAGTCATTGAGAACCTCAGCCTTCTCCACATCCTGCGTAGCTACCTCTCCCATTTCCTTTAAGAGAGGGCCTACGTTTTCCTTAGTTGCCCTTTTATCCCCAACATACCTATAGAAGCCTTAGCAGATAAAACACTATATATTTTTTTTTAAGTATTAAGTAATACTGATGTGTCTGGACAGCAATGTATTTAAACTTTCATATCTGCTAGTGAGATTTTAATGTCAAAACTTACATAGAAACTGAAATACCAGACTTCCCAAATGCAGTGTAACTTGCCATAGTGAATTCTGCCTTCTTTTACTTCTGGCATGTATGACACAAATGCAATACATAGAAAGGATAAGTAGAAGGAAAGGAATTTCTGAGCAGTTGCATTATCTTGGAGAACTCCTTGACCTTTTTGAATATTGACCATCTCTGTCACAGGCAGTTCATAAATGGATATAAAAATTGCTTAAATGGTCTAAACCATGTCTGAGATAAAAGCTTTGTTCAGGGATTATTCCACTGTTCTCTTGAATTCTAGATTCCAGCAGAAATAGATTCAGCAGCTAATACTAAGTCAAGAACTTGATCCACCATGTAGAAGGACTTTTCTTCAGTTGTCAGTGTTTTTTATGCTGTATTCCATATTGGGCCATTCTAACTTCTTCCACTAGCTATCACTGTATATTTGGGGACAGAAGATTGTTGGCAATACATCTTGTAAGTATGTTTCTTTCATGTTTTTATTTATTTTACACAAAGTAATTAAAATAAAACAAATCTTGTAAATGCACAGTAGAATAGTTGCAAGGAAGATTACAGATTTGAAGCCAGAATTCTGTTTGGTGCTTTCTGCAGTTTAGCAACTCTGGGCTGTTACACTTGGTAGTGTCTGCCTGTGGCTGCTGGAGATGGCCATGACAAAGCTGAAAGGCTACAAACTCCTTTGTTGCTGGTGTCAGCAGTTGTCCCAAGGGATGTGAAGCAATAAATCTCAAATTCCAAAGGCTTGTACCACTCCCCGCTCCAGGACGCTTTCTTAGAAATATTATGCATATTCAGAAACTTTAATTCTTTGAATCTTTGAAACTTTAATTCAGTCCAGAATTTGCATATAATACCCAAACCAGAAAGAGGCTCTGAAGTTTTACGAGGAGGATGGCTAGGAAATACACCCTTTTTTCTGTAACTAGAATTTGTTTGATCTGGAGGTCATGGAGAGACTCTGACAGTGATCTTTTTAAAATTTAGCTTACATCTTCAACCCTCTTAGCTTTGTGTGAGTTTCTAAGGGAATTTTCTTTAGTTAGAACTGAATCATGTTCTCTCTTTTTTTTTTACTTTTCTTTTTTTTTCCTGCCTTAGTATCAAAGGCCAAAGGAAATGGAGTGAGATTAACATCCAGTCCATCCGTCTGGGGGACTCTGCCTTGTTTACAAAGAATATTGGTGTCAATTCTTAATATATATGAGGTTGATAGATATTATGCAAATATTCTTAAATTCAAGAGTTTAAAAATTTGACACATTCAAAATTTTATTGGCTAATTGGCATGTATCTAAGCACACTAACTTGTGTTTTTATATACAAAAATTGCAATATATATGTATATATTTTGATATATACATTTTAATCATGTATTTATAAGTTAAATAATACTTGAGGTAAATAGAGCTACTTACTTTTATAGATTTGCACCCCAGTATATTTGGCCCATGTATCTTGGCTGTTTTTCTTTTAGACTACTCTAGTTTCATTGGTGAAGGGATTGATGCAATGGGCCAAAGCTTCAAGAAAGAATGAGTAAATTACAAGCTAAAAAGTATGGCAACCATATGTCACAGGATATAATGTCAAGAAAAATTCCATAGCATTCTGGCAGCTGAGGGAGAGTACTTTGTTCTGGTACAGATTTTTATTGTATTCCTTCTTTTCACAGTGCATTGTTGGGTTTTTTTTGTGTTTAGTCCATGCAGTGAGGCTTCTGGTTTATAGTATTAATTTTCATCAGAATGCTTCAGATTTTCTGACCCTAATGTCAAGCTGTTTTTCACTTAAAGCATGAAAAGAGAGAGTATCATAAATTCTTAAAGATACCATAAGGTTTTAAAACAGAACTGTAATGGATAGATTTAACTCTTTTCCATTAGAAGAATTGTAAGATAGAACTCTGTATTAATTGAGTTCAAGAATGCAGAATTCTTACTTTCAATACTAAGCTTTTTTTTTTACTAACCTTTGGACAGCATTTCCCATATCCCCATTTAGTAGTCGATATAGTGGTTTTATTATTCTTAGCTGAACAATCATCTGTTACCTGAAAAAAGATATGTGGGAATTTAATCAAATCAGCTAGTAGTTGGATCAGTGGTTATGTTTAGATACAGCAAATCTTCAGATGCATAGTGCAGGTACATACACAATCTTGCAAAACTTTCATGAATGCCACAAATGTCAAGTACATATACTAGAGAATAAAATATTATTTTTACCAGCACTTGGCTGAGAAACAATTTTACAGACAGTAGCAAGTTAGGAGATTTTCAATGCCAAAGCCCTGGCCTTGTACCTGGACAAAATGTCTGATGCGAACATAGATTTTTGTTTTACTCTTCCTTCTGCTGTTCAAATGGTGATAACTTTTTACTCATCTAATATGCTTTTCTTAATGGGGAGTTTTTATAGTGGCCTCACTTCAAGGATTTTATTTGACTTTGAACTGAAACTTCCCCTTGTTATCTCAGTTTCTTTAAAATGTTGGGATTCATCTCTTGGTTAAGTGGTCCTATCTTCCTTGCTAGTCTCTTTCTCTGTGCCTCCTAGGATATTGCTGTATAATAGAAAACAAGTGTAAGTTTCTCAAAATTCCTAATGTATGTATGCTTTTACTTTCCTTTTATATATTTTCTTACAGCATTTGTGGAGTGTGAGGAGGAATTACGCTAGAGGAATAAAATACACTATTCATGTATGGGGAGACAGTACCTTTCAGCTTCACATAGTGAGGGAAGTTTGATTGCCTTTTTGGGTGACAAGAATTTTGATAGATTTAGAAGTTTGACTTTATATTTGTGTCACTGTAGTTTTTCATTGCTACCAAAATCTTGGAAAGCCAGGTAGGCAAACAGCAAGGTTGCTGTTTGGGCAGTTGATGGTACCTTGAAAGCTTTATATTTCATTAGGGCTTTTGTTCTTGTATGAGTGTAGATAGCAACCTAAGTTTTATCAGAGACATTTTAACCAGGTACATCACAGCTTGTCTCATGCTTACTCATTGCCTTAGAAAGAATACATAGCTGGATTATTGAATCCAGACTGTAACTGAGTATTACCCAAAAGTTGTTTCAGTAGCCTATTATCAGCAAATCTACAAGGCACACTCAAAATGAGATAGCTTACCTGGGTGCATTGCTTACCTGGGTGCATTTCTTACCTGAGCAGATGCAGCACAGGAAGCTGCAGCAACCTTAAGGTAAGAACTGCTGCCACCAATGTGAACAGTTAGGCCTTTGCTCTGTACCATCCTCAGTTTTTCCTCAATCGTTCTTCTAGAGTCCTCCCCTGAACAGTTTCACATGTGGTCACTGTACATGTTTTTTGCTAAGGATTACCAGTTATGATTCAGAGCATGACAAACTTAAGGACCATCTTGAGGTTTTTATTTTCTGATTTTCCTGAAAATATCTACGTTTGGAATTCTGTTTGAATACTAGTGGAAAAAGAGGAGTTAATTGTAGTGCAGTCATTAGCACCTTGTTTTCATGCATATTTTTTTCTTAGCATTTCTTGGGCTTCATCATGCTATTTTACTTCACATTTATATTGTGAGTTGATGATATATCCAGTTCTATTACAAGTTAAGACATGAAACCTTTGTCCTAAAATTTTACCATATAGTAGTTGTAAAGTCAGATAGTAACTGTAGAATTATTTTCTTAATTAAAGTTTTTTAAAATGCTTACTGTAATTGAAGGGACCTTAAACTAAAAGAGAACAAGACACAGCTTTCCCAATAATACTACTTGTTCAGAGTACTTGTACACTGCCCACAAAATAGGCATGTCAATTGTACTTTGTTGTTAGTCAAGAAATCGACTATGACAGGCAAATATTTTGCTAACTGTTCAAGTTGTATTTAAAAAGAAGTCTCACAAAACAGCCTCACAGTTTATGTATGTTAGTTTTACTGAGTTCTTCAGGAATAGTCTAAATATTTTTGTGCTGAGGTGTCTTTATGGTCTGTGATAGAGGCAAGAGTTGACCCTTACAGAAGACAATTAGACTTGTTGATCAACTAAAGATTTTAATGTTTTTGTTTGGTTGGTTTCATCACTATTAGGATTTTGATGTCAAAAATATATCTTGCTGCTATTGCTTACTGCCCTTCAGACACATAATGTAATTTAAAGTGGCTGTTTTTCTAGTTCTTCAGTTTTCTTTTTAGTTGCTCCAGAATCATTTCAGTGTAATTCTGTCTTTGCACTAGTGGAAGAAATCTATTTTTTTTTTAATTAATAGAATTTATTTTTAAGAATTGACATCCCAGTCCCCTTCCAGGGTTGTTAGTGCTATGCATCACCTTGACTTCTGCAGGAGCAGAAGCAGCCCAAATTTGCATAAGTAAAATATTTATTTCTTTTCACTTTATTGCAAAAAATCTTGATATATATGACAAGTGCCTTCATTCACTTTCTAATGTGTGAAAAGTATTTATATCCTAAAAGTTAATCTTTTATATTAAAAGGGAATGCAGAATCAGTGAACTTGGTTTTCAAAACCAGCTTCAGTCTTTTACCTCTACTTCTGCTGCTGCCTAATGTCAAACTTCAGAATACCTCATTACCAATACAACACATTTATTTAATATCCCACTGTCTGAAATCTTCATGTTAGCATATGCTATGCATTTTTTAAAACTTTGGAAATGGAGGGTGCCCTTTCAGAGCTAACTGATAACATATGTCACTACCCAAATAATGTCATAAAACAGATTTGGGACAGTGGATTTCATTTAGGGTAATTCTGATAAAAATGAAAGAAAACACTTGTTTCCAAAATTAAAACAAACAAATATTTTTGTTCTGTTCATCAAGCTTAGAGGAAATTTCTCCATTTTTGGTGCTATGTTGCCTGTATAGCTTGAAATAATAAATAAGTTATAATGTATGTGTGATAATTTATTTTAATTACTTTGACTTGTGTCTGTTAAATACAATTGCATTTTAACCCTCCTTTTTATGCATGTTGTGTGGCTTTTTGTTTATATTTAATGTGTCCGTTATTAAGGAATACTAATGTTTTCAGTCCTTAAAATTTCTTTTAAAAGGAGGACGGGATGGGAACTAACCACTTTTGCTGAAAGTGAGGTCTTTTTACAATTGATTGATCTCTGCGTTGTAGTGAATCTCATATGGCATTTTAGTAACATTGTTTTCATGAAGGAACCTCTTTAACAGAAAAAAAAATAAATATTAATACTTACAACAGCAACAAGTGGACTGGACAACTGGAATGGAATAGGTAGTTGGGATTGTGATCTTGGATGATAAAGCTTAAAGACACTAGCTGTTGAACCTTTTGCTTCCACTTACTTAGTGACAAGAAGCATAGAAAAATGAGGATCAAAACATAATACTCAGCCCCTAATCTCAAAGACATAACATAATTTTTCACATTCCTGAAACACTTTTGTGTGAAGACTTTTGCAGAACTTTCAGTCTGAAGACTTAGAGAGAGGACAGTAAGAGGGGAACATAGTCAAATTAAAAAAAAATATCATGGGCAAAAAAAGCAGGTGGTCCTTAATACCATTCCTAAATACATATATCGATTTAATGAAAATGAAAGGACTGTGAAGCTAGTGATGTATTTGTTCCTTTTTTGCAGAGTCAGAACTTTAAGAAAAGCTGAAGGTGTCTTGGTGGTCAGATCTGAGTGAAAATCATTCTGAGCTGCCTGTATATGTGGCAGTTTTGAAAATCCCAGTCACAACTTATAAATATTGGCTCAAAGTGTTTTTAAGACCCAAATTTAAAAGTTAGTAAAAATATATATGCATTTCCTGACATTTTTGAAGGTTAATACACAAATATTTTGGTTACCTGGTATGGCTTAGGAAATTAACCAAATGAACTGTAGATTTCCCAGTCCTTTCTTTGGAAACTGTTAGCTGTGGGAGACTGGTGACTCCACTAAGACAGACTGCTATGCTAATCAGTATACGTTCTGATCAATATGATAGTAGCATGGATCTATCTCTGGCCCTTTCACATTAGTGAGAGGAGGATCAGGCACCTAAATTTCCTGCAATCAGTCCTTCAGAACCTTCCATGCATGCTCACATTGATGCACATGACTGTAATGATAGAAAGATTGATCTGTAAGGAAACTGAAAATACACAGAAGAGTGGATTAGGTCAAAAACAAATTGGAATTCAGTATGTGAAGGTAGGTAAAATGTTTTATTTCTTATTATCTAAAATAGAAACATCTTTTTTTGTGCCCAATTAATATTAAAATAATTAGTGTTATTTTTCTTAATTCTTTAGCTGATAGTTAGGTGCCATAGAAAGAGTTACATTTTTGTATGCTTCTAAAAAGTTTGAAAAATTTCTGACAATACTGTATCATTCCAGTACATATTACTTTGTATTTCCAGTTTTATTTAACGTTCAAATACAAAATCTTAGCTTTTAATCAAATGAAGCAAGTGGACTGATACTTTTTATAGAGCAGACACACCAAGCTCATATGTATTTATAATTGCTTTAATGTCTGGGCTACAGTTTTTCCTCCTGCTAACCTGATTAAAAATGATAAATCAGAGATTGCAGTTGCTGGGATCCAGTGTTTCTTCTGCTCATGGTTAAGTTTTTGCAAACTCAGCTAAAACTAATTGGTCTGCCATTTCAAGACTGTAGTATCTCTAGTTGCTTTAGTAATTGGTTAATTGAACAGGCCCCATATCTTAAAATTTAAAAAAAAAATCATAAAACCAAATTTTTAAATTGGGAAAAGTATATAAACAAATGGGCAACCCTTTTGATTGTGCAAATGTAGATTCCACACTAGAAATCCTTTGTGTTAAAAATATGATCTAACTTTTATTGTGAAGACCTATGAATGAAATGTCACTCTCAAGGGGAGAACATTACTTTTCAGTGAGAATGCAGATTATGCTGTTTCCATGCATTCATTCAGTTTTCCTGAGCTTCACAAGAGGCAGGTATCTTCCCTGGGATGCAGTCCATTAAACTTTGTCTGGTTGGTGGAAGCCACAATGGATTCACTCTGGGTTGCTGTTTATTTTTCATGGAGGTTTGTGCTCATAACTGCTGCATGGACACAGATACATCTGTTGTCTTCCATTTGGAAAATGTGTCTGGAAATCTATTTACTGGAAACAGAGGAAAAAAACTAACCCCTGCATTTCTTTTGCTCACACTGGATTTCCCTGGGAACTCCTATCTCCATTTCTGCTGCACTTCTTTCTTGATGCTTGCACTTGATTCCCTATTTGTCTGCAGTGCTGCTGCCTTCATGTAATCATTTAAAGGTGTTACTAGTCTTACCTGACTGTGGAATAAAGAAAGATTAGACTTGCTGAAGTCTGGACAAGTCAGCAGTTTGTCATCTGCAATGGTGTGATGGTAAAAGTGCCTATACCAAGTACTTTCTAGGAGGTATCAAAGGCAAAGAACAGGACTGCTGTTCAGTCTTATAAATTTGACACAAATTTATATTGTAGATTAAGATTTTCAGAAAGACCTAGTGAGGGCCTTGCTCTGCTCCTGTTTGCCACTGATTTCAAAAGGAGAGGTAAGGCAGAATTGTCTGTTTGGTTTTTGGAGGTGTTCGGTGTTTTTTTTTAATTACCACTGTTCTGTATTTTTAATTGTGATTTACCTCAGACATCTGTTGTATATATCATTCAACTGAAAGATGATAAAAGTTAGGTACACATACGAGATGCATGTTGTTGCAGGAGTTCAAGGTTATCTGTTAACTCCCTCCCAACAATTAATAAGCTGATCATAATTCTCATTGTTTGAATATATACTCTCATTAAATAGAATGATAATGTTGCTTGACAGTGGGCTGATGTTGAAGTTCTTATCAGAGATACATGGAGACTTTTCACTGACACTTAAGACCTGCACATAGGGTAGCAGAGCCTGCCAAATGGCTGCTGAAATGAGGCAGAAATCCCTGTTGTTCTTCTGATTCTCAAGTGGTAACCAGATGCAACAGATTCAAATCAAGAGCAAGTAAGACAGGAAGAGTAACTATACAATTCAGTTTTTACTGTAATTGAGAGATGAATTGGAGCCTATAACCAAGTGTTAAACAAGATACTAAATATATGTCATTGCTGTTGAAGGAGAATGTATTAATAATCAACTCATGAAATTGTAATTATTATTTTTAAATGTTTTAAAACTATCACGTAGATATTGAAAGAAACACAAAATATCTTCAGTTAGCACAAAGCTTGGTTTTGCATCTCATTGATGCTATTGTATAGCAGTGTGAGCATGCCTGCCACTGGTAGATGTGTCTGTTAGGTAACAGTTGTGTCTCCCAGTGAGCTGCTCTTCCAGGGAAGCTGAAACCTGAAAGAAAGTGATATCTGGGGGACAGGTCATGAAAACCAAGCCTGATTTTGGACTTTGACTCAACTATTCATATTTGAGTCCAATAAAAGACAATAATAATTTTCTGTGAAGAATTTCCCTCGTTTTCTAGCCTTTCTTATATTCTTGCCACTGTTCTGTTACTCTTGTTTTCCTCCTCTTCCACTGTGTCGCACATCCTTCCATCAACGCTTACACCAATCTCTCCATAATCTGTGTGAAGTGGCTTTGCCACAACCTGGAATACAATGTAATTGTTCTCTCATGCCTTGGATTATACTCTTACAGAAAATGGGAAGATGGCAGTCTCTTCCCTGTATGACAGGCTGACTTATTCTTGTCCTAAATTTGAGTCAAATTTAGTTCCTTGCTATGAAACTTATGCTTGAATATTTCTTGAAGCCAGATTTTCTTTTCTTAATTATGTGAGTAACATTTTTAGGCTTTGCAGTGAACTTTTATGAACAGCTGTTGTTTTATTTATCAGTTCTCAGTCCCCCTAAAGCTTTGGATTTTTATCTGGCATCAGGAATTTTCAGTATTTACAGCAGCAGCATACTGGAGTCTCTTCCAAACAAGTCAGACAACACTTTTCTTTTGAAAGAAAAAGGGTAGAACTTTGTCCAGAAACAAGATCGTGTCCTTGTAAATTAATTTATTTCTTACAATTAAGAGTAATAAGACTTGTGAATTTTAGAGGGGAAAATGTAGGAGTAGTTATTTAATATGTAAAGTATGATCAGGCATTTATAGGAAAAAATTTCTGAAAGTTTTTTTCCTTAATGAGGACATGTGAAGCTGCACTTGTGACATACAGTTTTTTGGGCACTGAATTATTATGTGAGCATGCTCTTGAAAAGTGCTTGGATATAACAGAATATGCACCAGGATACAGGTAGTGTAAAAGCCAAATCCTACAATTGCTAAAATAATGTTGCATCTATTTTGGCAGCTCTGTTGTCTTTGCACTATTTTAATATCTAAAAGCTTGTTCAAAGATCTGTTTGTGCTATGTGGTATAGGTAAAACAAAGAAAAGGTTCTTGACTTGGAAAGCTTATAGTCTCATAGTGGGATGTGTGTGGACAGTTTGGAAGTACATGGCACAGTGAAGCCTGGCTGAGTATCATGGTAGGTAGGGCCTGGTTTTCAAATGCTCTGTAGTTGGCATCAAAAAGGATGCCAGGCTGTAGGCAGTGATGGACAGAATAGTGGTGTTCCTTGTGAAGGGGCAAGACATAATGGGGCTTTCAAAGGAGGACTTGGTCATCTGTTTAGTTGTGCTAAGCTTGAGGTAATGGATAGTGCTTTGAGATGTCAGAGAGGCCAAATTCAAATACTTGTTTACAAATCTAGCTAGACTGAATAGGTGAAATTCTGTGGGTGACCATTAAGTGGAATTTCAGGAACTCTGGTTTGGATCTTTCCAAAATCAGCAAAGGGTATGGTTGTTCATCTGCCATCCAGACATACTGCTGTTTTGCTGAGAGGTCTCCCTCATTAAGGCTACTGCCATCTGCAGAGGATAAAAAAAATCAGACCATGTGGCTGCAACGTTAGATTTCTTTGTAGCACCATCAGTAGACTTTGGCTTCTGCAGAGATGAAATCATCTTACCTTCACGATCTGTCCTGATGGTTCTGACTTCAATATAATGGAAGGATTTGTTTAGGTTGTGTTTGGTTTAATCTGGTTGTCTTTAATTTAAAAGGAATACATTAAAGCTTTTCTAATAGATCCCATATATATCCTCTCATAGCAGTTGTACTTTTCTGTTATCCACATCAATCCTACAAACTGTCTTTAATCCTCTTTATTCCTTCTTTATTTCTACTCTTGCTTTGCATGTATGTATTCTTATGTAGTTTCATTTCTGCCCCCCTATTAAACAGATGTGCTTCAGCATGCTTGAAAAATAATTATTCAGGTTTTTTTTTCCCTTCAGATGAAACCTGAAACAAAATTCTTATCTTAAAAAGAATCTGACAAAGGTGACTCGTTTATGGAGGTTACAGTCTTCAATCCCGTCAGAAAAGGCAAGGCTAGGGACAGTGGACAGGTTAGATGACCTCAGAAGAGTTGCTGCTGTCTCACACTGTTCTCAGCTGCCACATGCTGATCAGCTGCTAGGTCCTGCGGCAGTGCACTCCAAGGGCTCCTACACCCACACGGGGATCAAGTTGGAGAGTGTTGGTGTACATGTCTATGATATGTGCCTGGAAGCCCTGAAAACCAACATGGATGTTGGAAAACTTCATGTGTGCCTGATTCTCACCCACCTGCTGAAGTGCACTCCAAGGTCTCCTACACCCACACGGGGATCAAGTTGGAGAGTGTTGGTGTACATGTCTATGATATGTGCCTGGAAGCCCTGAAAACCAACATATGGATGTTGGAAAACTTCATGTGTGCCTGATTCTCACCCAGTTGCATGGCCAGAGTATGTAGCCAGACCAAAAATGTGGAAGTACTTCTTGGGCTGACCTTAGAGAAAATGTCTACTGCCTCATTTTGTACTTGAGAGAAGTGAAAGTAAGAACTTCCAGTATTAGATTATGATACTGGCTGCAGATGATTATACAGACATTTGGAGTGTTCAGTGCAGTGAATGGTGAGAGACTTGGACAAAGTGTTGAATGAGGAAAGGCCGGGGTGGCTGTTTTTTCAAGACAGTGACTATACAAGAATGGACTGAGTGAGGTATTCTTGCAATGCATAATCAGTGGTTATAAAGAGGTGAGTGTTTTTGAGTCTGCTAAGGGTGGAATGAGAAGTAACCATCTTACTTACAGTAAGACAGACTGTCATTAAATCCTAAGATACTATTTCTAACTATAAGGATGGTTATACAGTAGGAAGATGCATGCAAGGAAGGCTGGAATATCCCTGACATTAAAGACAAGACTGACAAACTGCTGTCACTAATAGTCCAGTTATAGTTAATCCAGACTTTGAGCAGCATGATGAATTGGATGAAGTCTTTGAGTCCTTCTTAGCCTAGCCTTCCTCCCCTCCATTGCTATAGCTACAAAAGTACATTCAGAAATGTGGCAAAGCAGACTTGCAGACTTCAGCTGCAAGGAGACAAAATCAAGACATTTTCTGGACACCAGAGGAATGTGATATAACACTGGATTTTTTAAATGAAGTGGGTTTTGAATGTCTCCAGCAAAGGAGACTCCACAGCCCTCTCTGGGCAAGCCTGTTCCAGTGCTCTGTCACTCCCACAGTAAAGAAGTTTTTTCTGATGTTTATGTGGAACCTCCTGTGTTCCAGTTCACACCCATTGCCCCTTGTCCTATCACTGGACATCACTGAAAAAAGCCTGGCTCTATTCTCCAGACACTTGCCCTTAATGTATTTGTAAGCATTGATGAGGTCACCCCTCAGTCTCCTCCAAGCTAAAGAGACCCAGCTCCCTCAGCCTTTCCTCATAAGGGAGATGTTCCACTCCCTTCATCATCTTTATGGCTTTGTGCTGGACTCTTTCAAGCAGTTCCTTGTCCTTCTTGAACTGAGGGGCCCAGACCTGGACACAATATTCCAGATGCAGCCTCACCAAGGCAGAATAGAGGGGGAGGAGAACCTGCCTTGACCTACTAACCACACCTTTTCTAATAAAGCCCAGGATGCCATTTGTTTTCTTGGCTACAAGGGCACATTGTTGGCTCATGGTCATCCTCCTGTCCACCAGAACCCCCAGGTCCCTTTCTCCTACACTGCTCTCCAGCAGGTCAGCCCCCAACCTGTACTGGTACCTGGGCTTGTTCTTCCCCAGATGCAAGACTCTACACTTGCCCCTGTTGAATTTCATCAACTTTCTCCCCCCCCAACCCTCCAGCCTGTCCAGATCTCACTGAATGGCAGCACAGCCTTCTAGTGTGTCAGCCACTCCTCCCAGTTTAGTGTCATCAGCAAACCTGCTGAGGGCACACTCTGTTCCCTCATCCAGGTCATTGATGAAAATATTGAACAGCACCGGTCCCAGTACCGACCCATGAGGGACTCCACTGGTCACAGACCTCCAACTAGATTTTGTCCCATTGACCACAACTCTCTGACTTCTTCCTTTCAACTAGTTTTTAACTAGTTTTACTTGTTTCTTGTGCAGTAGTAGTCCAAGTCTACTTTGAGCATAGTTTTAAAGGAGCCCAAACTGACTTTTGGGTCAAGATCATCGAAATACAGTTTATCAGACAACTCAAGCAACTACTGTGCTTAACCTTGTAGGTCTGTAATTATTCTGATCCATTATATATATATTTTTATTTATTTATTTATTTATTTTTTATAAAAGGGCAAAGAGGAGGAGGAAAATACCTTTTAGTATTTGTAATATGTTCTATGCTTTTTAAGTGCTGCTGTTCTGGCTTGAACCCAGTAGGCAGGTAAGCCTCACAGAACCACTTACTCACTCCCTCTCTGTGGGATGGGAGAGAGAACTGGAAGGAAAGGGAAAAACTAATGAGTTGAGATGAAGTAATTTGAATAGGTAAAGGAAAAGCTGCCCAAACAAGGAAAGCAAAATTAAGAATTCAAGAATTACCTCCTATCAACAGGCAGGTGTTCAGCCATCTCCAGGACAGCAGGGCTCCATCACGCATCATGGCTACTTGGGAAGGCAAGCACCATTGTTCCAGACATCCCTCCCCCAGATTTTATTGCTGAACACAATGTCATATGGTGTGGGATAACCCTTTGGTCAGCTAGGGTCAGCTGTCCCTGCTGTGTCTTCTCCAGACCTCTTGTGCACCTCTACCCCACTTGCTGGTCAGGCAGTATGGGGAGTAGAAAAGGCCTTGATGTATGAGTACTGTTCAAAAATAAGTAAAATATCCATGTCTTTTCAACACTGTTTTAGTCACAAATCCAAAACCTTGCGCCATACTAGCTGCTATGAAGAAAATTAATTCTATTTCAGCCAAAACCAGTGCAGTTGCAGTGCTACATTTCGTCACACCCATTTATTTTTAAGCCCCTTTATAGCTAATACGGATACAAAGAGAAACTGCTATATGCTTTGCATTTTATAGTCTTTTTTTTGGTATCCAGAATCCCACTGAGGTACCAGCTAAGCTACACAAAACACTGCCTTGAAAGGAGAGGTCAAGAAGACTTAGAACAAAATCCACCAAATAATCCAAAGTCTGCAACTTTTCAATGAAATAATAACAATATCAAAAGAATCAAAAAGCTTTTAGTGAAACTCTGCATGTAAGCTGCAGAAAGAGCCTCAATTTGGTAGGAACTGATGGTGACGTGTCTGTCTGAGAGCTTGTCTGTGCCACAGAAAGCACCAGGAGTTCTGTGGGGCTGATCCTCACAGAACTTAGGGGGCGAGGGGAGGTTTTACTATTAAAGAAACCCAAACAAATGAATCCTAGTTACCAATGTTATGGAATGACTTTGAACAATAGTAATCAAGTCCAGCTTTTGACTGTAGTTTTATGTTTTTAAAAGAACCTGACATATGGGAAATATTATTTTAGCCAATGTTGAGACAAGTGCTAGAATTTCTTTGTAAAATGGTTATGGGATGGTTTTTTCAGCTTGCATTCTTTTAAAGAAGTATTCACATTTGAGATTGAAAGTTCTTATGGATATTTTTTCTACACATGCAGTCTGCAAACAATGTATGGAAAATGTACTCTTTGTAAAGCCTCCAATTGTGTGGAATGTCATACAAGTGAAGCCACATTATAATAAGCACATGGAGCTATAAGGACTACTTTGTTCTTGACCACATTCAAGGTTGATTGGAAGCAAGTCAAGAAGCAAGAGGGTGAAGTGCAGTTGTACTTTCCCCAGTTGGGAGGGTTAAGCCTTGGGAAGATCACTACCAGAACATTTCACAGAACAGAATGGGCACAAAGCAGTGAGAGGACCATATTCCACAAATAGCCTTTAAAAATGCATTAGGAGCTCCGAGGAGGAACACAAGTGTATGAAGGGCAAATCTCAGCCTGGTAAGAAGTGCAGTATAGGCCAGATGTACAGAGAGGATATGAGTGGCTTCCAGAGCACAGAGCAAGGCCTTGCTCCTGTACAAGTGAGAACTTGATGCTTCTTACTGACAATTCACAGCTGGACTGAAGCTACTCAGGCAGGTGTCAGTGTGTGCAATATGCAGCTCTAAGGAAAACTACGCTGGTGGGAATGGAGCTCAATGCAAAATGCTTCCCTGTAAGCTGTATTTAGATGGCCTCAGCCACTTGGGAGTCCCACTTGGGGGTCTTCTATGGAACCTATATTTTTCATTCAAAGATCTGAGCAAGAGGTATGCTCTGCACATACAGAAAAGTTAAAAGAGGTACCTCCACTTTATACTGATTAAAGCTTTTGATTCAGCATTTGAGAGACTGGGTTTCCTTTCTTGGGTATTCATTCTGTGCTGGGGGACAGGCAGCTCTTACCTACTTGACAGGAGTCTCCAGTGAGAAGCTGTATGGGACAGGAGCAGTCTTCACTTCTCTAGCTGAAGGTGGGTCACTATGCAGCAAAAAACAACACTGAGCCTGCCTGCTCCTGGTGCAAAGGCATTCTGGGATGAAATGGTCCCTTTAAGAACTATTTTTATTAATTATCTGAGGAATGAAGCCAGACTATGTCCAATTTCAGAATACTGTACCCATAGAGTAATAAACCCTCTCAAACTTACTATTGATGATCCTGGATCATCTATATCCAGGATTAATTCATTACCTTTTCCATGTATTAAAGAAAAAAAGAATTAGGAGCATTTATTTTTCTTTGGTTGCACTAAATATAATTTGTTACTGTGTTTTGTAATGTGCCTCATTAGGCTGCTGTGCACTTAGTGTACTAGAGCAATTGCCTTCTTTCTTTAAATCGTTTGTGGAAACAGATGAAAACCTGTTTTCAGGATGCTGGTTGTCCTTATGGGCACATAAAGCAGAGTTATTTGCTCTGTTAAAAGACTTGAGTGTGTTTGTACAATCAGACTGTTCCACACCCAAGGATGTTTTTAAGATCTTTGACTGTGGCTCAGGACAGCCTCAGTGCTTCTGTAGCTGATATGTATGTAGGACTTTGAGGATAGCAATCCTGGGATTAGATGCGTAAATTTTATCAAGGTCCTATTAAAATTTTAAGGGGTTTGATCCTTAAGGAAACTTAGGTTTCTGTCCCTCACAGTAATGTTGGTGGGAGATGGTCACTGCAACAGATGTAAGAATCTGGCCCTGTGGAAGTGGCAGGAGCTGCTCCACAAAGTTCCAAGAGATGCAGTACTCCGAGCGTCTGGTTCTAGCAAAGCTGCTTGGAGGCATTTCTTAGTTTGGTGGTTTACTTGGTTTTTTTAAGTTTAGGCAATCATATTTAAGCAGAGGTATACAGCTGCTTAATATCTGGGCTTTTTTTAGCTTTTAAAAGCACTAAGATTTTTCGTTCCTTCCAGAAACAGCAAGCATATGTTAATGAAAGGAATTAAATGTTAATGTTCTTTGGTGACATCAGTAAAAAAGAAAACAAAACAACAATAAAACATAAACAAAAAACCTCAACAACTTTAAAAGCTCATAAGTCGAAACCTCTTGCAAAATGAATTGTATTTTTCAGTATCAAATTTATTCAACAGGCATTTTGGATACATGGAAGCAGAGGATCAGGTCTGTAAAGTGGTGAAGAGGTGAAAGAAGAGGACAGCAAATCTATGTACAGAAATGCTGTCTCTGTATTTCTGGAAAACACAAACCTTTTAAGGATTTAATACATTTAAGATTTTGCAGTGTAGTACAAATCTATTCAACATGTCTAATTAACATGGAGTGAAAAAACTCTCCAGAACAACTTACTTAAATGTGGATATTTCCTTGGTATGAGTTAGCAATATTCTGTAAATTATTGTCTCTTACAGCAAGAAAAAAAATCATCAGATGATTTACCCAAAGTTACATTACTGGGAAATGTTGGTGTTTCTTTTGGGTTTTTAATAATGATTTTTTAAATGCAAAAATATTTTTAAATAATTGAAAATAAATTCTACCTACAGATTTTAAGTATTTTGCATTTGTATTTCTGCCTTTAATATTAAAATAAAAGTAGGTTTTCACAATCTTGAGTCATCAAAGCTAAATGGTAGGGAGGATGGGCATGTGGGGATTTCCTAACACATCACTGGACATGTTAGGAACTCTGTGCTGCACTTCATGTACATACTACTGAAGAATATAAAGAAGGAAACTAGAGTTTAGGGATCCTTTGTGCCTACGTTTTATGACTGGAATGCTTGGGACAAAAAAAGAAGCTTTAAAAGAGGTAAAATGAATTGTCAAGATCATATGTTATCTTGCCTGCTTTGATCTGAGTTCAGAGTCCTCTGATTTCAGTGCTGAATCCTCTGAATTCAAAGCTGAGTTTTCTGAAAGCCCTTTATAATTATATGGCTTGTGGGGTTTTAAGTTTTCAAACCTACATTATTCAGAGATAAAGGAAATACAGAATTTACTTTCATGTAATTTCTGTTCTAAGAAGTATTTTCCTATCTTAAAGTAGTTTCTAAATTAATGAAACATAAATTGTAAATCTACATTAACAGTATTTAAAAATTATAAATGTAAAGATTTTGTTGAGAGTGCAATGATTTAATTTAGAAACAAAGATTCTTATTAACTGGAATTGTATAGCAGACATACCAAAGGCAAGTTGTAACCATATCAGTGCTATTATCTTTTTGCAAAAGCAACCATAGCTGCTTAAGAGAAACATGCCATTCATTGCTTTAATACAATACAAAGATACATTAAACTAATCTCTTTATTCTGCAAAGATTTAATGTTAAACAAATTGGTAATTTCTAATTAAACCTTTAAGATTACACATATAAATGTTTAAGTATACATCCCTCTTGTATTTAATGACGAGAGTCAGCCAAGATTCTGTTTAATGAACTATAGTTATTGTTATTGTGAAAAATGTTTCTTTCCTAGCAGGTTAACCTTTTATATTTGCTTATTCTATGTTTTAAAAACTTTTCTCCAGCTGTTGTTCCCAGGTTTTGTAGTGAAAGCTGGATGTTTTGAAATTTATTCCCTGAAAATAGAAGATGAGTGTTTTTAGAAGTGCTTGATTACATTAGTGTATGATGCTAGTGACACAGATGACAAGGTTAAGATAAAAGGAAGAAAAATATCTTAGATACTTTGGAAGAAAATCTATATTTAAATCCTTCCTTTCACATTCATTTAAAAATAATTTTTTATTTGAGTATTAATTCCCTAGATGATTGTGTAGGAAATGTTTTGTCTAAGTGTAAAATAAAGTACAGAGGAAATTCTAGAACAAATTGTGCATGTACTTTTTCCAGACAGAAAAGGTATTAACTCCATTGATAAAACCTTTTTGATAGGATGACATAAAATAGGAAGATTAATGATAAGATTAATATAATAATACTGAAGTGCATATATTCAGAATGCTCATGATCCAAGATAAGTCAGCACAGTAGCCACCTAATTTGGAAGGGCTTCAGATATTCCTTATTTGACTGCAAGTTCCCTAGGACCTGCAGTTCTGCTCTGCAGGTGAGTAGGGCAGCCTTGGATTGAAAAATTGAATTCAAACCTCACTAAAATCTCGTGGTGGTCCAGGAATATAGCAGAAGAACAGCTGTTTCTCCAGAAGAGACGAATCTGTCAGACACTCTGGTCATGGCTAGTGTGTGCTGCCAGGGTGGGCTTCACAAAATGTTTCTGCAGCCCAATTGGCTTTATGTTTGAAGGAGGGAGGGAGGTCCTAGAGCAACTTTCTGGAGCAATATCATGCCAGCTTTCTGAAGGAAACAGAATACTGGAGTGACAGGACAAGACCATGTCTCCAGGGACTGCACTACTTTATACCTCCTCTCTTGCCTCTGTCACATACAGCAAGATACCCGAAACTCATGGAAGGGAGATGCCAAAGCAAACATGACTTTGTAGCACACCCACCATTTTTACTTTATTTAAGGCTTAAAATAAGCATCACGCTTACATGAAAATAGCAATACATGTTCTGGAAATGTTCTTGTGAGATGATAATATCAAGCTGTCTCCTGCATGGTATGGGTGGCTGAGCTCAGATGTTTGCCAATGACGACACCAATGAATAAACAGGATGTGAGAGATGCTTGGCATCTGATCAGGAACACTCAAGATGAGGGAGCTTACACAGGAATTGCAGATACATACAGTAGATGTTGAGTAATAATACAGAAAATTAGTCCTGTAATCAGGGCTGGGCCACGCCACAGCTTCTTCTGGTTTTCCTACTACTTTGGGATTTCTAGTAAAGTAATGAAATGCACTTCTCTTTTCAGTGTTCTGTTACCTGTGGAAAAGGCTTGAAGTTTCGTGATGTGCATTGTTTTAATAGCTTCCAAGGTAAAACAGAGGAAGAAAACTGCAGACATTTGAAAAAACCACGGACATACAAAATATGTAGAGCTGGAAGATGTCCTGCTTGGAAGGCCAGCAGTTGGAAAGAGGTAAGTAAAATCCGCTATAATTGTGTTCTCTGTGAGAATACAAGACAAGATCATATTCATGACACATGCTTCAATGGAAATAATTGTCAGAAAGGCTGTTTTTTTTTAGGCACACCACAGTAAAATCTAGGTAGTTAATTATATTTTCTTCTTCTTAAGAGTAATTCAAAGTAAGTACCTATGAAAACTAAGTAATCTGAACCTTGGACTGGAGAGGTACTTAGGACTTTCCTCAATTTATCTTGTATATTCAAGATAACAGTAAATTTTTAAAGTTTGCTTCTCACCTTCAGCAATAATTCTGTAGTATCACAGTAATTGCTATCATAGTCTGACTACTGAAGTGAAGCCAGGAAAGAAGAAAAAAGGCTTGTGAGCACAAAGACTGGCCTTTTGCTTGGTTTGATCTTGTAAAAAGATCTCTCACCTTGTTGTGAAACGGTGTGTAAGTGAGCACATAGCAATATTTTGCATGTCACTCTTTCAAAATACAATTGCCAACATTGAGAATTACCACTCTGCACAGTTTGGCCACACTTGATAGAGAAATATCTACTTAATGATTAGGCTTGAGTTTTTAGATAGGCTTTGAGACCTAATTGTGCTTCTGACTGGGGTGAAAGGAAACTGTCTGTCTCAGCAAGCCTTAGTGTTGCAGTGAAATAGCTTTGGCCAGGAAAGAGGAAAAGAGGTTTGTGACAGGAAGTATTGAACCTTTTTAAGCTCCTCAGGATTCAAAATCCTTAGTACTACCTGCAAAAGAAAGAAACGTCCTCCAAATACTGCATCATTTACAAGATTTTTCTAACCTGAAATAGATTTTTTTTTCTTACATTTTAATGTTTGCATTTTAAAACAACAGACAGGGGTGTCAGTTTCTATTAAAGGAATAATGTAAACTCAGAACTTACACTGTTTGATTTTGCAAACATGTAAACTTCTTCTTTGCATACGCCTTTAGTGATTGTTCCTGCTGTGAATTAAGATAAGCAGACATATCAGTCTAGGTAACCCAGATGCATTTGTTTTCTGTATTTCTTTAAAATTTTAATTTTAATTGTAGTATTACATTTTCAACATAAATCTCTTCAAATACAATGAAAAACTAGTAAGGGCTGTATGATGTATTTTAAATAATATCCTAAGAACTTAAAACAATGACAACTGTACCACCTAATGAGGCCTGTCTCATTTCACACTCCTCTTTTTGATCAATTTTAGTGCTCTGTGTCCTGTGGAGTGGGAATTCAGCAAAGGGATGTCTACTGTCAGCTGAAGGGCCTGGGTCAAGTGACTGAAGCCATGTGCAGTCGTGATCCCCGGCCCACTGGCCAGAGGCACTGCTGGCTGCCTGCCTGCCCGCAGCACCGCTGGGTGGCAGGGGGATGGCAGGATGTGAGTAAGGCTTTCACTTGTATCAAGTAACTGGGTGATGTCACAAGTGGTTTGGGTTTTTTTCTGGTTGTTTTTTTTTTTGTTTATTTCTTGCTTTTTTTTTTTTCACATTTGGATACATTTCTAATAGTTATGTTGCAGAATAACGAGTGACCGTGCTGGATATTTTAAAGGCCGAGCTTGCAAAAATAAAAAGAGTGGCAAAAAATGTTCAAAGGCTTCATCAAAGGATTTGCTTGTCTGCTGTTGTGGACAAAAGCTCTGGTGGAACTCTGATCCCTATTGATAAAACTCTATCTTGAATACAAAGGTTTTTTCCATATTACACAAAATATTTAATAAAACTTAATTATGAATTACTATTTTAAAATAACTTTTTAAGAATAGAAATACAAATCAAATGTCAGCTGGAAATAAAAAACTTGATAGTAAAACCTATCTGTGTGGAAGACTTACCAGAAAGGATATGCAGAATAAGTTCAGCATTCTCCTACTAAATATGCATTTTTATATTTAAGAAAATCTAAAGGATACCTTCAGGAGGGAGCTGTCATTGTTAAAGATGTGTAGACTATTTTCTGCATGCTAAAAGTTAATTACCTTCTGTATCCATTTATGCAAATAAACATATATAAAGAGAGAAAAAAGAAAACAAAAAATTATATGTAAGACCTGAAATGGTGTACAGAAAAGCCTGCCTCTTACTGTAACATTAAATGAAAGCCCAGTTTGTGCAGTTGTGGCATCTTAATAATCTGCACTGTCAAACTCCCTGGGGCAAACCCCCTGAAATTTTCAATATGACTCAAAAGTCTCAGGGACACAATGCTGCAGAAGTGACTGCTGTTAATATAGAAATAATTTGTTGGCATTCTGAAAAACCTGGGTCACATTAATGCAGTATGGACATATATATTCCTCCGCTAAGCTATACTGAGGGAAAGCTGACAATGCATGTTTTTTCCAAGTGTTCTCTTCCCATATGGAGCTATTAAAATTAGGAATTAGTGGAAATGTCTCAGAATGTCCTTTTAGTACAAATATACACTTTCAGAGAATGAGGGTGAATTTTCCTTTCCCATCAAACATTTGTATATTCCAGCTGGGTATTTGGAGCTCTCCACTACAAATGAATTGTGTTTCACTAATTCTTCTGACCAGTTCATAACTTTTTTCACATACATATTGCTGTCTGCTTAAAATTCCTGTGTTCAGTTCTCTTCTCTCACCAGATTCATATCTAGCCTGATGCATCTAGTATTAATAATTGTTCAAGTGCTTATCTGTCTGTGTTCCACTCCCGGAGCAGTAAATCCTCCACTGAACTGGTAATATTTTGCCCAGCTGTTTCAGCTCTGAGTGCTCATGTGTCATTTCCTTGCCTCACCAGTCTCAGCATAGCAGAGAAAATTCAGATCTAGCATTTCTCCAGATTGCAGCCAGGAGGCTGATAGCAGCAGCCATCATTCAACTAACAAATGTGCATTTTCATACTAGAGAGAACAAAGTCTACAAGACCAATGTATAAAGCAGAACGAAAAAAATTGCTCTGCCTGTCCTGCTTATTTCATGACTGGGTTGTTCCCTACATGCCTAATATTCTGAGCTACTCTGTGCCATTAAAAGATCAGGTGTTTCTGAAAGTTACACCAGCCCACTGTGTCCACCCTCTGTCCCCTGCAAGGAAGGTACCAAGCAGACAGCGCCAGGCTCTCCAAAGCGTCGCACAGTGGGAAGGCAAGAGGCAATGAGAGTAAGGTGAAGCCAGAGAGGTTCAAACTAGATTTCATAAAAAACATTTTCTTCATGAGGACAATTCAGGCAGCTGAGCGGGCAGCCCAGGGAATCTGTGCAGTTTCCATCCTTTTGAGGTTTTCCAGCACATGCCATAAGGGTTGTTGCTTTCTGGGTTTTACTGGTGTGTATCAAATGGCTAATAACTTTGTTCTGTACATGGCTAGTTTAAGTATAAAACCCGTGACTGTTCTTCTCCCACTCAGTGCTCAGCATCATATAGAAGGAAGGAAATACACCGAAATGTTAAGTGTGTGGATGAAAAGCAGCTCCAAGTGGATGAAAGGTTCTGTGATGCTGCCACTAAGCCCCCATCAACCAAAAACTGCAGAATAGCTCCCTCTAAGTATGTTGTGCTTACAGGAGAACTGTCCCAGGTAAAGTGATTATATTGCTCACACATCTTTTGTATATCTTTACGTTTAAGAGTATTATATTGCTGTAAATGTGAATTATGTGTGCAGAGGAAAAAAATATATATTTTCATCTGAATAGGAGTGCCTAAAATTTCTCTGCATTGAACCTTCCAATCAGCCATGATTTATTGTAGTGGCTTTTATCAGTCTTGTGGCAGCCCTCTGGGACCAATGAACACCAGCTAGAGGGCAGCTGGGCCTACTCTCTTGCAAGCTAATTTCACTGAACTAATTTCACTAAACACAATTCCTTTCCTTGATTTCAGTAAAGTGATGGATGAGTGCCTATTTCCCTTCCACACCTGCAGTAGCTACAAATGTGTGTATGTGTGTGCACTGCAGCTGAGAGAGAACTTCTCTGGAACCTCTGTGAGTTCTGAGAAGAGGGCAGAATCTCCTTGCATGCATAACTGTGGCACACCTTCACTTCTGCACACTGATGAACCAGCCCTGAGGTGCCACGCAGCAGATTAGAGGCTTTTGCCAAAGTCACATCAGAGCTGACTTACCTGTAACGGAAGGGCTGCAGAAAGGTATAGTTTCACAGAAGTAATGCCTGATTTTGGGGATTTTATTTCAGTGCTCAGCCAGCTGTGGGTTTGGTTACCAGCAAAGGATCACATACTGTGTTGGAATCCATTCTGTTCCAAATCTGCATGCCCGTGGCCTTCGAGCTGTGGTGTACCCAGAGTGCCCAGTAGAGCCATCCCCATACATCTATAGATGTAATATCAAAGGATGTTCACAAGCAGCTACCTGGAGAGTGGGAAAGTGGACCAAGGTGAGGACAGATGTGCAGGCTGATTTTTGATAGCTGTCTTAAACACAAGTGAATGGCAAAACTAATTTGCTGACATAATTATGTTAATTAATTGCTGCCTTCTAAACTAACTCTTGATGTCTGTCCACATCTAGTGCTCAGTGTCTTGTGGAGTGGGGATACAGGAGAGAACTGTAGAATGTACAACTGAAAATGGCTTATCCAGTGACTTGTGCCAGCCACGTCTAAAACCAGATGCCAGAAAGATCTGCCATGGGGAAGAATGTAAGTGATGGCTGCAATTTTCAGCTGCACTTAATGTTTTCCCAGGTTATTTATATAAAAGCTATACATTTATTATGCATTTAAATTATGCAAGTATGTCCTACAACTAAGCTCTATGCATAAAATATTCATGTGATTTATTCATTCATTTTGAAGGTGAAATTTTTACCACCTGCAAAGATATCCAGATTAAAAAAGGGATTAGAAAGGATGGTGAATACCTACTTAACATTAAGGGACGGATGATAAAGGTACTTTTAATATTTATCAGTTTTAATAAGCACAGATTTTTATGAAATAGTACTTTTCCAATAAAGATTTTGCTAAAGGATTGTATTTCCTCTTGCAGATTTATTGCTCAGGCATGCACTTAGAGAATCCCAAAGAATATTTAACACTGGTAAAAGGTGAAGCAGACAACTTTTCTGAAGTATATGGATACAGGTACAAAAGTGGTTTTGTAACCTTATAAAGTGCATTTATTTCTTCTAAAATAAAATAATAAAATAACAGTTTTGTGACAAAAGATGAGTAGGGATTTTTTTGCCTTGATTTTCTGCTTTTATTATCCAGGTATATGAATGCAAAAATGTGGATACTTCTAGGCTGAAATAGTGTTCATTAAACTATACGGAACTAGATGATCTTTAATGTCGCTTCCAACCCAAACCATAGTGCTGTTTCACTGTGATTCTGTGTTATGGAAAAATGCCAAAAGGAAAACTAAATCTTCACTATTCCCTAGGTTGCAGAATCCATATGAATGTCCTTTCAATGGAAGCAGAAGGCAAGACTGTGCCTGTCGAAATGATTACCTTGCAGCTGGCTTCACTGTTTTTAGCAAAATCAGATTTGATGTAGCCTCCATGCAAATTAAAAGTAAGCATTTTGGCAGTTTTAGCCAGTGTCAATGTTCTATTGAAATTGCACTAGTCTTGATAATGAAATTCTCATTTGACCTAATTATAGATCCAATTATGCCATTTGTGGATAAACAGACTTACTTTCTTTAGGAATTCAATGGGAATTTCAAAGAAAAAAAATATGGAGAAACCATAACTACTTCCCTTCTTAGTGTGTCCCAGGTTGTCAAGTGACATGAATCTTGCAGATTTGTATTTTATATGTGAACTAGCTTCAGCTTTTAAGGTTTTTTCCTCCCCATTATTTGATCTCCTTTTAGTCCCTGGCATATTTGCCTAAAGAAAATCTTCCAATGGTGTCGTTAGACCACCATTGGAACCACCTCAGCCACCATCTCAGACCTTGAGAGAAATGCCAAATGGACAGGGAATCCTGCAGCACTTTCAAGCCTCTGCCTGAAGGTGGCCCAAAACCATCTGACTTTGAGCCGCATGCAAGCACACATTCATCCTCCTCCTACCCCGCTCCTATCTCAGAAAGGAAACTGGGTTTATAGGTTAGTTTGATGGTGCTTCAGCAAAATGGACTGTTTTAAAACATATTTTGTAAAAAAACCAAATCAAAATACACAGGAAACCCTCCCCAAACAAACAACAACAGCAACAAAAAACATACCCCAAGCAAATCTAAAACCTTGCATGTTAATGCATTTTCACACTGTTTTCACCTGACCTTCTAATACAGCAGTTTCAGTCTTGAGTAATTTTCTGTTTTCTAGCCACAGATTTTCTTTTTGCTCAGACTATACTTGGGAGAGCAGTCCCGTTTGCTACAGCTGGAGATTGCTACAGTGCTGCCAGATGTCCACAGGTATTTATGAATATTTGAAATGTGCATTCAGGAGGAATAAAAATTAAAAAAAAAATCACTGGGACTGGTTTAGAACTGTAAGGCTTCAAAACAATCTCCTCTTCTGTCTAGTCTATAAAATTAATAGCTAGTTTTATTCTTAACCTCTTTCTCTCCTGTTTCACCATTTTTTCCCCCTATTTCTCCCTCCAGTTGTTTACTGCACACTTTCCCTCTAGGCTCCATGTATGTATAATCATCTTCCTACATTTTTCATGTTTTACTCTCCCTCCCCCTGGATTTAATGTATCCTTTGTTTCCCTAATCCCTTCTCAGTCTTTGTTCCCTTCCAGTAACTTCCCTTTTTGATAATCCTGCAGAATTTTTATCTTTTCTGGTTCTCTCCTGACTCTTCATATCTTTGAAGACTACCAGAGGAAATAAATCCTGTTTAGCAGTATAATTTAAAATTTATAGGTCCATTGGTGTGCTTGCATCTCTGTTGTCCCAATTTAGTGTTTATTGGTTCACATCACAGAGCAGTCTCGGAAGACATGAATAGGATGCTTTCTGGATGAAACTAAATCAAACAATGAGCTCCAGAAGGGCCTTAATGCACCCCAACTGCTAATAAGGATTCAGTCTATGGGACTAGATGAGAGTTAGTCCAAAGTAAAACCCCATTCTCTGTGCTGGATACAGACATTGAGCTCTCTGGCCCAACATCTTCACTCCACAAATCATACTGCCATGTCCTTCTTGCTAATGCAGACAGAGCCTTGGTCTGAACTAGTCTGCCTCCAATGGACTCCAGTCCATTGGCAGAAATGAGATTCCCTAGAAAAAAGTTCAGCTAATCTCACCCTATTAGACACCTTCAAATGAGGTCAGCCATTCTCTGATCCTCTGGAAATGCATATTTCTTTTCACTGATTACAAACAGAGTTAAGATCAACTAGCTCAGACTTGCATGGAGGTGAATCCCAGTTGTCCATCTATCCTAGGTGCTTAAACTTAAGACAGGCTCTGTGGGTGGATGCATTCTAGGGTAGCAAGGGACAATTTATGTACAATTTCAGTACAAATGAAGTATCTAAGTTAGGCAGATATAACCCCTGACAAGAAAACTGTTGGAGTTTATTACACTATCTTCAACCTGCAAACTCTTTGTGCTTAGTGTAATTCACATCTATGAGCCATCTGCCACTTCTGTTGGGAAGTCCTTCTGCTTATGTGGTTTTACAAGGATGCATTTCCATCTATAAGAACTGCACTGAAACCAGCACTTTTAATACAGTACAAAGGCCTCAGTTCCTGCACTCTCAGTTACAGAGAAGTGTTCTCAAAACAAATCTGCCATAATGAACAATAAAAAACTGAATTTTTATGAAGGAATTTCTCTGAATCACAATAAAGGCTGAATGTTGTACATTTATGCATGCACACATACATATACCCATGCAAATGCTTGCAGATATGATGTTAGTTCTGTATTCAGACTCTGTAGACAGATGCAGATGTACAGGTGCTGCTTACTGCAGGATAACTTCTTCATGTGTCTATGTCCTGAGTGTCAAAAAAAAAAAGAGAGTATAACACAGTGTAACTAATCCAGGTTAAGTACACACCTTTCAGTACTTAATGTCCAGATATACCCTAAGTGAGAGGTGCAGACATGCCAATGTGAAGTGGTTTAGTGTTTTGAACTCTGTTTGTCAGCTCTGTATCTTACCTTTTTTCTTTTTCCTTTTTTTTTTGTTAGGGACAGTTCAGCATTAATTTGGCTGGGACAGGTCTGAGATTATCCAGTACAGTTAGATGGATTGCTCAGGGCAACTATGCAACTTCTGACATACACAAATCACATGTAAGTCGATGTTGTTCTCCTTCACCTGCTGTTATGGCTTGGAATATTGTGCCTTCAGTTCAAAGATGTCCACCTTCTAAAAGACAGTTGTGAATCATAACACTCAAGGTCTCTAACCCATCCAAGTCTTCTTCCAGGTGTAATATGGTAACTAGGCCTGATAATTTACTCTTAAAGATCTCACACCACCCAGAATATCATCCAAATCAACACTGCCTGCCTACCCATCTCTTGCTGACTTTAAGAGCCAGTTGTCATACTAATCAAGTTTACTACAAGCTTTGAAGATATCTAATAATAATTTTAAAAAACCCAAACCCAACCAAATCACCTCAAAACACCATTTATCTAGAGACACCCTGCTGCCAAGGATCCTTATGGTTTGCTTGCCTCCAACTTGATTGGTATCGGAAACCAAAAACCAATCAAACAACAAAGGAAACCCATACAGTTTAAGACAACATTAAATGGTGAGCTTGGAAAGAAGGCATACAGTGATACTGATAAAGGATCTCTGTGCCTGTTTTCCTAATTTGATGCTGTCTCTTGATTTAATATTTGGAGGTAAAATTTGCTGAAAGGTCTTTTTTGTGCAAACCTCAGGGAGCTTTTTCGTGCAACTGTCATTTCAATTGCTTTTCTTGATTGACTGTTCTCTTTGTCTAATTCCCAGGATGGTACTAAAATATATGGAAGATGTGGAGGATTTTGTGGAAAATGTGTTCCTAACTCAATTATTGGTCTCCAACTTCAAACACAGTGAGAACTCTGATGTGGTAAGAGCATCAAAACAGGGACATCTGCCATTTAGGTGCAAATTGTAGGTGCTGTGTGTATATATATTTTATTTAATTCTTTCATCTCTGTAATGCTTATTACTGTAATGCTCACTACAAGAGAAGAATTTCTGTTTTCTTCAGTGTTTGTTCAGGGATCTGTCATCTGTTTGTGGGCTAGCAAGTGCATAAATCACAATCACAAACCTTCAGGCTTTAATGGAGAGGCATTCATTCAATGTACAGTAAACGCTAGCAAGTAAATTGCACTGAGGTTACTACTGTGGGTAATACCTGAAATTGTACCATTCTTCTAATACTGTACCTGCAACTAATCAGTGCAATTCTTTATGCAGTATTCAGTAAAATTTATACTCTACTGGTTTTCTTGATTAGCTATTCTAAAAAGGAAAGAGTTATTGCTATATATAGGAGACAGGTAATATTTCAGAATATTTCCAATTTTGTGAAACCTTTTAGGTATTATCTGTCAGTAATTTACAGAAGAAAATTGGGTAACCAGCATCCTTGAGAGGGTTTCTATAGACCTGTGTGTTCTCTGTCAGGACAACCATTTTTTCCCCATCCCTTGCGTTATATTCTTTGTGGTGCTCAAATACTAGCAGTAATCCTGAGAAGTCTGGTTTAACCCTTGCAGTCTCTATAGCACATGTTAAACATTAAGGCTTAGTTTTGTTGTGGTTACAGGAAAAGAAAATAAGGAAACAAATTACTTGGAAATCTGATTTTAAATCCCTGACTCTCATCCAAGTAAACTGTAAAAGCAATGTCTGTAAACTGTAAAAGCAGTGTAGCATATTGTATGTGATTATATGAATATATATTTACTTTAAAACTTTCCATGTACACCTTACCCCTTTATACTGGCCAGTGGCATATTGGTAAAGGCTGCAGTGTGTGTCCTTCTTATATTCCAATTCAGCATGTTTTTCAGTAACCTTTAGTAAGAACTCTGGGCAGAGGCAGCATCAAGCCCCACAGTGTGTTTGGTGTCCACCATTGGCTCAGTTTAATTTTTCGGTGGCTGTAAATACAGTTCTAGCATCTGCCAGTTAAAATTATGTCTTCCAGAAATGTAAAAGTATGATAATTATAAGGTTTAAAATATTACATAGCTCTTCGATTTATTGTTTTATATTAATTTACAGTCCAGAACTTTAGAAATATATGCAAAGAAACATAACACATTTCAGGGCCAACTCTCAGGTATACAAAATAAAATGTTCTACATGCATAATAACATGCATTATATACCAGACAGCAATACATGCTTTTTCTGACAATATGCATTCTGTAACCTAAGTATCTGTTTTGCATGCCAGTAAAATTGGTAGATCAAATGGCAGCTATATTATATTTTTATCCACAGAGTTAGCGATGAAGTATCGGTATGTATTAATTGAAAACAATACTGTACCACAGAAGTGTAAGCAGCTACTTTTTAGATAACACATGTAGGTAATTATTTTGTGATCTCTGCATCAGAAATGTATTTTTGCACTATGTGCCTTATATTAGTTGTAAACATTAATAAGAATACAAAATACTATTTTCCTATAAATGTTTACATTTATAATTAAAATATTGTAATTTATAAAATATTTATAAAAATATTACATAGCTCTTCGATTTATTGTTTTATATTAATTTACAGTCCAGAACTTTAGAAATATATGCAAAGAAACATAACACATTTCAGGGCCAACTCTCAGGTATACAAAATAAAATGTTCTACATGCATAATAACATGCATTATATACCAGACAGCAATACATGCTTTTTCTGACAATATGCATTCTGTAACCTAAGTATCTGTTTTGCATGCCAGTAAAATTGGTAGATCAAATGGCAGCTATATTATATTTTTATCCACAGAGTTAGCGATGAAGTATCGGTATGTATTAATTGAAAACAATACTGTACCACAGAAGTGTAAGCAGCTACTTTTTAGATAACACATGTAGGTAATTATTTTGTGATCTCTGCATCAGAAATGTATTTTTGCACTATGTGCCTTATATTAGTTGTAAACATTAATAAGAATACAAAATACTATTTTCCTATAAATGTTTACATTTATAATTAAAATATTGTAATTTATAAAATATTTATATAATAAATATGCTTGTGTGAATGGTACCAGAGTACTTTTGGGTTTTTTTTTCTTGAATGTTGTCAAAATATTTTAACTTGTTTAGACACGGAATTACTGCATTCTTAATAGCTCTTCCCAGTAATATGCTTAGACTTAACACTGGAATAACTGCCACACAGGCAGGTTATAGTCATATGAATATTTCCCAAGGAAGCAAATCCTACTTCAGAGGCACAAAGTCCATGTCTGTGTGCACTTTTGAGTCATCCCACATTCACTGACACCTTTCTTGGGAAGTTGCCTTGTAAATCGTTCACTGAAATAAAGCAGAAATCTGTAATAATCTTCTTCCTCCCTGTGCTAAACTCAGATCAATTAGTTTATAATATGGTCCCTCAATATCTGCTTTGGCAGAAGAGGAACTGCCATCCACCTCCATCTCCAGGAGGACCATTTTCTTTCCAGCACTGAAACTCCAGTTAAAGGCTAGGAAGCACTCAGCTCTACTGCCACAGAATCACTCTGAAAATACACTACCAAAAAAAGTTACATTTAACCTAATATTCAACACAGCACATTTTTGTTGGGTACTACTCAGGATTTTTGAGTAAAAAGGTATTTTTATACTTAGAGCAAACCCTGTGGTCCAACATCAACTTCTGCATAAGACCATTGTATTGTATTGTGTTGTATTGTGTTGTAGTTTTTTTCCATCTTTTCTTTCTTCTATCCTTGCTTTGGAGTTTCAGCTTTGGTGCTGGGACAAAGCACTTGTGTATTCTGGCATATGGTGAATTCTTTGTGCCAGAGAAAAAAAAAAAAAGAGGCTTAATCAATCACCCCATTTCAGCTTATTAACTTTTCATCTCAAGGGTAATTTAAAGAAAACATGAGCCTTATAATCAGCTCTGATGAATTTGGAGACGTGATGGTGCTGACATGTTAGAAGGTCCATGCAATAAAATAAGAATGATGGGTTACACTTGCATCGTTATGTTTCCATCTCCTTTAATTGGCATTGCTGTGGATTTCCATCATGCTGGGCAACTGAGATGTGTGCCAGAGCAGCATGTGCTCCATGACAGCACTGCAAGCTCCACCTCATGGGTCTCTGCATGTGCCAGGCTGCCCATAGCTGGTCACAGTCAGCTCTTCAGCTTTGGTTGATGCTTAGGAAATGAAACGCTCAACTGCCCTGTCACTATTCCATAGAGAAAAAAAATAATAATTAAGGAATGTTAATAGCTAAAGATGATTGTAACAATACTACCCATTAGATGTCTTCAATGATAACATCAAATATGAGGTAACACAACTGCACTCTCTTGCTTGTGTAAACACACACACACACACACAGAGGCATATAGTGCTTATCTGAATACTGACTTCCAAAGATGGACTAGGTGTAAAAAACGTTACTCACGTTTATCTAAGAAAATGTCACTCAGCCTGCTATGATGTGATGTACTGCCCTGTGGCAGTAACTGTGACATCTCTTGATGCAGACATCATGTCTTCATTATGTGTGGGCAGGAGACCTCATAGTGGCCTTCCAGTACCTGACGGGAGCTTACAGGAAAGCTGGGTAGGGGCTTTTCACCAGAGAGGGTAGTAACAGGACAAGGAGTAATGGCTTTAAACTAGAAGAGGGTAGATTTAGACTAGACATCAGGAAGAAATCCTTCACTATGAGGGTGGCAAGACACTGGAACAGGTTGCCCAGGGACGCTGTGGAAGCCCCATCCCTGGAGGTGTTCCAGGCCAGGTTGGATGGGGCTTTGAGCAACCTGGTCTAGTGGAAGGTGTCCTGCCCATGCAGGGGGATTGGAACTAGATGATCTATAAGGTCCCTTGCAACCAAAGCCATTCTTTGATTCTATGATCACCTAGATGTCTTTTGCCTTTATTTCCCTAAGGTGATACTGGGAAGGTAGCAGAGGAGCTGGAAACCCTGGCTGTGGTCCATGAACAGGTCTCTGTCCTGGGCATGGTCTTTTGTGCTGTTGTCCCTGTAGAGAGGAGCAGAATACACCCAGGTGTTTGCTCCGGGACGCACATAAGTATGCTGTACAATCAGGCAATCCCAAATTAAATGGGAAGAGTTGTGACTGTGTGATTTTATCATGTGTTTGTGTCTACACAGGTTTCTGATGGTCATCTATATTTCTTATCTAACTGAAAGGCTATCATGTACAGGACCTACTTCAAAAGATGAGGGAAGGCTTTGGGGTTTTTATGCCACTCCTGTAACTTGAAATTTATTTAGCCTAACTTCTCAATTTTGTTGAGGCTTTACGTAAGATTATTGTGGAGTGTGAGGGGTTGTTTTTTAGGATAGATTCCTGAAAATTTATGCTCTGTGACTATCAAAACTGAACTTGAAGTAGAACAAAAACATGCTAAAATATTTAAGCTTAACTTTAAAAATAGAGAACTAAAAAACTCTGTGCAAAAATAGTTTTGAAACAAGGTAATTGAATATCTAAATGGGAAATAAATGTAAAAAATTATTTATGTGAAGGACCAGACCTTTCGTCCTACTAATATAACATGCCCTTTAGGTCAGCAGTCATAACTGACTTAAAATGGCTGCTGCATCAGGCACTTTAAGCCCTCTCCTGTCTGCTTGCCTCCTCTGCCACATATCATCTCAGATTCTATGAGGGAGTATCCAGCCCCCAGGCAGGAGCAAAGGCTGGAAAACCACAACAGTGTGGCAAACAGCAACCCTGGCCAGGAAGGTGCAGCAGGACGGGAAGAGAGTCCCTGCCTGATTGGCAGGGGAGACCCACGAACAAGAGACTGGCCAACTGGGGACGAAGGAGCGAGTCCTGGAGAGCCATATAGAAACTGCCTGCCTGCTGCTTGTTGCTCCTCTTTGGACAGACACTGAACCTGCTGCTGCTTGCCTTTTGGGGGTTTTCCTGCTCCTTGGGGGTCCCTGGCTGCCTGTGATCCCTGCCTGTCTGTGATCCCTGCTTCCCTGCAGTTCCTGCTCGCCTGCAGAACCTGCCTGCTCCAACCACCTGTGGTGAGGCTTCTTCCCGCCACCCGTGGGCTCTAAGACTGGGTTGCAGGGAAGTCATCTGCACCTAATATATAAATACCTAGACCATCTCAGGAGTTAAGTAAGGGATTGCATTTGGTATCATTCCCTCCATAAGGGGTTCCTGCCCTGATTCACCTCCACACAAACTGCGACCCTGTACGGGACAGGCATCAGGCATATCCCTCCCTCCTTGTCCCCTCTTAGATAATAAGAGTTAGTCTTGGTGTGTAAATAATAAGGTGTGTTCATATATAAGTATTACTACATGTATAAGTATTTGGTGTTTCAAAGACCCTGTCTCTCCTGAACCCTTCCTCCCCTAAATTGTGTTAAATTCCCTAATAGACCATTTTAATTCATTAAACTATAAATTTGTAGTCAGTCAAAATTTGTGGGCATGGTAGGAGGCACAATTTAGTATTGCAGCTTACAAGACAGCTTGTGGAGGCTGCTTCTCAGAGAGGCCCATGCTCAGACCCTTGTTTCCATTAACAAATTTTTCCCGTAAGGAAGACAAACCGTGTTTTAATATTCTGACAAATCGTGCTGGTTCATGACAATATATAAACTTTGCAGTTGAGATTTTGTAGTAATCTATGTTGGCAGTAAATCTATGTTGGTCTTATTAAAAAATGAAAACAATTTCCAATTACACTCTAAAGAAGCTCACCAGAACCTTTTCCAAAAATTAACTTCCATGACACAATAGACTTCCGTATTTCTACTTTTGTAGCAATTGAACCATGAAATGCCAGAGGCAGCACTTAAATGCCTTTATCCTTATGTATAGAGGAATTATGTGTTATCTCACTCACATAATGCAGGTAAAAGTAGGACTGCAGATTAGCTTGGCAGAACTGATGTGAGCTAATGTCCTCCAGGCTACAGGGCGGCAACCCCTGTGGAGTGCTCATCTCCTATGGACCTGCTCATGGCCCTTCCTGTAAATCCTGCTTTGCTTGCCTGTAGTACTTGACCATGTCTTCCTGAGCCTTCCTCCTTTTCCAAGATGGTCTCATATCTATGCATTTAAAAAGATTTGAGAGGCCCCTCAGCAGCCTCTCTCTCTGCTGTGCTTTGGAAATAGGCTGAATAGATCATATTAAAAGCAAGATACTGCTTTTAAAGTGTGTTCCTGCTTCATAGTACTGGCTTTCCTTCAGAGAGAGCATTAGCTGTGATGATAGCAGGGGAAAATTACCTGCATTTTATTCCAACAGAAGAACAAGCTATCTGACTTGGGGTTGAATCTGACCTTTAATCCTCTCATCCACAGAAGGTGGTTTTCTCGTGCACAATTAAGTTTAGTTTGCAATACTATACCTTGAGAAGCTTTTCTGGGCTTTGTTTATCCTTTAGAGAAATGATCTGTGCTCTGTTTTTGATAAATTTCTCCTTGTATTCAGTTATGACGGATAATCCTTTGAATTGACTGTATAAAAATACTGTAGCAGCAGAGCAGAGCAAAGATCTAACTGTATTTATGTCTATATTCTGCCTTTAAACATGAACAGCTGTGCATACATTCATGTGTCTGACTGTGCTGCCATCCAGAAGCTTTTCCTTTTTAATAAACAAGTGTTTCCTTCTTTAATCTGTGTGTGTGTTTTATCTCTGTTCCTGCAACACAATTTTCTTGTCCACATATGTTTGTCGAATCTTATTTGTATAATTAAACAAAGCATACAACAGGGAGAATCCATGCTGTAAATGGTAGAGAACTAATCTCTCTCCCCATAGCTGAAATAAAACAAGCTATTTCTGTCTTGCACGCCATTACTATTTTGTTTTGGAAAGCAAAACCCTGCATTTATGAATACTGAAAGACTCTTTTTGAAATCACTGCGTGGTCTTATTTTACAGTCCAATTAACTGGAGGAAGGAACATTCAAGGAGAGCTCATGAATTTTCTATATGCAAAAGGATGGAGTGATTCATAGCAGCAACATATATTTATGCCTGGTGGGATGAAATAATTTTTTGCACTTTAGTTGTCTCTAGCAGTCATTCATTGATCATGGTAATGACATTGTTGGTCAGTTCATCATTCTCTAGGAGTTTTCTGATGTTACTCTGGCAGCTGGAATAATTTAAAAGTGTGGTTGCACAGAAAACAAATTGAAATTTGTGTTTGTAAAATCAGGGGTCAGAAAGTTTCTTTTTAGGGCTTTGAATTTAAAATGTCTTGCAGAAAAGCCTTGTTGTAAAAACATTGATTTAACACCTCAGTAAAGAAAACAGCACTTTTGCTAGTATTTGTGTTCCTGAAGGGTCTGCAACTCAGGGCTAAGAAAGCTGCAACTAGTAGCCTCTTTCATTACAGTTTATAAGGTATTTAGCTAAGAACTCTTTTGCCCTGCAATTATTGTTTTCTGGCTTAGGTTTATTACTACTTTTGCCAGAAAAGTAACACTGTGCCCAGTTCCTCAACTAAATTCCTGCTTTCAACTTCTGAGAGAGGAGGCAAAAACATAAATACAGTAGTAGAAAGTGCACAGTAAAAAAAACCCCAATAAAATATTTTTCTTCTAGAGTCCCCTCTTCCATGACAGGATTCGTTGGCCTTCTCTCTGATGTGATGAGGTATGTTTTTGGTATTATGCTGCCAAATATTTACTCAAGGGATTATTTTGAGTTGAATACATGGAGAATGCAGATAGGCAGGTATAAAAGAGGGAGATTTTCTTTGGAGTGGAACTACACCCTCCTGCAATGTGTTGGCCTGGCCAGCTGTCGACAGCATTGCTTCATATGAAATTCAATGTTAAAAATATTTCCATAGCAGTGAGGGAAGTGAACTCTGAAGCACTGTTTCCAGCAGTAACTCACAGACCCATTTAAGCAGAGGGACAGGGAAGGCTTTATCTCTAAAATGGAAACAAGCTTCTGGCTTCAACAGCTGATCTAGCTCATATTCAAAGCAAAATACCCACCATTGTTATTAGCACCTTTTTGTTACTGCCATAATAAATTATATATAAGCGGTAAGAATAATAAAATGTTAATAAAAATATATCTAGAGGCAACTCCATGCTCTGCAGTGTCTTTTTCTTTCTGTGTGCTTTCCTCTGTGCACCACAAACGTTGTTTCACATCTTTTGGATGAGATTGACTTTTCTAACCAAAACAATCTTCTTTTGAAGCAATCAGTCCTTCAAAATTTTTCCTTTCTGCTTCACTTGCTGAAAAGATTGAGGTGTCATATTTTCATGTTATTGCCTTAGAAACACTCATTCAAACAACTGTAATATTTCTACCCACCCCCCACATACACATGCCTCATCAAGCCAGTGGCATTTTCCATGTCAAGGCACAACTTGGCACAAGCACGAGAAGCAACTTGGCAACGTTTTGGATTTTTTGTTGTTGTTGTTTGATTTTTTTGTGTGTGTTGGTTTTGTTTTTGTTTGTTTGTTGTTGGTTTATTTTTCTAATGTGGTACATTAGAAAAAAAAAAAAAAAAAAAGTGAATTGGTGTGACCACTGTTCAGTCCAATAAAAGACTTCTCTGATCCCACAAGTTGCCATAGCAGGGTATATTTCTAGCCCTTCACTGAATCCCAGTGATACACATGTAACTGTGCTGGTGCACAGATATGGTGTGGGCATCCCATGCTTGAGACATTACGCTGTGGGGTTTTCGGATGTTTGTTCCTGATCATGTGTCTTCCTCTAGCATTTTGTCCAGGACAAGGCACGTAGTTATTTTTCAAAGCAGGACTACAGGAGATGTGGTGTAACACGGTACGTTATGCATTTATTTATATTTTTTTTTAAATCAGGAGTTGCTATTAAAAATTTCTGTCTTGTTAGAAATGTTGCCATAGTTGTACAAGATTCACTTGCCCTGAAGGCAGAAATTTCATGCAAGTCTGAGGGCATATTTTGATTTGAAGGTCTATCTGGTTGTGTACTGTGCTGCTAATCAATCTAGACAAGAAAATTTGTGCAGGTCTTACCAGGCATTAAATAATATCTTGCCTTCATGGCTGCATCTACCCTACTAAGAAGCGGCACAACATAGTTCAGCTCCATACACCTATAGGTACAAATTCCTGCTCTGAGGCAGGGATCCCTGCTTGCTGCAGGAAGCCTTCTGTGCAGCCTGCCCTGAAGGTGCCCACACACTGTCTGGAGGAAGATACAGACCAAAACAGCACCAATAAATGTGGTGACAATGTAATGTCACAGCCAGTGAGGCAGAGGCTGGCCTGTGGTCCAGCTCTGTTTAATTTACCACCCCTGGAGCAGTCCTGATTCTGACAGCAAAGAGACCCACCTCATCCCTCTCACACACAGCTTACACTCCTCACCTCAGCAGCATAATTCAGCCAGAATTTCCTTTTGCTGCACAAACCTTTCATATCCCCAGTCAGGGAAGATGCATGAATAAAACACTTGTCAATAGATACCTATGCATGGGGCTGCTGTGCTTGTTCCCTACCACCTTTCCCTTTCCTCATAAGCAGCAATGCTAAATTGGATCACTAATTTTCCCTGCATATATTTTGAAGGAGGGGGATGCTCACTTGAAGAAAACATCTTAAATTTTTAAGAAGTTGCAAAAGACACTGTAACTCTGGCAGATTGCAAGGAAGAGGAAATTTGTGGTTTTGAATAACATGAAGTGGCGCCAGCTCCTCTGCTTTTATTCCAGGAGAAATTTTATTAACTGTTGGGAAATAGAATCTGACTCAAAATTTCTCTGTCATGGAGCTCTCAGATACAACATCCTCAGCTAACATGGCAGTGGCTGGAGGTCTGGCAGCAGAGCTGGCACGGAGGGGTTGCTGCAGAACCTTGCTTCGAAGCTCTCAGCACTATGTGTTTGTTTGCTACAAATCTGTTTTGCCACACTAGGTACTGTACAGTGTCCTTGGAAGAGCATGCTCTGGATTTTGGCAACTGTGGGCAGTGAGGGAGGAGCACTACAGAAGCTCTGCAAACAGGGATCTGGAGCTCTGCAGCCACTTTGCAGCTCTCTAACCAACTCGCACTGGCTCAGGGTAGAAACTTGGGACAGAAGTTCACAAGTCAGGATTGGGGAACATCTGGTTTACATTTGCCCAGAAAAGTTTGCATCCAACACCAACTGCTTGAGCTGATGGAGAGAGGGAGAGTATTTCTCAAGCATCTTCAGACAGGGCACAGTTTCTGAGCTTGAAGTAATAAACTGAGGCTTAAGAATCCATCTGAAATCAGATGGCTAAAAGAGAAGCATTCCCTGAGAAGACATAACTGTTTATGTTAACAACCTGATTTCTCTTTCCCCTTTGATGTGCTGACTTTTGCAAGAATCTGTATAGAGGCTTTGGGAGAAATATTTGGCCTGCAAACAGGAAAGTTTGCTCAGCAGTACTGTAAAACTGCAGGAGCTCTAAAGTGCTCATTTTACAGTATTGTGTGCACTGACACCAGTGTAATATTTAGAGCAATCACTTCCTAACCATTTTCTTTAGCATATATTGAGCCCACAAGCTGAAATCAGGAGCACACCAGATGTTACTCTAATGTCCCACAAGATGGTGACAAAATAATTCTAATTACACAGCACTTTGATTTGTGGTACATACAGACTTAGTGACTCCAAATATTTCCTTAGCATCAGTTGCATTAAACTCTGCTCATATAACACACTTTAGTCATATTCTAGTGTCTCACTCATTTGGCAGAGGTTCATTCTTATAAGTACTTTGTTGATTATATTTTAAATTAACTTAAGAACTACATAGTGAGTTTCAGTCCTCCCACATTAGGAATCACAAGTTCTCTGAATGCTGGAGAAGGAAAAGCACTTTTAGCACTTCTGATCCATCCCTTTGCTAGACTGCTTCACCTCCCTCCTTTTATGAATTTTTGGTGTGAGGTCTTATGGTGCATAAACACTTTCCTTACTGAATTCAGGATGAAAAAAATAGGCTCAGTAAATTCAGCATAAGAAACGTGACCACTGTAGAGCAGATACATGATCTCCAGAGGCAAGTCTGGGACAAACAGTGAGGAAAAACTGAGGTTCTAGAAACACAGGAGGGCTGTAAATGCTCTCCTCTACCTTTAGCCTCCAAAGTTGGGCTATTTGCCATCATTTGTGCCTATTTTCTTCTTTGGGCAACCAAGATGAGAAACTTAAAAGGGGCCTGATCTGCAAAATTTGAATCTTGGAAATGGTGCCCTCAAACTCCACACTGGAGACCAAGCAGGCATCCCACATTACAAACTGCTTGTCTTTTGGGGCTAAATGTATTGTTCAATATTAGAAAGAGTTGCTTCCCCTGGTCCTATTGTTTTAGAAACAATAGAGGAACCAGTGCCTTTTTTAGCCAGTCAAGGGACAATAGGAAATGTTACCTCTTCATTTCAGTGAAGGCAGGAGCTGATTTTCATAGACTGAATGACTCCAGCCATTCAGGTGCCTGAAAAAGATTGTAAAGAAAATACATTCCCAGCTGTAGCTGTGGGTTTCTATCAATAGATGGCAAGATCAGACTAGTTCTTTGGCTAAGACTTAGCAATGCATTTCAGTGACTTGAAAGCCATAGGATCAGATTTTCAAAGCTGCTTAGACATCTAATTCCCAGTGATTTGAATATGACTATGAATCTGGAGTCTAAATATGTTCTATTTCTGGCCAGAAACTCCACTTTAAAATTATTTATGCATTCAGGAGCCAATGTTAAATGTATAGCTTGTGTGATAAAGTAGGGCTGTGCAGAGACACCCAGCTTGTTCTGAACAAGCTTGTTTGGCTATCAGAAGAGGTGCACCCTCATGAGCACGGCAGCCTGCCCAGGAAAATCATCCCTGCTGAGGCATGTGCTTAGATCTTCTTCAGAATCTCACCTCTCACTCTCAGCACTGCAAAGACATTTGCTGTGAATTTCTTTCCTATGAATTTTGGCCAGAACCAGCACAGGCTGACTGCAATGCACTTGTGGTTTTTAGTACTACATATGAGATTCAGTTGGATGACTTGTGGCAATGTTTAGCTCCTGCCCTGAGGGGTGGGATGTAGTCAGTCACTTTGATGACAATGCAAGCAGCAGGAAGTGATATGTTTTGAACTCAGGGACAGTCCTGTCCTCAGCAGCAGCAGCTTAGTAGTACTTGGTGGGAATTATTATTTTCCAATTTTAATTGTAAATTTAAGGGTTATTATCCCTCTCTCCATCTCTCCCTCCTCTCTGTGTCTCTTTTTCAAATGCCATGTGATCTCCATCCCAGGCTGGCTCTGTGGCAAGTTCCCACGCAGGTGTCTCTTCATGTTCTACATTGTTCCACACCTCCTCTATTGTCTGATGCTGAGTTTGACACCTGGCAGTGAAGGAAACCCTGCCCTGCTCTGCTGGCACAACCACACTGAACAAGTTCCTGCTGCCTGCACCTACTTTTGGCAGGTTTTTAGTATAAGCAAAGAGAATGATCACAAGCAGAACCATGCTTGTCTGGAATTGGACTAGTCACTTCTATAATATTCATATAAGAAGTTAGATGCCTAAACCCATGTGCAATGTATAAATAAACATGACCTAATTTTAAGCATCTGCCATTCCCAAGGCCTTTGCAGGCATTATTCAAATGTGCAGCCTTTGGCACCTAACTGGGAAAGTTTTGGCTTCTGTTTCCAGAATCCTGTAAGAAAGCTCATTTTTGTGCCATTATTTTAAAGGCATACAGTGATCTGAAAGCAAGCTTCTGGGATTACCATCAATCCTGGGCAAAGCATCAGAGTTACTGATGAAGAGTTCTCTTCGCAGCAGGATGCTATTGGATATGCCAGTTGATGCGGTTTTATGGAAAACCGCTTGGCATAGCCACCTAGGATCATTTTTCAAGCTAATTTAACATGGATATTTTAACAAAACAAGGTTGGTTGGTAAAGGTTTTAAGACTGAGAAAATTTCCTTGGGCTTCTGCAGGGCATTTCACACAATCAGTGTGATTTTTTTCATTAGCAGAAACAACAAAAATGTCACTGTAGAAGAGAAACATCCTCAGATGACTTTTTCTCTAGTCAGGCCCCACAGGGACAGGTTCTTGGCCCTATACAGCAGCGAGAGGGAAAAATATTTAAGCTATGAATAAAAATGCCACAGAAAATTGAGAGCTCCACCCTTCAATTCTTAGTTGACTTTCCAACTGGAAGGACAACCAGATCAGGTAGCTCAGGATCTCCTCGTATAGTTGAGTTCTGATAATCTCCAACAATGGAGATTCCATGGTCTCTGGGCACCCTCTTCCAGTGTCTGACTTACTCTCATAGTGTGTCAAGTTCTGGTCCTCACAAATCAGAAAAGATGCAGACACACTGAATAAGGCCCAAAGGAAACCCACAAAGATGATCACAGAGCTGTAGAACTTGCACTTTGAGGAAAGACTGAAGGAATTAGGGCTCTTTTCCTTTCAGAAGATGATACTGTAATAATGTAGCCCTTAGAGTTATCTCTTCTCCCTTGATTCCAGTACTTCAAGGGCAGCTATGAAGGGGATGGTGGCTCTCTCTTCACTAGGAACCACATATAGAAGACAAGGGACAACAGGTACAAGTTGAACTAGGAGAGGTTTCCTCTTGATATAAAGAATAATTTTTTTTTGTATAGTGAGTGCAGTCATTCACTGGAAGAACATCCCCAGGATGTGACAGAGTCCCTGTCAGTGGAGGTTTCCAAGATGCGGTTGGACAGGGTGCTAGATCTTGTCTCCCTTTCCCACAAAAGTTTGGATCAGATGATCTTTCAAAGTCCCTTCCAGCCTGGGCTGACCTATGATTATATAATTCTAACTTACAGGCACTAAGAGAGTGTGATTTGTAACTAGTCAATTTATGAGTTTTTAAGACAACTATAGAGTAAAATTGGACCAAATTCAGGAAAAGACATGAAGACATGAAGACATTATTCCTGATCCTAGTTTCTATCAGCACAGGTCTGCTTGAGATGGAAATTGCTAATTAGAGCGGAAGAGGAGGGCAAGCCCAGTCAGGGGGTGCCTATGAGCCACTTTTGCAAGCCAACATTCAACTGCAGCCCCCAAGCCCCAGGAAGCCATGACGAGGGGAGCAGGTAGGGGCTGAGGAACAGTGGGTCTTTGCATAATCTCTGGGGGAGATGTGGCAGTGGGGAAAGTGGCTCAAATCTCTCCATTGTGTTTCACAGCCTGGTGAAAAGACCAGCCTTCTCCTCACCGGCTGGTGGACTGGGTGTAAAATGCAGCCTGCTCTGCTTCACAGCATCCCATGTACTGGGGTGGGGGCTTATGGAAGGGGAAGCGAATGTAAGGGGTAGAGAGGGGGCAAGCTGTGACCTCTGTAACTGCCTCGGCAGGATCTGGCAGGGCTTTGCTGCCAGAGCCCTCCAGCATGGCAAAGGCCCTGGTGCAGTGCAGCAATGCCATTCCCTCCAAATCTTCAAAACTGAGATCTGTCTGTCATCACTTCTGCAGCCTCCCTTGCCTCTTTTCTAAAGAAGAAAGGCAGCTTTCTAAAATTTCTGGAGCAAGATGTTCTCTGAAAGCTGCCTTTTGCTGATCCCACCCTGAAAATGCAAAACGTTGCAGCGCTTGGGAACATGCGTGAAGAAGAAAAGCTCAATGCTGGATTAAAGCCACTTTTGGCAAAAGATGAAAGACAGTCCCTCTCTCTCACACACACACAGACAAACAGGAAGAAAAGCTCTCAGGGGCACAATCAATTACAGTTCATATCTCTTCTGGGCTGTCAGAGATAGTCACTGGCACGGGCCCTGCTTGAGTGCAAACCCAAAAGGGATTTACAAAAACAAATCCTCAGCTGATGTATACCTTGTACACCAGTGTAGCCCACAGCAATTTGTAGAACAGGAGGAAGAAGACTAATATAAGCTGATATGCAAGCACAATGAGTATTTTTCTCTTAATTGAATTTTCTCTGGCCTTCTGTAGTGAGCTGACTGAAACAAAGGCCCTCCTGTTCATGAAAAATTTCATACTGTTCATGAATGTTTGAGATGGTCGGAAGTTTTACTAGTTCCCAAGCAGGATAGATGTAATTATTACACATTGCTGTACGTGTAACTTTGGATACAAATAAAAAATTCTACTTAACTTGGAAAACTGAATATCCTTTATGAAATGCAGACCTACTGATGGTGAATGGGTCTTGTCCATTCTCCAGCTGCTGGAAGTGGCTGTAAAACTAGCCAGAGTATAGATAGCAAACCCAGAGAGAAATCCCACTGGAAGGTAACCTGAAAAAATCACCAGACCTTCCTTGACAGAAATGACATCAGGCATTTTATCAGTTACAGATGGGAAACACAGTTTGAGTGCAAGTGCTCTTACATGGAGCATATGAGGGAAGTGGGATTGTTCAGCCTGGAGAAAAAGGAGGCTGAGGGGAGACCTTTTTGTCTATACAATTACCCGAAAGGAAGTTGTAGTGATGTGGGAGTTGGTCTTTTCTCCCATGTAACAAGCAATAGGACAAGAGGAAATGGCCTCAAGTTATGCCAGAGGAGATTTAGTTTAGATATTAGGAAAAATTTCTTCACTGTAATAGTTGTCAAGTATTGGAACATGCTATACAGGGAAGTGGTGGAGTCACCATCCCTGGAGGCATTTAAAAGATGTGTAGATGTGGTGGTTAAGTACATATTTTGTGGTAGAGTTGGCAGTTGGACTTGATGATCTTTAAGGTATTTTCCAACCAAGGTGATTCTATTATTCTATTTGCAACCAACTGTTCTGGTTTGGTTTGGTGGGTTTTTTGCTGGTGGGGGAAGGGCCCCAGGAGTGGCTCAGTAAGAAGCTGAGAAGCTCCCACTGTTCCAAAACCAGCCAAGGAGGCATTAGAGGGACAATAGATGCACCTCAGTGATTAACATGACCCGAACAGAGGAGCACTTAAAGGAGAAGAGCTGTGCTGGAGGAGGAGAGCTGTGCTGGTGGTTGGTGAGGAAGAAAAGGAAGAAGGTGCCCAAGCAGAAGTGTCCCTGCTACCCATGTCGAGATGGCAGCTGTCCCCCTGCACTCATGGAGACTGTGGTGGAACATTCCCTGAAGGTGCCAGGAGGGGTGAACTTGGCCAGTGGACTTGGGTTTTGTGGCCACTGTATTTGCTGCCTGTGGACTCTGATTATGCAGCTTTGGAAGACCCCGGCGCCAGGGGAGTTTGTTCCCAAAGCAGCCCGTGACTCTGTGGGAAGCCCAGGTTGCAGCAGCTCCGGACCTCGTGGGAAGGACTCATGAAGGAGAGGTTTGTGGAGGACTCTCTCCCATGGGAAAGACCCATGGGGAAGCAGGGAAGGACTGTAAGGAATCCTTCTTCCTGAGGAGGATGGTGCAGCAGGAACCACCAGCCTGTGAACTGACTCTAAACCCCATCCCCTGTCCCCCTGTGCAGCTGGGGGGAAGGAGGGAGAGAAACCGGGAACAAAGTGATTTGGGCCCGGGAAGAAGGGAGGGGTGGGGGTAACATATGCAGTCACTGCTCTTTGTGCTTGTCTGTGTCCTGTGTGTGTTTGATTAGTGTGAAGTTAAATTATTATTTTTTCCCCAAGTTGAGTCTGTTTTGCCTGGGACCTTAACTGGTGAAGAACCCTCCTTGTCCTTTGTCTCGGCCCATGAGCTTTGTCCTCCTCATCCCAGAGTGTGTGTGTGTGGAGGGAGAGTTGAGTGAGCATCCATGGGGCTGTTCCTTTTGTTCTTGTGTTGGGCCCAAACCACGACACCAACACAGACCTAAAGGTTTGTTCTGCTGTCAGGTGATCACTGCAGGGTCATTGTGACAGCCCTGTAAATCCAGACTAACACTGCTGACGTGAGCAATGGGGAGCTGCACAGTGGTCATGAAGGAAAACACCGTGTTGACTTCCATTGTGTTATACAAAATATTGGGACAAATACTGGGAATTTTTCTGCAGAAATATGTACATTTAATGTTGAAGAAAGACTTAAAACATGTTGAACTGAAAACAGATGACTTGAGAGCCCTCCTCATTCAGAACATAAATTGGGTTTGTTTGGAGTTGAACTGTGACTGTAAAAGACTGTCCTTCAGACTCCTGCCAGGCTCCAAAGCCTCTTCTTGCAATGAGAGATTAAAGGGACTACAAATACTTAATAGAAGGTCCACAGGGATAGGCTGAGAAATGTTGTGGGCTGTCATTAGAGGGATGTGGCTCTTGGCTTCCCTGGCATGCTGCACTACTGGGAGGCAGAAGCACGTGCTCCCACTGGGATCACCTTTTGTTGATGCAAGAAGAGGTGGGCGAAGAGTCCTAGGTCAGGGATGTTACCTGGACAGGGGGATGCTTACACCAGACCTACCACCAACAGGGACATCTGAGCAGCCTCAGCCACAAAGCACCTCAGAGAAAGGCACATGCGGATGAGTCCTCAGCCAATTGGTTTGAAATTGTGTCCTTGTGACCACTTGTGGAGGTTTTTGTAAAAAATGTTATTTGGTTGTCTTTGGGGCTCCTATAGCTGCAGGGACAGTGCAGTCTGATGCTAATTTCAGCTGGGGCTGGACATGCCTGGACAGACTTGGCACTGGCATGCCACTCATGGTTCCATTTGCCCTCTGTACTCAGCCTCTGAGGCCTTCCTGCTGCTTTGTGCTGTAGCCAGCAGATAGTGCAGGGCTGTGTGATATTGCTCACCATCTCCCACAAGTTCCATCACTGCCTATCCCCTTCTCAAGCCTGATGCAAAGGTGTTGCTTATTTATTTTGACGTTACATTCAGTTTATCTCACATCCCTCTTAAATTTTCACTTCTGGCCTTGTTGAAGATTTTGTGATCCAAGTGCAGAGTTGTTGTGCAGGCTGCAGGGAGGGAAGCAGCAGAAATTGAGATCCTGGCTCAGGGGACAGCAGGGACCTGTCTCACCCAAGGGTGGCTTTGGGTTTTAGGAGCCCAGGAGGCCCTGACCTAGATGGTAGGATCTCAGTAATTAATAAAAATTCAGTTTAAAGCTGCACTGAAGACAATGTATGAATGTAAATTAGAAGCCTAAATCCCACTCAAGAGCTCTTAATATCTGGGTCAATTATTTGAGCCATATGTCTGATGATAGCGATGGCATATTTACCGTTGTTTGTAAGTACGCTTTGTCTTCAAGGCACTTGGTACCTCAGTGTCTGCAAAAGGCAGTCTGTGCATGACAAGCCCGGGAAAACAGTGTGGACAGAGGAGCCTGAGGGCAGTGTTGGTTCAGGGAATGAGGACAGGATCAGACCTTCTGATTCTGAGCTGGGACTGGAGGTTTCTGTGGTTACTGGGGAGGAGAGAACTGCAAGAGTAGTAAACAGGCTGTTATCTGGCAAGCAGACCTTTCTAAGGGCCAGGAAGATGTGCCTGAGCAGCCATTTCAAAAGGAGCCTGAGACGTGCAATGCTTGGTGGGTCCCTTCTCCTGCATCACCTCTGGTCTGTAGGTCAGGACTGATTTAACCAGCCCTAATCGGGATGCTGGGGCTCTCTCAGTGGCTTCAGACATGCCTGCATCCCAAGGAAGGCCTTGCAAAACTTCATTCATTCAAATTTTCACTAATTGTTACTGATGGTTAGCAATGGTTAGCAATGGTTAGCATGCTTCAAACTCAGCTGGATATGCAGCACTCTTCAAGTGATCACCACAGAGTGTGGCAGCTCTTGAATTCAGGTAGGTTCTTGAAAAATAATCAGCTGAAGAATACAGAGAAGAGTTGTGGAGGGGGGGCTCAGGTTTGCCCTTTTTGTTTTTTTACTGTTTTTCTAAACATCTTGGGGCATGTTGTGGAAAAATTTTAGCCATCTGTCTAACGGATATTAATAAAGTGGAAACTGTGTTAAAAATAAAGTGCCAGGTTGTCCTCTGCAGAAAGTTAATAAAAAGAAGGAAGTGAAAGACTGCTCATTATTTTTAATGACTTTGCTTTCCAGCGGAGTGCCTGTATCTCCCTGCCTTTACATTCTGCCTTATTTCAGTTCATTACAGCACATTCAGCTGCTCTGGAGAATGATGGCTTTGTTCAAAAGCACTGAATTTATCAAGAGGCCCCTGGCCCAGCCTGGCCAGGCTGTTAATCACAGACCTGCTGCCAGGAGGAGGATGCTGAGAGGAGCCCAATGCGTGGCGACTCCAGTCCGAACAGCTGGGAGCTCTTTGGAGGAGCCAAGCTGGGACCTAGCTCTGCTGCAGGCCAATGAGCAAAGCTGTCATCAGAGTCGATTAAGTGGTGCTTGGTGCCTGCCTGAATGTTTTCTGCGTGCACATCTCTACATTTGTCTCTCTTACTGACTCCACCTGACATGAACCTCTTGTTCCCTGTCAGCGGATATTTGCTTTATTAACTTAAAAATATAGGACATGTTTCGTAGTTCAGAAGATGAAGATTCATAGGTGTGCAAGTTCACAGCATGGTAGCAAAGCACTCAGAGCATTCAGCTAAATCTGTAAGCCCCTTGCAGAGAGCAGACAGGAAGTAGAAAAGCTAAAAGCAGAAGCCACATTTTCAGATTTGAGAACCAATAGATTTTTCAGCAGCTTTGCTGCAAAAATCCATGCTGTGATTCTCTTAACATAAAACTCTTCTGCTATACTCTTTGCACAAATTGAGGCCCACATTACAGCCAGGTTTTTATAGCACTACAGTAACAGTGATTTGTTGGAATCAAGGTGCAGATTTTCTGAGACGAATCATCTGAAGGGCGTCCACTGCCAGGCCCCAGGATCTTTCCAGGGTTTTTTCTTACAAATTTATTTATCAGAAGATTTTTGTTGTCATGAGCTGCCTCACATTCTTGCTTATTGATGGTTGTGGCCCTGCCGCAGAACCTGCATTGTGCATCTCATGTAAGATGAAAGCAGAAGTCCTAAACACCATTGAGAGACCACTGCTTGGGGCATCAGCAGGGAAAGCAGTGGAGACCCTGTGCAGCTGGGCTCACAGCTGGAATGGATCTCTGGCTCTTTCCATGCTGCTCCTGTAACTGCTGCTCCCAGTCTCAGCTGCCTCTCCGAGGGGGGAACGGAGGCTCGTGGGAAACTGCAGCTGGACAATTCATAACCCCAAGGACCCTCCAGCACAAATGATGCTCTATTGGAACAAGATCCCTCAAGACCAGCCTGGTCAACAGGAGAAGGCTTGAGTTTTCCTGGGGTTGGGGTGAGGGTCAGATGGGATGGCAGGGAACTGGTGCTGATCTTTTAAATTCTAGGCACAGCAGGCTGGCTGGTATTTTAAAGTTGCTATGTCTTAACACAGAACAAGCACAAAACTCATTTATATTGGCAAGCCACATTTTTTGCCTGTCTTAATCCAGGAAATGAAAACTGTGATCAGAAGTGTATTCCCCTTGTCTAAACACTGGCATGCTGGTGTTTGGAAAATGGACTCTGCCATGATTCTTCACAATTGCCTGCAGATTGAAATGAGAGCTTCAGCCAGGCAAGAAAATTAGACCTTTCCTGCATGGAAACTCAGCACAGAGTCAGGCAGAGATTTTTTTGGGGGGTTAGAGGGGCTGTTTGTTTTCTTTCCAGCCCTACCAGACATCAAACTTGGCTGTACCATGACAAGATGCTACAAAGCACTCTTCTGGCAGAAAATTAACATGAGAAACATTTTATTGATGCCTACTGGCAAGCTAATGAGAAAAGAAGGAATTTGCTGGATTGCAGGAAAAACAAAGGAAGGAAATAAAACGTTCAGGCAGATCATTTAGGATCCTCATCCTGGAGTAACGGGTTTCATTTCCCAGAGGCTAATCCTGCTCTAATTGACTTATTATTGGAGTCTGAAGGAAAACAATCCATGTGGCCACGGGGAAGGCGTGACTGCAGCTGCTGCGGGAGGGGATATGGGGAGACAATGGGTTGCAGTGTGTGAAGTGGCATAGGGTAACACTGATCACACCCAGATCTCAGAGATGTAAGAGCCCTAACTGGGCCCAGTGGTTAGTGTTTTGCTGTGGACAGGGAACACTGAGTACAGGCTCACGATGCATTGTGACTTGGTGGTTTCAAACACATTCACCTTCTGTGAGAAAAAGCTCAACCTCTTTCTAAACGCAGAGCAGACAAGCAGGGATCACACATTACAACATGGCAGCTGTAGCTTACTCATCAACTACCAAACCCAAAATACGTATTTGCAAAACAAACTCTGGACAGTGAGATCTGGCTTTGTGAGAGGTGATGCTGTACAAGTGCTATGACAGAGCTGTAAGGATAAAGACACATTGAAATACAGTGAAGTCTGGGAGCTGAGCAAAAGCTGAGGACATTTGCATTTTTCAGCATTGGGAAAAATCTGTTGTGCTTTCCATTAACACTGGAAAATTGTTTTGAGTCCCTAATTTGCATAATTAAAATACATAGCTAGAAAGGAATTCAAATTTGGGCTAAATTACACTGAGGAAACTACATTCGGTTTTGATAATTTTGCTTGACAAGGACTTTTTGGAATTAGAAGTGCACTGAAGATATACTATTACTAAAATAATGCCTACGGGATGCAATTCATTATCCAGATAAACTTTCAAATAAGCAGACAGAAATTCATGCTAAATTACAATAAAATTCCTGTGGAATTACATATTTCTTCCATAACAGGCCAGATGATCTCATCTCATGAATGTTATTACTGTGACTACCACAGTTCTCCAGGGAAGTTCAGAAGACATAGTAAGCTTCAGGTATGGTTAGATAGTATTAGAATGTGGTAAATCAAAGAAGCCAGACTAAGAAGAGGAAAATCCAGCAAACAGAACAACTGTGTAGAAAAATACTTTCTGCCTTTTTGCATAACCTTTCATCTAAGACATGTTTTTCCTGCCTGGAATTAGTGGAAATATCTTTTCTCCAGAAGGATGTTAAAGGAATGCACAAGTGTTGAAACAGATGACTACATGAAGATTCCATCAGATATTTGATTAATAGCTGTGGTTTGGCAAGGAAGGTGTAAAAGTCTGGTACTTTCTCTTTGACCAGGTTTTCTGATATTTTAGGCCAGGCTTTTTGAAGAGGATTTTTGTCTATAAGGGGAAGCTGGTAAAAAACCCAATGGCCTAAAATTAGCAGGTCAGAAGTGTTTGATATTGATGGAGGAACTATATTTGCAGGTGATGGGTTTTGCTAAGTAAGGGAAAAGCTCACTGGAAAGCAAGGAGCCAAGGCACACCATTTACTGCCTGTCTCCAGAAGTTTACAGTTTCACCTGGGATACAGCTATTTGGAGACAAAAAGATAGACATGCTCCTCTCTGAATACAGCATGTTGCAGACGGAAAATGAGACGTTGTTGAGGTGAGGGCAGCGACTGATTTCACTCCATTCAAGGTGGGAAAGCTTCTGCCAACACCTGAGCTTCTGCTTGGTGACTTGGTGACTGGTTCGATCTGTAGTTTCTCAGGGAGAGTGTAATTCTAACAGCTGCTCCAGAAGCACGTTTTCTTGTCATACAGACAAAGAAATGCACCGGTGCATTTTAGTAAAGAACTCTGCAGTTAGAGATTTTCAGAAATTCTAAAAATCCCTTCAAAATTTTACCTTACTGTGGACTGTTCCATGTGGAGGAAGCAGCTGTTGTACTGCATAGTAAAGTAAAAAAAATAAAAATAAACACAGGTGGTAGAGACCAAGAAAAAAGTTCTCAGATAAACTGGTGCATTTCTCACTTGTTAGGACATTTCCTTGATTTTAAGCATAATTTATTCTGTTACAGCCACATTATTTCTACACAATTCCTTTGAAACTTCTGTAATTCTTTCTGACAGAGATCCGAAGCAATACAGTGTAGTTTCATCTGGGAACAGTATCCTAGGAAAGCAAAAATATCCTGAAGCTGCAAAGAAAAATAGAAATAATGTTAGCATTGAAGGGCTTGAATGAAAACTGAACTAGATTAGAGGCTAAGTGAATCTCCTGGCTGGGTGACTTGGGCATCATGGAGGAGGAGGGTGGTGTCAGACTGCTCCACACCAGCAGTCCTGGGAGAGATGTCCCTTCTGCATCCTCTGGGACTCATCAAGTTCTGTTGCTGGTGGACTCATGTTTCATGGCTGACTGACTTTTTAACTCAATTATAATAAAAGCGTGCCATGAACTCTGTCCTCAGTGGAATCCACCCAGGAGAAAGAAACTGTGACCAAGGAATCAGTTATTTGGAGATGAATAATGCAAAGCCCTGAAATGTGCTTTCTGCAGAGCAGGGCCCACCAGTTGCTACAGGATCGTTCGTTTCCCCAGGAGAGGACTCCAGCATGGACAAAGCACACGAGCTTCTTAGTCACTGACCAGTTTGGGGGGTTCAGCAAGGGCTGAGCACTGACTAACACTGTGAGAACACCTACACAACCTGTGGTGGGGTCTCAAGCCCGAACAAGCTGACAGGCCCACACTGCACAGTGCCCCGCCCTGCACTGACACTCATTGAGGTCCCAAAGCAGGTCAGTCACAGCAGCATAACATCCCGTCTGGCCTAATTAAAGAAACAGAGCTAATTAGGCCAGTCACAATGCCATATTGATTAGATGGTAGAGACACAGCCCTGACATCTAGATGTTTTAATGGGATAACGTAGCCTTGCGTGGTACCCAGATAAATCAGGACCTATATTTTCTGTGACTGTCAGTGTGGCACAGCTTGCAAGTGCTGCCTTCACACAGACGTTTATGCTGCCTTGCATTTTGTTTTTCTTTTATATTACCCAGAACTCAACGGTCATCTCCCTGCTTTGCAGGCATTGTTCCTGAAATAAGATTAACTTTGTCTCAGGGGTCACTTTCCAGCCAGCAAACCAAAAGCTGTGCAGGAGGATGAAAACAAGGGAA